>NW_027526245.1:13321259-13808664 GCF_048455015.1 Haemaphysalis longicornis
AGCAAAACAAATTTCAAATCTTGATTGCGCAAAGTGCGAAATACCAATAGCAACTTTCTCATCATTGTCGTAATAAACGCGAGTTGTATTTGGCTTGTCGCAGTAAGAAAACGTGCGCATAGGAACAACTGAAGAAATATTGAACACAGTTGGACGGGTGAACGCAAACTCTCAACTGTTGTATGGAGTTTTTTTTCCTCGCCCCGTTCGTCGTGTAAGTGTTGCCTTTCTCGCGCAAAGTGCGTGTTTGTTTACCAAAGTTCATCAACTCGAACAACAATTATGCTGAACACAAATCTTTTCACGAACAATTAATATTTCAACTAATCGAAATAAAAAAATTCACTTCATACTTCACCGAAAACAAGACCTGATTTTTTGGAACACCTGCACGCAACTGAACATTGCACGTCTGCATGTAGCTAGTTACTTCGTGAATACTTTCGCTGGTTCTTCATCTTTCAAATATTAACCAACACGCCCAGTCTGCCACATTATTTTACGAACAATACCTTTGCTCCGTCGGAGTAGTCACTCTAGAAAAAAATCAAATACAGCGGATGGCTCGTACTTCATCTTAATTTCATCTATATTATTATTGTCGTCGTCGTCATCATCATCATCAGCCTATCTGCTCCCACTGTAGGGCAAAGGGTTCTCCCATGGGTCGTCAATTAGTCCGGTCCTGTGTTAATTTCTGAGGAAAACAAGTTCCGGGGTCATGGCCGTCGGCAAGATTTTGTATTGAGGACGGGGGGACGGGGCGGAGAAACCTGTTGTAATGCCGCAAGAGGTGAGGGTAAAAATATTGCAAGCAAAATGTCGCATCATCCGAAAGATGTAGCCAGGAAAGCTCGTTTCTGGTTTTCATTTTTAATAGTGCAGAAGTTGAATAATTAATTTTCAAAATATTTATTAACTTTCATATATCATCACTTGTTTAGTCACTCAAACAATCTATAGACATGAGAGTTATTCCTGATGATTAGAAACCTGCCCATGTAGTGCCCATATTTAAAACTGGCGATAAGAATGACTTCCGCAACTACAGACAAATATCCTTGTTCTCCACCGCAGGTACTTCAAGTTTATTTTTATTGCCAGACTTATTATTTACATTTTATTTATTTATTTTTTATTTTATTTAGAGTTTTAGTATTACCAGAAAGAAGCACACATGCGTGGAAATATACAGGCGGGACCCCAAAACCCAAAAATGGGTTGCAAAAGGGGTCCCTGCGATATATGAGGCAATAATATTTATGAGCTTTTTTAAACAAAACATTCATTATCCTCGTACAGACTATTGTAACAAATACTTATACAATAAATGCACAACAACACAACAAATGGCAGTCATGAAGGAGGAGAAAGTCATTGGCCACTGGGGAAAACAATTACGAAGAGCAGGAAACAGTGAGAAAGAGAGAGAGAAGAAACAGCCGTGTTGGAAGACAAGTATAAAAAAAAGTGTTATAACTTCAAACACAGTTCATATTACCACTGCTAAAATCGATAGGTCACTCAAACAACACAACACTTGATCTTTAAGTTGTTTTTTTTAATATAAAATGATGGTGCCGACATGATGTTCCGTGTGAGTTTGTTTCATAAGTGTGCAACCATAAAGGAAAAGAAAAATAATCCATAGTTCTAATCTCTGGTACTGCTAGTGTGGTTCGATGTGTTTCGAAGGGAGTATTTCGTAGAGCGGTGGGTAACTGTAATCGAAGGAAAGATGCTGGTATTGCAATTTAACTTATACAGAATGTTCAGGGAGCAGTACTTTACACAAGTTTTTAATGGCATTGTGTTCAGCATTTCATAGGTAAATTTATCAGAGTCATATCTTTTTATGAAAAGCATGGCGCGAAGAGTGGTGTTTTGGGCTGTTTCGATGGGTGAAAGAGTGGTGCGATAGGTTAATCCATATACAGTGACTTCATTTGCAATGTGGGATTGTAATAAGCTATGGTATAGAATTATAATTGTTTTAAGGGGGAACACATGGCGTACCTTATAAAGCATTGGAATTTTTCGGAAGATCCCACGTGCAGTTTCTTCAAACTGGTTGTGCCATATAACTTTCTTGTCTAAGTATACGCCCGAGAACTTTGTGTGTTTCACATTTTCAAGGTTAACATTGTTGAGCTGCACGACTGCATTGTTTAAGAGGGGTTTTTTGCTTCAAAAAATGTAGTTGCTCTTAGAAACATTTGCAACGAGAAGGTTGTGGTTTAACCATCGGGACAATTTGGCTAAGACGCCATTAGCTCTGTATACAGGGTGTCCCAGCTATCATGCACCAAGATTTAAAAAAACACAAATTGCGTAACTCTTAAGAAAACCTAGTGCATAATTTTTGCAGTACTGTGAAGAAGTGGAGAGTAATATTTTTGTTGATGAGACTTAACTAATTAATTTTATTATTTATCTAACTCGAGAAATGCTGTACTAATCACTAAAGTGTCAATGAGGCACTTGTAGGTAACCACGAGGGGCATCTAACTGCGCTATTTTCAGCGACGAACTAATTGGGTGCTCATTTATTCTGACTGATAAAGGAAACCCGCGAAATATAAAAAATACCAAGTGACGACGCTTACACGCGCATTGTAAAGCAGCGTCCCCAAACAAATCTTATTGAAAGCAACTGCTTAGCGTGTTACCCGCCCGAAGAGACAGCGCATCACCTTGATAATAGCATGCATGGAAGGAGCAGCAGCAGCAAGATTCGAGGGACGCGTGTGCAGATAAGTAGCAAACTCGGTCGCGATTTCTTCTTTCTTTTGTCTATTTCATTCTGGCTGACTCAGAGGCAGCCTGTTTGAGGGCGTTGCTTTAGGGTGCGCGCGGAGGCGCCGTTACGTGGTATTTTTTATATTTCGCAGGTTTCCTTTATCAGTCAGAATAAATGTGCACGCAATTAGTTCATCGCTGAAAATACCGCAGTTAGATGCCCCTCGTGGTTACCTACAAGTGCCTCGTTGACACTTTAGTTATTAGGACAGTATTTCTCGAGTTAGATAATTAATTACAATTATCTAATTAAGTCTCATAAATAAAAAAAATACTATGCGCTTCTTCACAGTACTGCCAACATTATGCAGCTGGTTTCTTTCGAGTTACGCCTTTACTCTTTTTTTTTAAATCTTGGTGCATGATAGCTGGGACACCCTGCAGAGGTGCAATTCATTTCTGGCTGTCAGGAAAATATTGTGCCATCTGCATAAAAACACAATGGTCTTCCAAATACGCAGCCAAATCATTGATATACATACAAATAGTAAAGGGCCTAAAATTGATACCCGTGCTGCACCATTATTTGTAATTAATCTTTGCGGTGAAGCAACATTGACGACTACGTATTCCTTGCGGTTTATGGGGTAATTGTTTATTAGTTCGAGAGGTCTTCCACGAATACCGTATTTTTCTAGTTTGATTAATAATAATTTATAGTTTATCACATCAAACGCCTTTGTGAAAACTACGAACACACCCATTGTAAGTAAATTGCTTTCAATATTTTAATTTGTTTTCTCGACTGTGTTGAGTAGATCTAGCTCTGTTGACTTTTGTTTTATGTAAGCGTATTGCTCTTGCGCATATAATCCATTGGAAGTAACGAATTGGTCTAAACGAGACGATAGGATTGATAAGATTGATAAGACGAAATAAGATAAGATAAGACGAAAGAGTTGTCCTAAAACGAGGTCTAACTTTCTGTCCCACAAATAACCGTGTGAATGAATACGAGTTACATAAAGACCTCACTGAATTTTCTCGTAGAATGAGACTAAGCGAGTTTTTTTTCGGAAACGCAGGACCATCCTTACGTTAACGAATGCACCCTCGACCCTCCTAACACTTGGACTCCAGATGTAGATCAATCTTCAGAATTAGATCTGTACTTAAAATCAGAAGTTACCCTCAATAGCCTATCAGCCAGAACCGACATAGTCATAAAGCCAGCCGACAAAGGTGGTAGCGTAGTTGTTTTACCTCTGGGAAAATACAGATAAACCTTATAGGCAGCTCAATAACCCTTGCCCCTACAAGCCCTTAGATAACGATCGCAGCCAGGAATACAGCCTAAAAATCCTTCAGAGCCTCACAGATCTGCGATCTAGAGAATTAATAACGACAACTGATTTAAATTTCATGAAACCGAATATTAAGCATGCATGCCGTTTTTACCTCCTCCCAAAAGTCCACAAAATCCCCGTAGGATTATTGTTCACAGCCGACATTCCTGGCAGACCCATAGTTTCGAATAACAATACCCCAACAGAAGCATTTTCTCTGTTTCTGAATCATTACCTATCTCACATTCCGACTCTTCTTCCTTCATTCGTTCAGGACACGCCTCACTTCCTCCGCATAATAGAAGAGATAAATAAGGGTGGGTGCCTACCCAGTGGAACCCTCCTTGTTATCTTGACGTTGCCGCATTGTATACAAACATCCCTTTCGTCGAAGGAATTGAAGCTATTTCAAAAGCTCTATCAGAGAACCCGCACCAACATGCGCCAGAAGTGTAAGTAACTTTGTTAAAACTAGTTTTACTCTCAATTATTTTGAATTCGACTCTTCTTACTTTTTGAAAGTTTTTGGAACCAGCATGGGTACTCCATTCGCGCCGACCTATGCCAACATTTTCATGGGGCAACTTGAAGCCACTCTACTAAGCTCCTTTCCACATAAACCTCAGGTTTACCTCCGCTACATAGACGACATCTTCATGATTTGGGAACACGGTCGCGCGACTCTAGAAACGTTGATATCTCATCTCAATAATTCGCATCCTACTACTAAATTCTTCTCCAGTATTCTGGAAAAGAAGTGAACTTCCTAGATTCTACCGTACTTTTAGACAACGGTAAACTTAGAACCACGCTTTTTTAGAAAACCAGCTGACAGGCAGCAGTACCTAGACTATAAAAGCCATCACCTGAAACACTGCCAGCAAGGGATCTTTGTAGGACAAGCCACCAGGCTTAGAAGAGTATGAAGTGATGACAGTGACTACGTAGAGCACCTAGATGAACTCGAGTCCACCCTTATTAACAGGAACCACCCCAGAAGCTCGCTCGATCAGGCGTACCAACGCGCATGTAATCTCAAAAGGGATGACGTGCTAAACAAACGGCGACAAAACGAAAGCGCCAGGCCGCCTGCCCTAATAACTAAATTTTCAAACGCCCTCCGAAACGTAAACAATATACTGCGCAAGTACTACCCCATTTTAGCCAGTAACGACCGACTTAGAAAGACTTTCCAGGAAGCCCCAAGGGTTACCTACCGGAGAAACAGGAATCTAAAAGATATTTTAGTGCATGCTAAAAGAGGGCCTTCAAAGCAACCAGTCATAGCCAGCAGCTCCCGCCCCAGATGCAAGACTTGTAGGCACCTGCAGACCGACTGCATTGTAAAAAGCACGGCCAGAAATTATGTCCACAAGATTAATTCAAGTTTTACGTGCACTTCATCCAACATTGTGTATATGTTGGAATGCTCAATGTGCCACGAACAGTATATAGGCGAAACGAGTCAACCTATTAGCCTACGGCTTAATCGTCACCGGGCAGATACTCTTGGCAAATCCTCCATAGCTGTAGCGCAGCATTTCAACCAACCAGGCCACAATTTTGATGGCCTTAAGTTGTATATACTTCAGTCAAACTTTAGGCCTCGTAGGGACAGGAAATACCGAGAATACTATTTAATTCACAAATTCAACTGCATGGAACCAACTGGAATTATGCGTCTAGGGGCAACTTGGAATTCTTGCGATATTCACTGGGGATAAAGAAATAGGCACTGTATTGCATATACCTTATCTAAAGACTATTACCCCTCCCTCTGGTCTTTACCTGGTCACCTAATGTCTTTTATTTGCATTCCTTAGCTTCCAGCATAATGCTCGCCCGCATCCCTCCAACCTTTGCTTTTGCAATTCTATTTCGTTAATTTTTCTCTCCTTTTTCTTTTTTTTTTACTCCGCGTGGTCTTGTGCTCCGTACGTCACTCTAACTTTATCTTATCGTTTTTGAGTTTCAGGACAGGCCTGTTCCAGGAATGTTGCCGTGGGTGACACGTGCCATTTCAGTTGCCGGGTCATTGCTTTTTCTTTTGTGTGTGGGTTTGTGTACTTTCCCTCCTTGTTTTGTTTTTATCTTTTTTTCTTTTTTTCCTTGACCTAGTTATTTCCCCCTTCCCCACCTTTTCTTTTGACCTGACCCCTGCAGATAGTTTCTGATAAGGACCCCACCCTCACCGCCTGGTCTGCTTCCGGCGGTTCTGAGAACCTTTCCCTATGCCCCGCGGCGGGTCAACAAACACCCTCTTATTCTTTCTCTCCAAAAATTCCCCGAATATCAACCCCCGGCTGACTTCCCTGTGACCTACTTCGCGGCTCAAACTATACAACCTTCTTTGCCCCTCAATATCTCCCACGACATACTCCCAAACCAATCTGCTTTCTCAATTTCACTTCCTTCTTTCTTTCTCCCCTCTCACCTGGGGACCTACCCCTATATAAAGCGTGCCAGCCAGGCGAGAGATTGCCCCGACGAAAGCAAGTCTCTTTGCTGAAACGGTGGCAACGATCGCGCTTTTACCTTGTTCAAAGTTTTCTTTTTTTGTGTTCTCTACCATCTTCAAAAGTTCAACTGCTCCCTAGGTATTTAGATATGTATATATATATATATATATATATATATATATATAACACAGAAATAAGGATTGGCAGTCGAGAAAACCTCGGAAAGCAAAGGGGAGGATGTGGTAGATCATTGAAGCAGATTAAGAATTTGGAAAGAAAGAAAGAAAGTGAAGAAAAAATGCCCGCCAGGTGGGATCCGAACCCACGACCTCCAGAATACCGGTCTGGTGCGATAACCACTACGCTACCGGCGGGGCGATTTTCCCATTCACTTTCTGGGGTATTTATGTTAGGTAGATTTGTTTCCTGTGCTTGGGGGTGGTAGCCAGCGCCATTCGGACTAATCGGGGTAAAGGGGACCTTCTTTTTAACCCCCGGGTCGTGACTCGAGTGTCTACGACATGTCCAGAGTGGTCGACCAGCTTTGAACCCTCTTAAGCTCCCTTTGGCAACAAGACTGCCAGAACAGAGGCCCTCGCTATGCATGTAGCGAATCAGAATAGGAAATGAGGGGCTCGTTGAAAATAACACAGAAATAAGGATTGGCAGTCGAGAAAACCTCGGAAAGCAAAGGGGAGGATGTGGTAGATCATTGAAGCAGATTAAGAATTTGGAAAGAAAGAAAGAAAGTGAAGAAAAAAAAAATATATATATATATATATAACAGGAAAATATTTTTTGGACACCGGAAGATCGTATAAGTAAAAAAAAGAGACACACGTCGAAAAAAGAAAAGGTTTAATGTTTCTTTCGGCCGAGGGACTGGTCTTTGTTAGAATACCAGCAGTTGCTGTTGTCACACAGCGTATTGTCACGAGAAGAAGATAACGAGGTGTGGTGGTTTCGCATCCCTCATTGCGTGCTAGCGGTACCCAGCCTCTGGCGTTTTGAATATTGCGAATACATTTTTCTATGGCATCCTCGCCTTGTAACATCTTCTGTTGAGGTTCGGGGCCTTTTGAGAAGACGGAGGTTTGCAGTGGTCGCCAATTTGTTTTCTTTATATATTTACAATACTTCGAGGGCCAAGAGGCACTACAGAAAGAAGTTGGGGGGGGGGGTATAGAGCTATTACATCCCACTATGGTAATGCACAGGTGAGAGTATATAGTATTACTACACACTGCAACAAATGAGGTTTTGTAGGGCAGTCTTGAATTGAGAATGTTCTGAGATGGCAGCAGTGGAGGTGGGAAGGTGGTTGCAGTCAACGCTGGTTGTTGGAATGAAAGAGGTTAGTCCGACACGAAGGAACACCAATTTTGTTTACATGCTCTATGCGGGATGAAATATATGTAGGCGGAAGCCTCAGGTACTCTTTCAAGTGAATGACATAGAAAAATATTTTTTTTGGAAAAGGCAAAGACGATGATATTTGCGACGTTCCGACAAGTCAGGCAGGCGAGGAACAAATTTCATTGAGGTGACACTAGAAATACGGCTGTAGTTTGATAAAATGAAACGGGTCGCACGCTTCTGAATGGCTTCAGTGGAATGGGCCAGCGTGCGTTTGCCGGGATCCCAAATATCGCAGGCGTACTCTAATTTTTTGCGAACGAGTGACCTATGTTTTAATTGAACATCTGACGGCACGAAGTAGAAGTTCAAGAGCAAATATCCAAGCGAGCGGTTGGCATTGTTATGTATTCTACATGCATATTCCAAGTGAAATCTTTCGTGATATGAAGCCCGATATACCTTTAAGAGTCAACGAAAGAGAGGGGAATATTATTCAAACGATACCCATGCGGGTTGTTATGTAGCCTAGATATTCGCATGGATTTACATTTAGTGAAATTTAGTTTCTTAAGCCATTTTTCGCAATAAATTAAAACGCTGTTAAGATCATCCTGGAGGTGATGCAAATCATTGGGGCAGTTAATTTTGAGGTATAAGACTCACTAATATGCAAAAAGTTTAATGGATGAGTGAGTGATGCAGATGGAAAGCTCGTTAACATAAACGAGGAAGAGAAGTGGCCCCAAGACTGACCCTTGCGCACACCGGAGGAGACAGGAGATGAAGCGGATGAAAAACCATCATCAATGACGTATTCGTGCGGTTAGAAAGGAAACTTTTGACCTAAACAAGTACATTATCATCTATGTTTAGCTTGCTGAGTTTAAAAATAAGTAAATCATGCGAGACAGAATCAAACGCCTTCGCGAAGTCGATAAAACACAGTGAGTATCACAACCCTTGTCTACTATATTGAAGAGATCGTTAGTGAAAGAAAGCAATTGTGTTTCACACGATGAGATATTTTCTGAAGCCATGTTGGCAATTAATAAAAAATGAATTAGACTCTAAGTACCTAATAAGATTGGAACTCAAAATATGCTCAAACAATTTACAGGCAATAGGCGTTAAAGATATAGGACGGTAGTTTCCAGGAAAATGTGAATCACCAGACTTTTGAACAGGAACCACCTTTCCCTTTATCCAATTAGCAGGAAGAGCACTTTGCTGTAAAGCTTGCGGAAAATATTAGACAAAATGATGGGCGAGCATAGTTCTGTACATTTGCGAATTTTTAAATTATCGAGTCGGGGCAAGAAGAAGGAGAAATATTTAGATCCGTAAGTAATTTGGGAACCCCAGACCAGTCGATAGTTATTGAATTCATACGCTAAAAAGTTTCGCTGTGCACAACAGGAAGACAAGGGAGAGCAACGTTGAAAGCTGCAGAAAACGCGTTATTAAGGACAGTGCAGCATTCATCAACTTGAAACGGGACATCATCAGTGGAAGTGAGCTGGATCAAACTCGTTTTAGTACCACATAATTGGTTCCAAAATTTTCGTGGTTTAGTTTGTAAGAGTATAGGTGGTGTGTTGCTCAAGGATTTTTGCTTTGATTTGCGCACTTCCTTGGTGTATTCTGCGTTAGCTCACTGATAGTCCATTCAGCGGGCTGCATTATTCGTACGTTTTGCTTTACCAAACAGACGCTTCTTGTTGTTGCGGAAACGGCCTGAATGGTTGCGAAACCATAAAGAACGTGGGTTTGAGCGAATTTTTTTCTTAGCTGCGTGTTTTTCGATCAATGATGATACTTTATTTCTGAAAAGGGACCAATTGTCATTGGCTGAGCGCTCTTCAAAGTTTATTAAAATTCCTCCGTGAAGTGTTCCAATTTGATCGTGATTATTTCAATGTTCGCTCTAGAGTAATCCTGAAATATTTTAACTGTTTTCTTTGACAGTCCCTGTGCCTTCAGCGTGAAGTAAAATGCTAAATGGTGGCTTATTTTCTATGGTAAATAAGAGGAGAAATCAATTCGGGAGTAGTAGTTAGAAATAAATCTGAAGTGTTGTAACTAGTGGCAGAAATACGTGTGGGTTTGTGGGTGACCTGTGCGAGATTAAAGCCGTGGCATAGGTTTGTAAAATTTGAACATTCAGAGGAGGTATGTTTAAGCGTGACCGAGTCACTGAAGTTTAAGTCGCCCAATAAAAAACACGGAGCGTTGGGATATCAGACAATTAGTTGGTGAAGGGCATCGTGTAGATCACTGAGAAAGAAAGCTGAGGTTGTAGGTGGTCGATAAAAAGTGCAAAGAATAAAGTCACGTTAGAAATAATCACGCGCACACAGACAAGTTCTAATGCTGTACAGGTAAGGATGGTAGAAGAAATTTGGGTGTCACTGACAGCTATCAGTACAACTCACAAGACTGAACATCACGGTAAAAACGATAAAATGTGTGCGTTTTTTCGCGTCCCAGTATTTCATTTTTCTTTATTTTCGCCGAAAGTTAAGTTTCCGTTACAACTACGATATCGGCTTTGCAGGAATCAACAACAGAGGAGAGTTCAGTTCATATGCCGATTACGCTTCTTATGTTAGTGAAGAGTATCGACACGCTTTGCGACTGCTCGGTGGTGGGTTGCTACAATGCACCATGGCTATCCCAGCTTGCGGAGGAGTTGCTAGCTTGCGGATGCGTGTCTCGGAGGGAATCAATTTCAAAGATAGTGTCCGTAGCCGAGGAGTAAACATCGCTTTTTTTATCTTTAGACATAACAAGTTTGTTGAAGCGTCACGAGAAAGCTTGACCACTCGCTTTTCCAAATTCGATTAGTTTTTTTTCCGGGTAAGCCTTGTGAATCTACAAAAGTCTTCAATTAGGCGACACACGGGTTCCTTTTAACATCGCTTTCTGCGACAATATTTTGTCTTTTGTCTTAAAGCATAAAAATTTGACGATGATTGGGTGGTTTTTTTTGGAGGGGGGGAGGGGGGGGCAAAAGTACCTAGCCTATGAGCTCTAGCGACAGTGCTTTCTATAATTTGCAACTTGAGCTGCTTTGAAAGAAGGTCGCGGACTAGTAATTCTCATTGCTGCCACGTTTCAGACGCATCATTGCTGATTCCGTAAAATATCAGGTTATCGTGTCGTGAGCGGTCTTCTAGTTCATCTATTTGGGATAGCAATACAGCGCTTTCGCTTCCTACTGCATCAGCGACTAAACGAGGGAGGTCAGCTGGGGGTGGCATGCCTTTCAGGGATTCAATGACAGATTCAACTGCTGCCAACCGCGTGGACAAGTCTGATACTGTTCGCGTAAGCATGTCCTGATTTTGTTTAGGCTCAGCGAAAGCGTTTATGACTTCACTGTGGCGACCATCGAGCTTAGCAGACATTGCAGCAATAGCAGCAAGTACACGACATCTGCACCACTCGAATCGAGGCGCGGATCAAGACGGGGAGGCCCAGGGCTTAACTAGATATCGCCCCATAGCAGCAGTTGCTTGCAAACATGAGTAAAGTCCGCAATCGTTTCACAAAGTGCAGTTGGACGCGAAATGAGCAACAAACAAGGGTTGCTCGACCACTTTGAATAAAGTGACGGCGGTTCACCAACCTGCACAGGAAGGAACAGCGTGTTCAGCGGGGTCCGCATGGTTGCCGCCCTCCCATGCCCACTAAACGTTCACAGGCGAAGCGTGTCGTATATATCCTGGTACGGTGCTGACGGAAACCGCACGGGTCGATAGTTGGTGCTGATAGCCGATGAGAAGATGTTGGAGCCGGATGCGCAGGGGTTAGGGGAGGCGAGGGCACCCACGTGCCAAGCATGTTGAACTGCACGAGAAGGAAGAGCGTGTTGAGCGGCGTCCGCATGGTTGCCGCTCTGCCGTGCCCACTAATCGTTGACAGGCGAAGCGTCTAGTGTATATCCTGGTACGGTGCTGACGCTGACGACAGGGTTGCCTCGCTCAGGGCAGCATCTGAGGTGGTGCTGTAGCTGTGCTGACGGAAATCGCACGGTTCGATAGTCGGTGCTGATAGCCGATGAGCAGATGCTGGCACCGGATGCGCAGGCACCAGGGGATGCGAGGGCATCCACGTGCCAAGCATGCTGAATTGCACGAGAAGGAAGAGCGTGTTGAGCGCCGCTCTCTCGTGCCCACTAAACATTGACCGGCGAAGCGTGTCGTTTATATCCTGGTACGTTGCTGACGCTGACGACAGGGTTGCCTCGCTCAGGGCAGCATCTGAGGTGGCGCTGTAGCTGTGCTGACGGAAACAGTACGGGTCGATAGTCCGTGCTGATAGCCGAAGAGCATATTCTGGAAACGGATACGCAGGCGCCAGGGGAGGCGAGGGCATCCACTTGTAAAGCATGCTGAACTGGACGAGAAGAAAGAGCGTGTGGAGCGGTGTCCGCATGGTTGCCGCTCTCCCGTGCCCACTAATCGTTGACAGGCGAAGCGTCTAGTGTATATCCTGGTACGGTGCTGACGCTGACGACAGGGTTGTCTCGCCCAGGGCAGCAGCTGAGGTGGTGCTGTAGCTGTACTGACGGAAATCGCACGGGTCAATAGTCAGTGCTGATAGCCGATGAGCAGATGCTGGCACCGGATGCGCAGGCACCAGGGGAGGCGAGTGCATAGACGTGCCAAGCATGCTGATCTGCACGAGAAGGAAGAGCGTGTTGAGCGGCGTCCGCATGGTTGCCGCTCTCCCCGCCCACTAGTTCTTTCATAGAGCTTCGCTCCGACGACACGGCGGCTGCTGCAGTACTGCAGCCATGACAACCCCGCTTCGCAACGAGGCCCCAGTGGCTACTGCCGCTTTGCCAAGCACCCACATCATTATGTCGCACCCCCGGGACCCTGCCTTCTTCTGTGGCACAGCTTACGAGCATGTTGAAGACTGGATCATGATGTACGATCGTGTCAGTGGCCACAACCGCTGGGCTCAGGCGATCATGCTTGCCAACCTGTCTTTCTGGCTCAAACGTGCGGCCCTAACAGGGTTTCTCATGAACGAGGCATGCCTCACCAGCTTAAAAGTTGCCAAGGAAGACCACAAAGCCATATTCGGGACGTAGGCTAGTCGGCAGCTAACAGCAAAGAACAATCTCCATTATCGCGTGCAGAGTCCCACGGAGTCCTACCTCGCGTACACCCTCGAAGTACTGGCCCTTTGTGAAAAAGTTGGCCGACAAATGTGTGAGAAAGACAAAGTGCGACACATTTTGAAGGGGATAGCGGACGACGCCTTCAACCTCGTCGTTTTGAATATCTGTGACAAAGTAGACGGTATTATTGCCCAATGTCGCCGCTTTGACTAAGCGAAAAGCCGCCGCATCGTTCCCCTCTGTAATACCTCCCGGTCCTGAGGGTACCAATAAATGAAATGAAATGAAACATTTCACACGACTTCCGAACACGGACGCGACCTCGTCTTGCGCCGAAAACGTGAAACCAACGCCAGCTCAGTTCCCTTCGACAAAAGCGGCACCGACTTCGGAAAATTTCACCAGACTAGTGCGTCGTGAACTTGAGGACAGGGCTCCAGCCGCAGTTCAGCCTAGCCCAGAACCCACCAGTGTGCCTGCTGTATCTTTGATACAAGTCGTTGTACGCGACGAACTCATCCATCTCGAACTGAAGCCTATATTTGCGCCGTCGCTCAGCCAAATGATCGCCCTCTTCATTCCTTCCAAGCGCCTTAACGCGACAATATACCGCCGCGCTTCCGTTAAGGCAACCCACATAAATGGAGGACGCCTGATGACTGGTCAATTTGCTTCAACTGCTACCGTGCTCGTCCCGTCTCCCCCTACTGCCATAACCGCTCGTTCCCATCGCACGCGACCCACTTCTCCCGGCACACTGACGAGGGGAATCGACGCTTCTATGCCGGCCGTCAGGCGCCACCGTCGAACTTGTCCGATTCTATCAATGGTCGCTGGTCCGGTCACAAAGAGCGCCGAATCAGTGGTTATTTATGAGCAGTGAAGATGTAAACACTAAAATCGCTCATTAAGGACAAGAGTAAAAACAGTTGACGACAATTGCGGTGGCTGGTGTATACAACCAGTTCTGATTGCACATAATAGTAAATGAATTTTAAAAACTTCATATCTGCCAAATACTTACAAATACATTTGACACAGACCATGGCATCGTCACCCAAAAACTACGCTGGGCGGATTGGAACGTGTTGTCTGTAGAGTTTGGGAAAGTGTTTGTATCGTGTTGTGTCAGCTGCCTTGCATTAAATGATTATGTTCACTATGGATAGGGCCTGTCTGCACCTGCTGCACAGGGGTCTTGAAAATCCCGTGACCGGATACGAATGAGTTGCATGTGTGTGCCCTATCTGTAGCCTAGCCAAAGCGACTTCTGAGTATCTGTTGTGTGTGTCGGTGGTGTAATTGCGTGTAACTTGTTGTCTATCTGTTCACTCCAGTCTGCTTCCCATGTTTTACGAAGTTATTTTCTAATGTGTGGCTTCATGCCAGTGTACGGTACCGTTGTTATATCAACTGCGCCGTGTAGTGCAGCACCAGCTATTTCATCAGCAACCTCATTCCCGACTATCCCACAGTGGCCTACAACCCAGCATGCAGTTATTTATATCAAGGTTTGTGGTACATGCGTAGGAAAAACATTAAGAATAAGATTAACTACATATTTTTTACACCCTTAGTTAGAAGACAGCGCAGGTACAATGCCGAGGAAGTACGTGTACAAGATGAACTTTGGAATTTTGTGTTGGACAATATTATCTAAAACCATTAAGATGCCGTATGCTTCAGCCGTAAAAATACTCTTCTGGACATTCATTGTTTGACAGGCACAAAAGTTCTGTCCGTGCGCAGCAACAGACACAGCGGTAGCAGTCTTTGACGGATCACTGTAAAGTCTGCACACCGGTATTTTATCCTGTAAAAACAAGAAATCCGCACAATCGCAATTTTTGGTGCCCTGTTCTTATCAAGATACACAAGGCAGGTGACATAAAACAGGGCGCTGATTCCATGGTGGTATAAAATAAGTGATCGGTGTCTTGTGAATATCTGAAAAGGGGACCTTGAGCTCAGAGGCTTCCTCTCTTACCCTAAGTACAAAAGGCAAAGAGATGGAAGCACGATTTAAAAGCAGTTGTTGTGACGATGTATTATTAATAGTGGAATTAAAAGGGTGGTAAGTCAGGGCCACGATTTTCGAGGCATATAACACGTCAGTGTAAATGATTTGGTGATATAGGGACCATTTAGCACCTCGGCGTAGAGGCTCTGGATGACGCACTTGGTCGAGCATTTTTAGAGCCGTTTTTATTGCAGACCCATAAACGACACTTCTATAGTCCATCGAGACCCAACCAGGCTGGTGAAAAACGTAGCAGGAGTTGCGAGCCAGTTTCATAGGACTCATGTGAGAGAACTCTAAGAATGTTGATATGTTTTAGGCATTTATGTTTGAGTTGTTCAATGTGAGAAATGAATGGGATTTTTTCATCCAACACTATACCTAAAAACTTCTGTTCTTTTTTGACAAGAATCAAGACGCCATTTAGAGTAATATCTGGTTCCGGATGGCTCCCACGCGACTTGTAGAGGACAACACAGGGGCTTTTTTTTCTAGGTAGAGTTCAAAAGCGTTCTTGTCTGCCCAGCTGGCAAGTTTTTTTGACAACGAGGTATACTTAACGCTCACAGATGGACATATTGCATGATTTAAAAGATACCTGGACGTCGTGTACATAAGAAATTGTAGGTGGAAATGTCGTCCAAAGGGATTTCATCAAAACTATGAACAGAGAGCAGCTTATAACTCCTCCTTGCAGAACGCCGTTTTCTTGGACATGAACCCTTGAGAGTGCGTTACCAACTCTAACACGAAATGTTCTTTCGGACACATAACTAGCAAGAGTGTTCATCATGTTGCCTGAGGCGCCAAATAACTTCATGTCACTGAGGAACTCGTAGCGCCAGGCGGTCTCATAGGCAATCTCAAAGTCAAAAAACACCGTTGCGCAAAACTGTTAATGGATACAAGCATCCTTTGTGTAATACTCGAGCACGACGAGTTTATCGTAAGTGGATCGCCCTGCTCCAAAGCCTGCCTGGCAACTCTCAAGAAGACCATTGTAGTCAATTAGGTACATCAGCCACCTTTTTATCATAATCTCGAGGAGCTCGCACAAGCAGCTTGTCAAACCAATGGGCCGATAACTGGCGGGAGAGGAAGGGTCCTTCCCTTGCTTCATGTAAGCCGCTACTATGGCCTCTCTCCAACAGAGTGGAGTGTGCCCCGAAATCCATATTTTATTGCATAGATGTAGAAGTGTCTCAAGGCTGTCTGAGTGTAGGTGTTGTATCATGGTGTATGTAATTTTGTCTGCACCTGGAGGTGAAGTCTTGCGTGTGATCAGAGCAGCCCTCAGCTCATGAATAGAAAAAAGGAGAATTGTAGGAAGTGGGCAACTTGTTGCTATCATGCTGGGACTTCTTTTATGCAGACGTTTTGTCTTTCATGAAAGTGTTTGTGTAGTGTGCTGAACTGGACAGCTGTTCGAAGTGTGGTGCAAGCGTCTTAGCCTGAGAAGGACTTGCTGCTAGGCGAGTTGGTGCGAGTTTTGCCACATGGTTTAGCGCTACAAATGAACAAACACAAGAAAGAGGACGGGACAGTGTACATAACCTGCAAACAATGTACATAACCGGCATTTATGAATTCTGGAAGAGTGGATCGATTGAAGTTCAGGATAATGTGTTTACTTGCTGTCTGTCATCGCGGCGTATGAATATGCGCTTTACAGCCGGAAATCAGATCTGCCTCAGAAATCACACCATGAGAGCTGTTGAGGCGGCGGTGTGGTGTGACGCTGACCTCCAGATCTGCCATGCGGGTTTTTTTTCAGGAGGATTGTGGATTGTTCCTGAGTTTTTACTTCAACTAGCACTTCACCAGTTCTGAGATTTTTGGCGTTGTATGTTTTCCCGGTGACACCTTCAAGGAATTTGGAAACAAGTAATACGGATCGAGAAGTAGCCCGCTTCGATTTGTCCACAGATTCAAGTATCAAAAAACGAGGGTAGTTATCTGGCCTTCGGAGCGAGATCGAAGGCAAAGGAGGAAAACAAGCTTCGGTGCAGCCCCTTTTCAAGGAGAGCGATCACGTATGGGGGTAAGAGGATACCATGTAGCTTAGTATAAAAGGAGGAGACGGGGATACTATTTCGCTCGGGTTACCCTGATACTGAGGAGGTCCCGGAGCTCTCTGCCTGGTAAACAGACAGGGAGGCCATCCACGGGAGCTTGACCACGACTCCGACGGCCATCATTCGTGGTTTCTCACCCTACACCTATAAACACATCGCCACGGTTGAATACAGCTCAGGTTTGGGAGCTCGGGGTGCGCGGTGTCGCCAATACCGTCACCAAGATTACTCAAGGTGCCCAGTGCGGGAATCCACAAGCTGTAATCAACGTGCCACTTGGCCATGACTGCCGCTCTGCTGCGCGCTTAACCCCAGCGTTTCCCTCAGTCCTGCCTTGTTTACTACCCTTGGGCACACGGGGCCACATTTCCCACTGTTGCCGACGACGCCAAAAGAGTGAGCGCCGAGGGTGCTCTTTTGCTTACGACACTCATCAAAGCACACGTCGCCGCCTCACGACTCACGAGAGTTTACTTAGCGTGATAGTACAGCACGACATTGATACCCCTGGACATACCTTCGCCCACTGTAACCTCTTCTTCCGGCCTCTCATTACCGACGATCACCCTTCAAAAAACAACCGCCTGCAGTTCTTGGAGGGGAGACAACATTTCTCGAAAATACCGGTACTCCTCCTGAACATCTGTCGACGTTGTTATCAGTGGAAATGTAAGGTTTGTGTGTTGATGCACTTTTTGATGCGGGGTCCAGTGTTTCAGTTATTAGAGCAGAGTTACGTTCACTGCTAGAGAGGCGAGAACTCCTTATAATCGGATATGTTTGTGTGAAGAAAATGGCGTTTTCACTGGGCCATCATGATACCGTACAGAGCGTTGCCTGAAAAGTAGCCTTATTACCGCCTTGTGTCGATTGTTTTCAGAAGGACCCGCTCTTATCGGCGCAGTAAACATCTACTCTGAACCAATTCTGCTTTTAAAAGGCAGTAAGGTTGCTTCCAATCTAACGATGAAGTTCGCACTCTTGCCCTTTTCTCTCTTCCCTCATTGCAGTGTGACTGTGGGCCAGAGTTTATGCCTTCATGCCTCCCATCCGCCATCAGCGCTGAGACTCAGCGAGGAAAAAAAAGCACTACTCGGCCTCCTTAATAAGCACAACCCGTTCTTCGACAGCCACTCCCCCGCACTGGATGGACATCGGTAGCGACTCATCGTATAAAAACCGATGGTTCTTGTATGTTCCGGCTGAGTGCTTATCGTGTTTTATCCGGAGAACGACAAATTATTAAAAACAATGCTGCCGACATGCTTCATTAATAGACTGCTTACCCTTTTGAAAGATCCTGATCATCGCCGCTTGTCCTAGTCCGGGTGAAAAATGGCTCAGTGCGATTCACATGCACAATGGTAGCTTAACAAAGTAACCCGGAAAGACATCTACCCTCTGCCCCGAATCGACGAGGCTCTCAATATATTACACGCAGCGAATACTTCTCCCGTCTAAGTCTTCGGGCCGGGTAATAGCGGATTCTCATGGGCGAAACCGATAAAAACAGCTTTGACCACACCAGACGACGCGCATGACTTTAACGAGATGCCGTTCGAAGTGTCCAGAGCTCCGGCTACCTTTGATGGAATGAGCGATACTGTCCTTCGTGGAATAAAGTTGTCGCGAGGCATTGCTCGCGCTAAGCGGTAGAAGGACAAAGGATCACACAAACGAGTTAAGCGCTCCTCTCGTTTGTGTAATCCTTCATCTTTTATCCTTTTGCCGCCTAGGGCTAGCAATATTTCGATTCAAAAACCAACTAGCCCCAGTCCAACTTCATTCTATTCGTGCCCAATTCCAGTCATTTATTCATTTCATTCCCTTCTTTAGTCCAGCCATTTTTCATTCCATTCTTCTATCCAAGTTATTTCGATTCCAGCCACATTCCATTCCAAAGTGAATGACTTGCCTGGGTTGTAATTATGATATCGCTATTTTTTCGATCACATTTGCTGAACACCTTCGACGTGTGTATTAAGTACATTCCTGTGTTAGCAAGGCTGTTGTACAACAGCAAGACACAACAAATGTCGCTTTGCCAGTGCATCAATAAGAGTTTTTGGCCACGTTGTAAGCAAGAGAAGAATATGCCCAGATCAAGGCAAGATCCATGTGGTTATTATTTTTTCCGGCTTCTTCGTATGAAATATCTTCAAAGATTCCTAAGATTGACTTCCTATTTCCGTTGCTTCATCTGAAATTTCGCAGGAGTGGTACCACCATTTCTCAAATTACCTACCTCCGAAACCCTATTTTTCTTGACTCAAGACTGCGAAACATCTTTCTAAACTCCAAACAAGCTGTTATTTCTGCACCAGTGCTCTGCCACTTTGATGAGCCGCCACCCACTATTATTCATACCTATGCGAGTGGGCATGGTCCTGGTGCTGTCCTACAGCGGAGGGATTCCTAATAGGAGCGATTGGCTACCTACACAAGCCGCACTTTACCTCCCGCTGAGAATTACGTCATAGCAACGAAAACACGCCTAGCCGTTGCCTTAGACATGCAACCATTTCGCCCTTAATTGTACGGCAGCTATTCTTCAGTGGTAGAAGATAATCACGGCTTTTGTTGGTTATGCTCCCTCAAAAACCTATTGGGAACAAATGGCCACTGCGTACTCCTCCTATAGGAGTACCACTTTGTCGCCACTTTAGAGTCGGGAAGAAAGCACTATGATGCGGGTTCTCTTTCCCGCTGCCAACAGCCACCGTGCCCAGGTACCTCGTCACGTTCAATGACTTCGCTAGCATTGCCCATGACACCTGTGAATGCAGCCGGCAAAGTTGTCCCATCATAACTTGTTTCTCTCGAACAAGCCGACCCTGACGGCCGGAGAATAATGGACCCGCTTTACAGTTCTATGCCTCCCCCTAATAGCCGATCACGCCGCCAACGAAGCCAATTTCAGCTCTGCAATCACGGAACCTTTCGCCACCCCAAATATCACGCGTAAGCTGATAGATAGGCTCCAGTATTCCGCCATGGTTTTCGGAACCACTCGTTGGTAGCTTTCCACGACGACATCGCAGTTGGCCATATTGCTTTCTACAAGACGGACGCCCGCATCAAAAGCAGATTCTTTCGGCTGGGTCTTTCCAGAAGTGTTGCTATAGTACTTTGAGTCCTGCTCTTTTTGTGTCAGTGGCGCAAACGCCCAGTATCAGCCTCCTCCAGTAAGCTACAGCCCGTGCCTTGTCCGTCTGCCACATTTTAAGTGGTCGGCATCGGCCATCAGCCGATACGGATCTCGGCCTTTTATTTTGACTAGTCACCGTTGGATTGTTACCCCTGTCGATCATTCGACGCGGTATGCGGAAACAGATCCTCTAGGTAACGGCTGCGTCTCTGTTGGCAAATTGTTTCATGAAAGCGTTATTATTACCCCATGGAACACCGCTAATCTGGAAAGTGACCGCGGCCGAGCCTTCGTATCAGTATATCCTTGAGGAAATTCTAGAATCTGCTGTTACTGCCCCCAAAACAACGTCGAGGTATCATCCACAGAGAAATCGACTGACAGCCCGGTTTTATCGTACCCTTTCCTATATGATTTCTTTCGACATCAACCACAACCACAAAAACACGCATGTTATACTTCCCTTTGTCACATACACCTATATTACTGTCGTTCATACAACGTCTAATATTTCACCCTTTATTTCTCGTGTACAGCAGCCACCACGCGTCCACTACGGGCGCATGTTTCCTTTCCTGCCATGTGCGTACCACCGCTAATTACACTGACAAATTTGTTACTCGGATAGCCCGAAAAACGACCGCAAATCTCGCTATGGTGCAGATCGCCAAGTTACGTTCGAACGTGGGTACCAGGTATTCCTTTCTATGCCGCTGCGTGCACCAAGACTATGTGAATAGCTTATGCCCCGCTTTAGTTGTCCTGTACATAGTTCAGCTAACATGTCAAGTCAACGACATAGTTAATGCCATTTGTAGTGTCGCTGACCCCCGTTGCCATGGCATTGAGACTGTGCATGTTTCGCGCCTAAAGCCAATACCCCATTATCCCCACCGCTCTGACTTACGGCAAGCGTGGCCACTTAAGCCGTCGGAGAAAATAGTATCAGCTTCGTTTTGACCCTGATATCTTGAGTTGCCATTTTCTCCATCGCTTCCAAGTACTCTATCATCAGCACTGTCTGCTACCATGCATCGCTCGCTGTCATCATCGCATCCCGTGCTTCCCGCAATCAATATCATCACTGGGGTTGGCTCTAATGGCTGCCTGGCCGAGAATGGCAGAATAAATGCTACACTGCATTATTTCTACTTTTGTATCTCAACATATATATATATATATATACACCTAAAGTAGAAGTACGCGCTTCGGAGACTTTATTTCCAACGTTTCGACCTGAGACAGGTCTTCCTCAGGCTGAGGAAGACCTGTCTCAGGTCTAAACGTTGAAAATAAAGTCTCCGAAGAGCGCACTTCTACTTTAAGCGTATTCCTGCAGCAACTAAGGACTCTACTTCACGACTATATATATATATATATATATATATATATATACATATATATATATATATATATATATATATATATATATATATATATATATATATATATATATATATATATATATATATATATATATATATATATATATCGCCGCCATCGCTGCCATATATATATATATATATATATGTATATAAATCCGGTTACCTACCGGAGAAACAGGAATCTAAAAGATATTTTAGTGCATGCTAAAACAGGGCCTCCAAAGCAACCAGTCATAGCCAGCTGCTCCCGCCCCAGATGCAAGACCTGCACGCACCTGCAGACCGACTGCATTGTAAAAAGCACAGACAGTAATTATGTCCACACGATTAATTCTAGTTTTACGTGCACTTCGTCCAACATTGTGTATATGTTGGAATGCTGAATGTGCCACAAACAGTATATAGGCGAAACGAGTCAATCTATGAGCCTACGTCTTAATGGTCACCGGGCAGATACTCTTAGCAAATCCTGCATAGCTGTAGCGCAGCATTTCAACCAACCAGGCCACAATTTTGATGACCTTTAGTTGTATATACTTCAGTGAAACCTTAGGTCTCCTAGGGACAGGAAATACTGAGAATCCTATTTAATTCACAAATTCAACTCCATTGCACCTACTGGAATCAATGCGTCTAGGGGCAACTTGGAATCCTTGCGATATTCACCGGGAATGCAGAAATAGGCACTGTCTTGCATATACCTTATCCCAAGACTATTAAACCTCCCTCTGGTCATTACCTGGTCACCTAATTTCCTATTTTTTTCATTCCTTAGCTTCAAGCCCAATACTCCCCGCATGCCTCCTACCTTTGCTTCTGCAATTCCATTTTATTTATTGTATTTCTCTCTCTTTTTTTTACTCCGCATGGTCTTATGCCCCGTACGTCACTATAACTTTATCTCTTCGTTTTTGAGTTTCAGGACAGGCCTGTTCCAGGAATGTTGCCGTGGCTGACACGTGCCATTTCAGTTGCGGGGCCATTGCTTTTTCGTTTGTGTGTGGGTTTGTGTGGTTTCCCTGCCCGTTTTGTTTCTTTTTTTCTTTTTTCCTTGACGTAGTTCTTTCCCCATTTTCTACCTTTTCTTTTGACCTGAGGCTTGCAGATAGTTTCCGATAAAGACCCCACTCTCACCCCCTGGTCAGCTTCCGGTGGTTCTAAGAACTTTTCCATATGCCCCGCGGCCGGTCAGCAAACTACATCTCGTCCTTTATCTCCAAAACTTCCCTGAATATCAACCCCCGGCTGACTTCCCTGTGACCTAATTCGCGGCCAAAACTATACAACCTTCTTTGCCCGTCAATATCTCCCCCGACATACTCCCAAACCAATCCGCTTTCTCAATTTCACTTCCTTCTTCCCTTCTCCCCTCTCACCTGGGGCCCTACCCCTATATAAAGCGTGCCAGCCTACGAGAGATTGCCCTGACGAAAGCAAGTCTCCTTGCTGAAACGTTGGCAGCAATCGTGCTTTTACCTTGTTCAAAGTTTTCTTTTCTTGTGTTCTGTACCATCTTCAAAAGTTCATGAGAGCTAAACAGCATGCCTAGCCAGCTCAATCTCTTTTCAAATGTTCCTTCTGATGAAGATAGATCACTGGATACTAAAAGTATCACAGTAATGATGATCCGCGAGGGTGCAGGGCAATGGCATTGTTGGGGAATGCCCTTTCGTCTTCCCTATTATTTGCCTTCATCAAGGAACACGCCAACCTGGCGAATTACGGAGGAGACGAAACCAGAGGCTCGTGATAGGGTTTCAAACGCTGCACGTGAACAGCCTCACTCCCACGGTAGGGAAGGTCCGTAGAAACAGCTTTAGGCTTAACGATGTAGTTGACCGGTGACGTACGCTCCAGGATGCGGTAGGGGTTATGATACTTGGCGAGGAACTTGGTAAGCAATCCGTGGGTAGCCAAAGGAATTCATAGCCAATACCGTCAATATCGACCCTGGCAAATACGTCGGTGATACAGCTTTGTTGCCGCTGCGAGAATTTTCACAGCTGAAGACCAGTGGTGGCATAAACCTTGTAGGCCTAAAGGATACCGAACTAGCCGCCCAGATGCATATTTTAGTGTGGACAACCACGATAGCGCATGGTGGTCTGCGACGACGTCGAATGGGCGGCCTTACAAGTGAAGTCGGAACTGGTCTAGCGCCCAAACTATGGCCAAGCACTCATTTTCCGTGGCGGAGTAGTTCAACTAAGCCGTGGTACTGGCACGGTTGGCGTAGGCAACAGTGTACTTGTCAAAACCTGATTTTCGCTGAGTAAGCACAGCCCCAAGACCGAATTCGCTGGCGAAAGTATGAACCTCAGTGGGCGCGTTAGGGTCAAAATACCGCAGAATAGGTGGCGAAGTAAGCTTCCGCAATGTCGCGAACGCGTTTTCACAAGCAGGGGACAACGAAGTGAGGTCTTTAGAGGTACCAGAGAGAAGCTGCATTAATGGTGCAACGATGGTCGCAAAGTTGCGGACGAAGCGCCTCATGTAAGAACAGAGTCCGAGGAAACTCCTGAGGGCCTTCATAAATGTCGGCTTCGGGAACTCCGCAAATGCCTTAAGTTTAGACGTGTCGGGTAGAACTCCATCCTTCCAAACAACGTGGCCCATAATAGTGAGCTTGCGAGCGGCGAAGCGACATTTCTTGAGGTTGAGCTGCAGCTTTGCGTCGGCAAGACAAGTTAAAACTTGCTCTACTCGGCGTAAATGTGTCTCGAAATCCGAAGAAAAAACGACGATTTCGTCAAGGTAGTATAGGCATGCTTTCCATTTTAGTTTGCGCAAAATGCTGTCCATCATGCGCTCAAGAGTGGCAGGCGCATTACAAAGGCCGAACGGCATCACATTGAACTCATACAGGCCGTCAGGTTTTATGAAAGCCGTCTTTGCGCGATCAGCCTCGGCCATAGGTACCTGCCAGTAGTACCCCGAGCACAAGTCAAGCTACGAGAAATATTCGGAACCCTGCAAACAGCCAAGAAGGGCTTGCGTTCGGGCTAGTTGGTGTTCCATAACTACTTCTTAAGCGCCAAAAACTACAGGGACATAGAATGAGACAGGGACATGCGCTACCCTGTCTCATGCGCATGTCCCTGTCTCATTCTATGTCCCTGTAGTTTTTCGCGCTTAAGAAGTAGTTAGGAAACAGCCAAGGACGCAATCAATACGCGGGAGAGGGCAGATATCTTTCTCGGTTATCTTTTTGAGGCGCCGATAGTCGACGAAAAAGCGTACTCAACCGTCCTTCTTGGGCACAAGAACTACGAGGGACGCCCAGGGACTGTTGGAGGGCCGAATGACACCTCGCGTAAGCATGCCGTCCACATTTTCATCAATACTACGTCGTTCTTCGTGGGAAACGCGATAAGGTCTTCGTCGCCGCGGCGGTTGCGAGCCATTGACTATGGTGTGTGAGACTGCTAATGTTGGACTTAGCGGAGCTTCCAAGCAGTTAAAAAACAAGCAAAACCGATTGAGTAGTGCCAGCAGTTCAGCTCGTGGTGTGTGCGTGAGATCTCTTTCGGTAGCCTGATTGAAGACGTCGGATTGTAAAACCTCTGCTTCGGATGTTATACTCAATTCTGCTACACCAGTTTTAATGACAGAATCGTAGGGCACATCGATGACAACACTCGACTCGACAGGCTCAATCGAGCCGATAGCCCCACCCTGTAGCAGCGATATTTCATCCGACGACCAGTTACTAACAAGCCTCTGCCTCGTACCACCGTGGGTCGGTGGCACGATTCTGGAGGTCGTGGGTTCGGATCCCACCTCCCGGCCATTTTTTTCTCCACTTTCTTATTTTCCAAATTCTTTATCTTGACCTACTACATCCTCCCCGTTGCTTTCCGAGGTCTTCTTGACTGGCAATTCTTATTTCTGTCTTATTTTGGCAGTCGAGAAAACCTCGGAAAGCAAAGGGGAGGATGTGGTAGATCATTGAAACAGATTAAGAATTTGGAAAGAAAGAAAGAAAGTGAAGAAAAAATGCCCGCCAGGTGGGATCCGAACCCACGACCTCCAGAATACCGGTCTGGTGCGATAACCACTACGCTACCGGCGGGGCGATTTTCCCATTCACTTTCTGGGGTATTTATGTTAGGTATGTTTGTTTCCTGTGCTTGGGGGTGGTAGCCAGCGCCATTCGGACTAATCGGGGTGAAGGGGACCTTCTTTTTAACCCCCGGGTCGTGACTCGAGTGTCTACGACATGTCCAGAGTGGTCGACCAGCTTTGAACCCTCTTAAGCTCCCTTTGGCAATAAGACTGCCAGAACAGAGGCCCTCGCTATGCATGTAGCGAATCAGAATAGGAAATGAGGGGCTCGTTGAGGGGCTCGTTTTTTCTTCACTTTCTTTCTTTCTTTCCAAATTCTTAATCTGTTTCAATGATCTACCACATCCTCCCCTTTGCTTTCCGAGGTTTTCTCGACTGCCAACCCTTATTTCTGTGTTATTTTCAACGAGCCCCTCATTTCCTATTCTGATTCGCTACATGCATAGCGAGGGCCTCTGTTCTGGCAGTCTTGTTGCCAAAGGGAGCTTAAGAGGGTTCAAAGCTGGTCGACCACTCTGGACATGTCGTAGACACTCGAGTCACGACCCGGGGGTTAAAAAGAAGGTCCCCTTCACCCCGATTAGTCCGAATGGCGCTGGCTACCACCCCCAAGCACAGGAAACAAACATACCTAACATAAATACACCAGAAAGTGAATGGGAAAATCGCCCCGCCGGTAGCGTAGTGGTTATCGCACCAGACCGGTATTCTGGAGGTCGTGGGTTCGGATCCCACCTGGCGGGCATTTTTTCTTCACTTTCTTTCTTTCTTTCCAAATTCTTAATCTGTTTCAATGATCTACCACATCCTCCCCTTTGCTTTCCGAGGTTTTCTCGACTGCCAACCCTTATTTCTGTGTTATTTTCAACGAGCCCCTCATTTCCTATTCTGATTCGCTACATGCATAGCGAGGGCCTCTGTTCTGGCAGTCTTGTTGCCAAAGGGAGCTTAAGAGGGTTCAAAGCTGGTCGACCACTCTGGACATGTCGTAGACACTCGAGTCACGACCCGGGGGTTAAAAAGAAGGTCCCCTTCACCCCGATTAGTCCGAATGGCGCTGGCTACCACCCCCAAGCACAGGAAACAAACATACCTAACATAAATACCCCAGAAAGTGAATGGGAAAATCGCCCCGCCGGTAGCGTAGTGGTTATCGCACCAGACCGGTATTCTGGAGGTCGTGGGTTCGGATCCCACCTGGCGGGCATTTTTTCTTCACTTTCTTTCTTTCTTTCCAAATTCTTAATCTGTTTCAATGATCTACCACATCCTCCCCTTTGCTTTCCGAGGTTTTCTCGACTGCCAACCCTTATTTCTGTGTTATTTTCAACGAGCCCCTCATTTCCTATTCTGATTCGCTACATGCATAGCGAGGGCCTCTGTTCTGGCAGTCTTGTTGCCAAAGGGAGCTTAAGAGGGTTCAAAGCTGGTCGACCACTCTGGACATGTCGTAGACACTCGAGTCACGACCCGGGGGTTAAAAAGAAGGTCCCCTTCACCCCGATTAGTCCGAATGGCGCTGGCTACCACCCCCAAGCACAGGAAACAAACATACCTAACATAAATACCCCAGAAAGTGAATGGGAAAATCGCCCCGCCGGTAGCGTAGTGGTTATCGCACCAGACCGGTATTCTGGAGGTCGTGGGTTCGGATCCCACCTGGCGGGCATTTTTTCTTCACTTTCTTTCTTTCTTTCCAAATTCTTAGTCTGTTTCAATGATCTACCACATCCTCCCCTTTGCTTTCCGAGGTTTTCTCGACTGCCAACCCTTATTTCTGTGTTATTTTCAACGAGCCCCTCGTTTCCTATTCTGATTCGCTACATGCATAGCGAGGGCCTCTGTTCTGGCAGTCTTGTTGCCAAAGGGAGCTTAAGAGGGTTCAAAGCTGGTCGACCACTCTGGACATGTCGTAGACACTCGAGTCACGACCCGGGGGTTAAAAAGAAGGTCCCCTTCACCCCGATTAGTCCGAATGGCGCTGGCTACCACCCCCAAGCACAGGAAACAAACATACCTAACATAAATACCCCAGAAAGTGAATGGGAAAATCGCCCCGCCGGTAGCGTAGTGGTTATCGCACCAGACCGGTATTCTGGAGGTCGTGGGTTCGGATCCCACCTGGCGGGCATTTTTTCTTCACTTTCTTTCTTTCTTTCCAAATTCTTAATCTGTTTCAATGATCTACCACATCCTCCCCTTTGCTTTCCGAGGTTTTCTCGACTGCCAACCCTTATTTCTGTGTTATTTTCAACGAGCCCCTCATTTCCTATTCTGATTCGCTACATGCATAGCGAGGGCCTCTGTTCTGGCAGTCTTGTTGCCAAAGGGAGCTTAAGAGGGTTCAAAGCTGGTCGACCACTCTGGACATGTCGTAGACACTCGAGTCACGACCCGGGGGTTAAAAAGAAGGTCCCCTTCACCCCGATTAGTCCGAATGGCGCTGGCTACCACCCCCAAGCACAGGAAACAAACATACCTAACATAAATACCCCAGAAAGTGAATGGGAAAATCGCCCCGCCGGTAGCGTAGTGGTTATCGCACCAGACCGGTATTCTGGAGGTCGTGGGTTCGGATCCCACCTGGCGGGCATTTTTTCTTCACTTTCTTTCTTTCTTTCCAAATTCTTAATCTGTTTCAATGATCTACCACATCCTCCCCTTTGCTTTCCGAGGTTTTCTCGACTGCCAACCCTTATTTCTGTGTTATTTTCAACGAGCCCCTCATTTCCTATTCTGATTCGCTACATGCATAGCGAGGGCCTCTGTTCTGGCAGTCTTGTTGCCAAAGGGAGCTTAAGAGGGTTCAAAGCTGGTCGACCACTCTGGACATGTCGTAGACACTCGAGTCACGACCCGGGGGTTAAAAAGAAGGTCCCCTTCACGCCGATTAGTCCGAATGGCGCTGGCTACCACCCCCAAGCACAGGAAACAAACATACCTAACATAAATACCCCAGAAAGTGAATGGGAAAATCGCCCCGCCGGTAGCGTAGTGGTTATCGCACCAGACCGGTATTCTGGAGGTCGTGGGTTCGGATCCCACCTGGCGGGCATTTTTTCTTCACTTTCTTTCTTTCTTTCCAAATTCTTAATCTGTTTCAATGATCTACCACATCCTCCCCTTTGCTTTCCGAGGTTTTCTCGACTGCCAACCCTTATTTCTGTGTTATTTTCAACGAGCCCCTCATTTCCTATTCTGATTCGCTATATATATATATATATATATATATATATATATATATATATATATATATATATATATATATATATATATATATATATATATATATATTTATATATATATATATATATATATATATATATATATATATACATTGTGAGGACGGATTGAGTCAGGCGGCTGCTTCGCTTGGAGGGACGAGCTAGTGCGCATTTCTATGCATGACCTGCAAATCCCCGTTATCACGCAATGGCCTCAGCCACTTCCTCATTTTGTACTTATCATCATCATTGTGTGATTTTATGTTCTTCGGCCCCGATCGCCTCACTAAAAGGCTGCTTGGAATCTTCGCCTTTCAAGTGGTGGAGTGTGCGACTGGATACCGTGGCCTACCTCTCTGAGTGCACCCCTGGAGCTCCGTTTGGCTCCTCGCCTACAGCGGGAGGCCATGGCAATGACAGCGGAACCGTCCAACGTTGCGGATTCTGCCATTCCACCATGCTTCGTGGCCATGCGCCAGCGCGACCCCCCATTTTTTGCCGGGCTTCACAGCGGGGACTTCGAGGAATGGCTGGATAATTACAACCGGGTTAGCCCGTTTAATCGGTGGGACGACAGCGCCAAGCTGGCAAATGTGAATTTCTATATAGATAAAATGTCCGAAACGGGGTTTTTTAACAACAAAGCCTCAATCACCGATAGGGCTGACTCACCGCACAGCTTCGCGGATTTTCGGCACTCCCGCACCTCGCTCCGACGGCGCAAAAAAGACACTGGAGACCCGTGTCCAGCAGGCGCACGAACCCTACAGCGCGTATATCAAGGATGTCCTGGCCTTGTGCCGACGTGTCGACAAGGACATGACTGAAGCGGATCGGGTGCGGCGCATCATTAACGGCATCGGCCATTTAACTTTCATGGCGTTGGCCCGTCAAAACCCATCTACCGTGGCTGATGTGACAACAATTTGCCGAAGGCTGGATGAGATGCCGTCTATCCGCCTCCAGCAGGAGACCGCCCCACCACAATACCTTGGAGACGACAACCTGCGGGCTCTGATACACGCTATTATCCGAGAAGAGCTCCGTGATCATGGTGCTGCGTATGTCCCTAGTGTCTATTCCATCCACTTGCGACCTTCCGACGAGAAATCGTCAGAGAACTTGCGGCAGTGTCTGGTCCCTCTTCCCCTCCTGCTCCTGCTCCAGTAATGATGCCATCGTACTATGACGTAGCGGCGCTACCAGCCCTGCCTCTGGCGCCCGTCATGTCTTAACATGCTGCCAGCTGCGTCGCAGCTGTTCCTCCGGTGCTGGGACCACGGTCTCCCAGCCCTATGTGGCGATCACCCCGCCAAGACACACTTGTGGTCGCCTGGTTTGCTATAACAGCGGCATCCGCGGCCATATCTCCCGCTTCTAGCGGCCTTCTACTGGCGATGGCTGCTTTTCCCGGTCGAAACGTTACAACCATTCCTCTTTCGACATGTGTCTCGTATTCCTGTATATATATATATAGATAGATAGATATATATATATATATATAGTAAAAAATAGGTATAGCTTCTAACAAAACTGTTTATTAGTCGACGTTTCGATCGGACCAATAAACAGTTTTGTTAGAAGCTATACCCATTTTTTACTATTTGCTACGGCAACCAAAGACAGCCCTTCTCGCAATCTATATATATATGTATATATATATATATATATATATATATATATATATATATATATATATATATATCTGTCTTATTTTCAACGAGCCCCTCATTTCACATTCTGATTCGCTACATGCATAGCAAGCCTCTGTTGTGGCAGTCTTGGTGCCATAGGAAGCTTAGGAGGGTTCAACGCTGGTCGACCCCTCTTGTCGTAGACACTCAAGTCACGACCTGGGGTTTACAAAGAAGGTCCCCTTAACCCAGTGTAGTCCGAGTGGAGCTGGCTACCACCCACAAGCACAGGAAACAAAAATTTCTAAACATAAATACCTCAGAAAGTGCAGGGGAAAATCGCCCCGCCGGTAGCGTAGTGGTTATCGCACCAGACCGGTATTCTGGAGGTCGTGGGTTCGGATCCCACCTGGTGGGCATTTTTTCTCCACTTTCTTTCTTTCTTTCCAAATTCTTTATCTGTTTAAATGACCTACCACATCCTCCCCTTTGCTTTCCGAGGTTTTCTTCACTGACAACTCTTATTTCTGTGTTATTTTCAACGAGTCCCTCATTTCACATTCTGATTCGCTACATGCATAGCGAGGGCCTCTGTTCTGGCAGTCTTGGCAAAATAGGAAGCTTAAGAGGGTTCAACGCTGGTTGACCACTCTTGACATGTCGTAGAAACTCGAGTCACAAACCCGGGGTTAAAAAGAAGGTCCCGTTCACCCCGTGTAGTCCGAGTGGCGCTGGCTACCACCCCCAAGCACATGAAACACAAATACTTAAACATAAATACCCCAGAATGTGGAGGGGAAAATCGCCCCGCCGGTAGCGTAGTGGTTATCGCACCAGACCGGTATTCTGGAGGTCGAGGGTTCGGATCCCACCTGACGGGCATTTTTTCTCCACTTTCTTTTTTTCATTCTTTCCAAATTCCCTATAGGTTTTAATGACCTACGACATAATCCCCTTTGCTTTCCGAGGTTTTCTTGACTGCCGACTCTTATTTCTGTCTGATATATATATATATATATATATATATATATATATGTGATTTGGGAACGCGACCTTAGCGCGTTCCCTTTGGTTCGGCTTCGCCACGCCGCTTGCTCCTCGCGGGAACTTGCTCGGCGAGACGTCGGCGAGGGGGATCTACCTCCTCGCCGAACGAGTGTCTTGGGAGCCGGAGAGCACGCGCAGGAGGCAGGCTGCGCGGGGGGGAGTCGGAGCTCGGGAAGCGAGGCGTCAGGACGTGCCTGGTGATCTCCTTCCTTCGAGGATCGGGCAAAAAGGAGGGCGACAATGGCTGCCATCGGCGTCCCAGCGAGGCAAACGCGAGCGCGCCGAGGCGCCCCGGAGATGACTGTTGTCGCGGTGAGTCGAACCTTTCGATTCCCTTAAATTGCCCGGGCGAGGAACTATATCCTCGCCGTCAACCAGCTAGCCTGCATGCTCTTTGAATGCTTATTATCCTGTAATAAATGTCAATGAGCGAAAACACTTGTCGCTTCCTTTGTTCCGGTGAGCCACGGCCCGCCGCGGCTGGCGCGGCACAGCGCGCAGCCACGGGGTGGGGGCAGATAGCTTGCTAGCTGGGCGAAACGAGAAGACGAAGACGGATTAGTCTCTCTCGTCGCGGGTTTTGCTATTGCAGGGAAAAGTAAACCAATCTACTTTAACCCCTCTATAACGCCACATCTGGCGCATCAACGTGGGGCTGGCTCTCGGAACATGGAACATGTCTTTGTTCGGTGTGAGAAAAGTTCTTTGTCCGAACCTGACAAGTGTTACTGCTAGCGTGAATCAGATCGCTAGCGGAGACAGGCGTACTTTCTTGAGAGCGGAGTGAACGTTGCTACATCGTGCTAGAACATGTGAGCGCCGAGTTTTCTCAGTGCGCCGTTTAGGCGGGACGTTTCTGCCGCGGCAAATTGAGGCACTGAAATTCTGAAGTCCAGCACCCATGACGCGCTAGGGCATAAGGCCCGCGCTGTAATTGCAAGCCCGAAGTGAGCGAGTACGAAGCTGCGTTGTTTGGCCCGATTTTCTTTTTCTCAGCTGTCTCTTTTATCGACTCCAGGAGTCGGGCTCTGGGAGCCGTGTGGCCAGGGGCCACGGGTGCCGTAAGGGCTGTCTGGTATTGCGGCTCGGCACCGGGCGTTCCGACATCGCGAGACGCGATGGGCGCCGCCGCTCATTAAGCTGTTTGTGTTGCAGCGAGCGGGTAGGGCCGACGACAAAGCCAATGTCTCCTTCACGGCTGTGCGAATGGGGCAGTAGAGCAAGCCTCTGGGTTGCCGGTCGTTGTCAAAGATGCGGGTTGCCCGAAGGCTTTTCGGAGCCGGCACCGCGTGGGAGAAGGCACGACCGGGGAGGACGTAGCTCGGTAGCAGACGGACGGGCAACGGCCCCTCTTCTCCACTGAATGGCGGGGTGCGTGTCGTCGGAATGCTTGTTTTAAGTGGTTCTGCACGTAGCGGGGAAAAAATCTCCTTCGCCTCAAGAAAGTGAGTTTTTTTGTGCGCTGTTGGAAACCGTCTTTTGACAGCCGCAATTGTTTAGCGTCGTGCCACGCGGCCGATGCTGAGGAATAGCATTTCTTCCTTGCCTGAGTTCAGGGCTTGCGGGAATGCTTGATGTGATACGCAATGCGAGTTGAGTCACCCAGGCTTGCTTGCTACGCGATGTCTTTGCTGCCACCTGCTGCTCCGGGTATACGAGCGTTCGAGAGCTGGGGAGCATTCGCGGCTGTCCTGGCGTGGCGGCTACTTGGAGGCGGCCTGGCAGCGGCTCCGTGGGAGCTCCCTACGGCTGCTGTTTAACTCCGTGAGGGAGGGCGTGTTGGTGCGGGCGGCGCCGTCGTGTGCTTCATGGCTTGGCGTCACTTCGGTGCTGGGCCGCACTTTGCGGTCGGGAGGCTCCTGGGCCTGCTGATACGTCCCCGGCGCATCCTGGCTGAGAGCAGCGGCTGTACGGCGGTCATCTGTCAGCACAGTCGCAACACTTGCTCGGGCTGGCTTCAGCCCTACCCTTCGAAACCCTGGCCTGCTGTCTTCGGCCAGGGCCGGATGGGACCTGCTGATAATCACCACCGACTGACAAGAGCGGCAGTGCGAGTAACGATGCTCGTGTTGGCCGGAGCTGTGTGCTGCGCTACGTCGAACCTATGGCTGAGAACTCTGCGGTCCCCGTTGCATTGGTCCATCTGATGCCTTCTCAGCGGGTCTTGACGAAAGCAGCCCTGGGCACAGCTGTCTACGACGAAACTGCATCTGTGCTTGGCATACCTATTCGAGCCAACGTGTGCACCGTCACCTCAGAGGTGTTACCTGCGACACCTGAGCGTTAGATTGTGCATGGGCGTAAGATTGTGCATGCGGCTGACGATGCCTGTTTGATGATGGCGAGTGCGAGGACAGCTACTACGCGGGGGCGAACCTTCATGTTCTGTATAGTGTTACGAACATTGCGTTTGGATGTCCCCGTGTGCTATTCTTTCCACCGTACGGAACCGTTTAAGGATGGAGGGATGTGGGAACGCGACCTTAGTGCGTTCCATTTGGTTCGGCTTCGCCACGCCGCTTGCTCCTCGCGGGAACTTGCTCGGCGAGACGTCGGCGAGGGGGATCTACCTCCTCGCCGAACGAGTGTCTTGGGAGCCGGCGAGCACGCGCGGGAGGCAGGCTGCGCGGGGGGGAGTCGGAGCTCGGGAAGCGAGGCGTCATGACGTGCCTGGTGATCTCCTTCCTTCGAGGATCGGGCAAAAAGGAGGGCGACAATGGCTGCCATCGGCGTCCCAGCGAGGCAAACGCGAGCGCGCCGAGGCGCCCCGGAGATGACTGTTGTCGCGGTGAGTCGAACCTTTCGATTCCCTTAAATTGCCCGGGCGAGGAACTATATCCTCGCCGTCAACCAGCTAGCCTTCATGCTCTTTGAATGTTTATTATCCTGTAATAAATGTCAATGAGCGAAAACACTTGTCGCTTCCTTTGTTCCGGTGAGCCACGGCCCGCCGCGGCTGGCGCGGCACAGCGCGCAGCCGCGGGGTGAGGGCAGATAGCTTGCTAGCTGGGCGAAACGAGAAGACGAAGACGGATTAGTCTCTCTCGTCGCCAGTTTTGCTATTGCAGGGAAAAGTAAACCAATCTACTTTAACCCCTCTATAACCCCACAATATATATATATATATATATATATATATATATAGAGACTGAAAAGATAAAAACTCACACAGAGCGCGAAAAAAATAAGGTTAGTAGAGACAGAGACAAACGAGAAAGACTTAGAAAATAAAAATAAGTTTACTGACGTTTCAGGGAGAGGACTCCCTTTCTTCAGAGTACCATATATATATATATATATATATATATATATATATATATATATATATATATATATATATATATATATATATATATATATATATATATATATATATATATATATATATATATATATATATATATATATATATATATATACGGGTTTGTAAATGAGGGGCTCGTTAGAAAATACAGGAAGAAATGCCGGCAGTCTACAACGCCAAAGACGGCATAGGGGAATGGTTAGAATATTTTTTACCGTTAGTGATGTTACATTATTATTTATTATTATTAATTACGTGAGAAAGAAAGAAAGAAAAACACGCGCCCAGAGTGGGGACCGAACTCACGCCTTTCGATTAGATCTCCAATGCCTTAACAAATAGGCTATCTGGGCCACTGTGTTCCGCTTCACTTTCTGGGGTATTTATATATACTACAACTGTATCTGACGCTTGAGGGTGGTAGCCAGCGCCACTCAGACTACACGGGGAGAAGGGGACCTTCTTTTTCAACCCCCGGGGCGTGACGCGAACGTCTACAGCCTGTCATAAGCGGGTAACTGGCGGGAAACCCTCTTATGCTACCTTGGCATCAAGGCTGCCAGAACCGAGGCCCTCGCTAAGCTTTCGCATGATAATAGGGTTTGTAAATGAGGGGCTCGTTAGAAAATACAGGAAGAAATGCCGGCAGTCTACAACGCCAAAGAAGGCATAGGGGAATGGTTAGAATATTTTTTACCGTTAGTGATGTTACATTATTATTTAATATTAATAATTACGTGAGAAAGAAAGAAAGAAAAATACGCGCGCCCAGAGTGGGGACCGAACCCACGCCTTTCGATTAGATCTCGAATGCCGTACCAATTCGGCGACTGTGTTCCGCTTCACATTCTGGGGCATTTATATATACTACAAGTGTATCTGACGCTTGAGGGTGGTAGCCAGCGCCACTCAGACTACACGGGGAGAAGGGTACCTTCTTTTTCAACCCCCGGGGCGTGACGCGAACGTCTACAGCCTGTCATAAGCGGGTAACTGGCGTCACGCCCCGGGGGTTGAAAAAGAAGGTCCCCTTCTCCCAGTGTAGTCTGAGTGGCGCTGGCTACCACCCTCAAGCGTCAGATACAGTTATAGTATATATAAATACCCCAGAAAGTGAAGCGGAACACAGTCGCCCAGATAGCCGAATTGGTAAGGCATTCGAGATCTAATCGAAAGGCGTGGGTTCGGTCCCCACTCTGGGCGCGTGTTTTTCTTTCTTTCTTTCTCACGTAATTAATAATAATAAGTAATAATGTAACATCACTAACGGTAAAAAATATTCTAACCATTCCCCTATGCCTTCTTTGGCGTTGTAGACTGCCGGCATTTCTTCCTGTATATATATTTATATATATATATATATATATATATATATATATATATATATATATATATATTACATATATTATCAGGTCACCCATGTTAGTTTAGTGGTAAGGACGTTAGCTTCCCGAAAATCACCTTGGTACCAAGCAAAGCAGACCTGCACACTTAAAAAAGATTTAGGCAGTACCATACAAAGCCACACGAACCATACGAAATATTAAGCGGGCTTTTGCAAATTACTCCCCTCGGAAATTTAAAAATGGCGAAGTGTGATACCAATCTATAGCGAAAATGTACGAGCCTAAAGACTTCAAAGTTCGGGAGAAGATTCTTATTATGGCAAAGGAGTGTATGGAGTTCTATTTTTACTAAAGCCCTACGGAGAAAATACGATTGGCTGCGTATCTGCTTGCGCCGCTGGAAGTATTGCAGAAAGTTGGCGCCCCAGCTCTCCGTGTCGCGTAACTACTGTCCGTTTTCACTCTTACAATTGCTATGCTCTTTTTCTCCTTATTTCTTCTAATTACACCCCTTACTTCTCTTCCAACACTGCATGTGCAGGGGACCAAAAACAATAGCTACTTCCTTGAGTCCGCATAGCTCGCGCGCCATGTTTTGGGACAGGGCACGTCGTTTTGTGCAACTACAAGGCTCTTTTTTTACCTCATAATTTAACAGTGGTGCCGCTCTAGCGCTGATCTTGCGAATGTCTCGGCTAGTTTTGTGTCCCGCTCCCTCTGGAGCAGGATTCTTTGCTCTATAAAACAAGTTTATGGTATGAAAATATTCAGGAAAAAATATAACAAGGTCCTACTTCTTCGGCAGGCACTCTCACATAATGAACGGCAGCCTAGCATTGTCCCTGAATAAGAAAATGTATGACAGCTGTATTCTACTGGTACTCACTTACGGGGCAGAAACTTGGAGGCTCACTAAGATGGTTCAACTTAGGTTGAGGACGACTCAGCGAGCAATGGAACGGAAGAATATAGGTTTAGCATTAAGGGAAAAGAAGAGAGCGGAGTGGGTCAGGGAAGCAACGCGTCTTAAGGGCATATTAGTAGGAATTAAGAATAAATGGACGCGGGAAGGAACTTCAATGAGAAGGCAAGATAACCGTTGGTCTTTAAAGGTAACAGAGTGAGTCCCTAAAGCAGGCAAGTGTGGTATGGGGCGGCAGAAAATTAGATGAGCCGATAAGATCAAGAAGTTTGCGGCGATAAATTGATCGTACGTAGCACAGGAACGGGATAATTGGAAATAATTGAGAGAGGTCTTTGGCCTGCAGTGGGCATAGGCAGGCTGGTGATGATGACACATTGTTCTGTTACTGCCTGAATTGCTCCTTTAAGATTTCTTTTCCGCAATGCATAACTGAAGGGGTGTAGACGACTTTGAGGAGATCGGTACAAGCGAGATGTTCATAAGATCGCTTTCAACATTGGCTGATGGGCAGCGAAGCATCGCTATTTAATGAGAATATATGGTTACAGAAAACTTCTTTAATTGTTGTTTGACTGGCAATATAGTGAAACAAATTATCTTAGAGCTGCTCGGGCAACTGTAATGTTTTGGACAAAAAAGCAGCCGAGGCTAAATGGAATCTCTTTAACGACCAAACACAGCTCCGTTGTTTCAGCAGATTTTACTCCTTGTAGAAATAGGTAAACTTTCAATATTAAACTGATAGTATTTTAGGACGTCTAAAAATCGTAAATTCACATTTGCATGTATTCCTTTGGGCACAGAACGCTGTACAATTTTTATAGGAAATTTTTGAACATCAATTCTGGAGGTTTCTGTTAACCACACACCCGAATGTACGGCATGTATTGTCGCTATTCGGAAATTTCGAATTGCGGAGAAATCCACGGTGAGCTAATTGTATTGTGCAAGTAACAAGACATCGCTGCGAGAATAAAGTCTTGTTACTTGCTTTGAAAGCGAAACCTTTACTTATATTAATGACTTCATTAGTTCTACAGCCGGCATCTCTTTATTGGGTTTTGCTTCGTCTTCCGCGGCAAATTACACCCCCGCCCGCCTACAAAGGCAGGCTTGCTGCAAGTTAGGTGGTAGCACATTCACAGTAAAAGCCATTCCTGCACTTGCGCCTGCTCTTCGCACGTTCCGTTGCGTTCAAATTTCACGCCGCAAGTACCTCGCTAATTATTTTTCTTGCTATTGGAAGTTGCCGAGTTCGTGGAACAGCGACTCACTATGCTCCTTCCCTGGACAAATAGCACACGGACATACAGCACAAATAGCACACGGACACAATTGTGTTTATGTATTTCTTTTTTATAATTTTAGCCGTCGTTTTATTACCTTTTTTTGATCAGTTGCGACCACGGCCACAATTCGGGTTTGGTGAAGCATCTAACGCGTTCCCCAAAACATTCAATACGTATTTACCCATTGTTATATGGTTTACCGTGACATCAACCAGTACATTTCGTGTGTTATAAAACTGTGAATGTTGTTTTTCCATTATTCAGAGCGTGTATTCAAAGAAAATGTCTTGCGTATGTAGCGATTTGAGAAAATAAAGGTTGTACACTTTTTTGCAGTTGGTTCTACCCAAACAGGATGTGCAACTATTTTGTATAATTTTATGCCTCAGGGAAGAGCACTATTGGCAGCCTTCAGAAAATCTTAATTCTTTGCAATTGCACTGCAATGACTAATTATGATATATAAAAAGCACTCCAATGTGCTACCCTACATAGCATATTAGCCCACCAGTCCACCCGCGGGTACTACTGCTAGCATATCGTATATACCAACACTCTTTTAAACCAGAAACGGCTGGGTCTACACATTCTTGTTCAAAATGCAATAAGATTTCGAGGGCCTCCAATATCATAGTCATTAGAGCCTGTATTCAAAGGCTGTAATACTTTGTCATCACTTGAAACGTTTTAATGTACATAATTTTAAAGTAAAATGTCGTTTCAACCCAAAACGCTTCATCAGCATGTGAGAGTCTTCATCTCTAAAAATGCCTTCATTAACTAAAGTGCGCCTATAGTATATTTTTATGCTTCCCGCTTATCGCAACAACTCAAAGTAAAATATGTTACAGTATTGTACCTTGACAGTCGCAAACACAACTGCAAAAGTTGAACTAATAGTCCCTTTGTGCTAGGATTCGGTACCAGAGATGTACTTACAATTCCTCCACATGGCCTCAACCGGCTTTGAGTACGTCTTCTTGCCCTTAAAACAATTTCAACACAAGTTTTACTCGTATTGTCAAATCACGTTTAACACCATTGCCCTCTAAAATTTTTATTGTAAAATGGAACTCTGACAACGTTGCAACCAAAATATGCACAAGAGAATAAACCCCATGTTGTTGGTTGTTGATAGAAAGAGGCATAATTTTACAAGCCTGCATAAACATATAGGATATATTTGCAAGCTCTCCTCTACGTGCGTTATTGCGTTGAACTTCGCTAAAAAAGTTTACTAGGCAAAGTGAACTCTAGGGTACCGTTTCTACACAGTCATTAAAGAGGACCTACATTTTTTACCCGCAACGTGGCATCCCAATGTAGAAGTTCATATCGTTAACTAGTTTTGGAAGTTAACCATTACATACAGAAAACTCGTGATTGAATGTACCAAGAATTAGCCTTATTATGATAAGCCTTTTTTATAAAAAACGCAGTTCATCAAAATATTCCCGGTTTTGCTCAAGGAAACATTGATAGGCCAAATCTAATTACTTCGATGTCACTGAAGTCATAGACCGATGCACGGCAAAGGGGTGCATCATTCCCAAGAGGTACATACAATTTTTAAAGGAAGTAACTGATCGTTTTTCTGAGTTCTTAGAACTATCTCCTCTACAAGGAAAGACTGTAGTGTTTCTGGCGTTAACCAGCAAAAAATACCAGTAAGGAGAATGTCAGAAGGATGCTCTAACGTAATTCACACAAACGTGTGTGGCAATGAAAAATCTAAAAAGTATACGGTCTGAATTTATGTTGTCATAACGAGAGTAACGCATATAAATAGACGGAAGCCGAAGGCGTCGGCATCAGATTCGCGGTAGTTGGTCTATGCATGTCCCTAAGGTTGCTACTCCTCCAAGCTTGTGCTTTTTCAGTTCATTAGAGGGCACAACTTCCGTCACTATTCTTTACGGGTTCAACAAACCGGCGTAATGTTTTGCTACGTGACACATACCAAGGTGCTCGTTGATGAGCCTACATGTTGCATAAAGTAAGCGGAAGTTGCTGCAACCTCAGACAGCATGCTCATAACCTAGTTTATCCTACTTTCAGAGTACGTCCTGACTGGTACCGTGAAAAATGAAGCTACTTGAGGTATCGTTCTGTTAGAGCACCGAAACCTTCATTATTGTGGGCATCTCCTGGTGAAGACTAAAAATAGTAATTGTAAAAAATGCAATACAATGAAGTTTTCAACAGATGGAAAGATAAAGAAAATCTTCCTGGTGTGTTTTTATAAAGTTGTAGTACGAGCTTGGACCGAGAACCACGAGTGCTCACTGACCTCTTGGATCATATTGAAGAGCGGACTACTGAAACCGTTTTGTATGATCTCGGGGGAAGGAAGGACCTGGGATTTTGCTCCAGACGCGGGCTTAACAACCCAAGGAATGGGTTGTCATTTTTCTGGGGAATGTGCGAAGACAAGGAACTGTGGTTCCTAAACCCAGAGATATGCATCACCGTTTCGCTGCCCTCGTTTGCCGACAGCAAAGACGGTCGCCGCAATGCTGTCTGTGTGCGAATATGGAATAGACCCAGGAACGTCTCCCACGACAGGAATGTAATAACAAACCATGACGACGCAATTGGAATTATGTCGAAAAGCCTGCTTCTATAGATTCCTGACTTGACTCCTTGAACATTCCGTTCATTTGACCGCGCTGTCCTTAAGCGCGAACTGTAAAAAGACTGCATTGAAGCAGGTTGACTGGCCCATTGGCCTCGTTGATAGGTAGAAGAAAGTGGCAACTTATGCAACTGGTGCCGAAAATCCCATAAAAAGAAAAGAACAAAGAAATTACACAAACGATCTCCTCTCTAACAACACGTACAGAATACACGTGGTAGTGAATCAAGAACAATGTACAAATAGAAAGCTTGTCACAGGATGACAAAAAGGAAAAAAATGCTTTTGAAGCGCCGAAAATATTGGCGGTAAATATGTGCTCGTAAACTTATACAGTTGGTACCAACAGTCGCAAAAAATAATTATTACAAGAAGTGACTGAGTGTTCAGTGTAGAGTACAGAGCAGAAAAAACAGATTGAAAATAACACCGTGAGAGCTCTTTCCGATGATGACGTTGGCTTAAGCCGTTTTTCTCACTGACGGAATTCGGGAAATGAAAAATGTTTCACACGCAAGCCATGGCTCACCCTCCGACACTTCTTTATAAAGGCCTTTCTGTCATTTTTTACCCGGCGGTTTCGCCGTACCGTCATCCGCTCTCGTCCGCCCGACCACCGGTGGTGCTACATTCATTGGGGGCAACATCTCATTATTACGAACTTTTGGGCTACTTGGTACTCCACGACTGACAAGTAAAGCGCGAAAATTGCACGACGGACGTAGGGACACCACGGAGAAAAGCGCTACTTCCAACAGCAATTTATTCCTAAAATGGCCCATACAAATACACAAAACATGCGCACATTAGCACGAAATTGCACTATACCACGCATAGAATCATTTCTTGTGTCATCGCAGCTCATGCTCACACCCACAGACAACAACACACACCAACCTACAAGTGTGTCTCAGGCGCTACATTAAAAGAAAATCCAGCAATAAACAAAAAAAATCGCGCCAATCCACGCCGTGAATGTGGTTGGAAAGCAAAGCTGTGAACGGCACCCATAACAATTACCCATGCGACGACACTTAAATTCACTCACATCGCTCTACAAATAGTAAAACCAGAGAGAAGTGAAATGCACTTAACCACACCATTTATTACTTCAAAGAGATATTCTTGGTAAGGTTAAATCGATGCATGATGCATGAATGGTGTTTGGTTGAGTTGTATTGGTGTAGCACAAGAGTGGAAACTTTTTTTATATAATCAAAGTAAGCTCCAACCCGGTGTCAGACGATCTGACTTCTCCGTCTCTGCGCAGCGGACGGAGGCGACGAGATTTGCGGCAGAGAAGGAGGAGGAAGAAATACTTCTGTTCAGATTTCTGAACGGCCCAGAGTGCAGCCCTGGGGAGTGATTCCTTCTTCTGTGGGGCCCACATGCAGTCCGCGCGGCCTGTGTTATGTCCACCCGCTGAAGCTGCGTAAGTAGAGAGGGCCTGGACAGCAGCATCTCCCATTGCTCTTGTTGGTTGTTGGCGGAAAGAGAGGAGGGTGCTCAGGGCTAAAGTCGCAAACCCCGATTATGGGGCGGAGTATTCCTACTTCTGAGCAAAATTTACATTCAGTGGCGTAGCGATTCGGATGCATTAAGTGAAGACGCGTAGGCTGTGGGGAGGAGCCCGGATTGTATAAGCCGTAGGGTAGTTTGTTGTTCTCTGGAAAGGTCAGCGTAAGGCGAAGGTACGGTCTGTCTCGGTAGGCGATAATGCTGGGTTATCTCCCTGAACGTGACAAGCGGGTGACTGTCCTCGTGCAGCTCCACAGCACGGAAGGTAAAAGCGCAGGCTTGTTGGGTTGGCATATTTGTTTCCCTCCATTTAAGCGTGAGGGGGTGTCCAGATGAGCTGAATGGAACCGTTTGAGGAGGGGTTTTTTAGCACGCGCAGTGCAGGTCAGGACACCCAACCCTACTGGTAATTCCAGTAGGCTTGCCGGGAATCGGTGGCTACCGTCCGAACCCCTGGTTGAGTGAGAGCCAAGGTGATGGCTCTCTCTTCTGCTGCCGTTATTTCTTGGGTCCTAAGTGAGGTACACGCAAGGATGTTGCTTCTGGAGGTAGCCACGATGATGGCGTATTACTGCCCTTGATGTTTGGAGGCGTCTGTGTGGATAACTGCATGAGCCCCACCGAGGGTGGTGTTTAGCGCTTGAGGTCGTGCTTTTCGGTGACCCTCGTCATGTGAGGGGTTCATATTTCTAAGAAAAGGAAGCATCTTTAGTTTTAGTCACCAAGAGTCTGGGAGTACGTCAGGCGGAGTGACATTCTGGGTTGCCCAGCCAATCTGGTGAAGCATGCGGTTACCCACCACAGTTCTGAGTCGGACCTTCTTGTTAGAAAGATGTCCTTCTATCAGCTCTTCCACCGTGTTGTGGAGCCCCGTGCTAAGCAGCCTCTGTGTGGACGCACTCATGAGAAGACGAATGGCCTGCTCAACCGCCTTTCTAATCCTTATATAAAGCATCTCTATGTCTTCCTTGTCGAGAAGAAGACAGGGGTTGACGTAAGTGAGTCTCGAGAGGACAAAAGCTTCAATTAATCGAAAGGTACCGGCTTCCTTTAGGCCTCGCTTCTTGGTGGCAACTCGCCTGATCATGTGTGTGATTTGATTAATGCTGTTTTTGAGGCGCTGCAAGGAGACGTCACTCTTGGTGTTAGCCTCGAGATGTAGGCCCTGGATCTTGATGCAGGGGCTTGGAGGGATGGCCTGGTTATCAAGGAGTATTTGAATGTATTCCTTGATTTGGCGTGAGGGCGGACGACAAGGAGCTGTGATTTTTTACGTGAACACTGGAAACCACAGGCTTTAGCACATTGGCGTACTACAAGTGAGATGCCGTGCATTGGTGTGAGCTTCCTTTAATTTTTGTAGCTCTTAGCACATCAGCAAGGTGCGCACAGGGCCGCTAGACGGGCGTGAGTGGTCGCGTGACGCTTTCACGTGGCATTCAGCGAGAACGCAGGGGGTGATCCCATAGATGTGCTTGGTGAGTACACCACCTGTCTTCCCATTCTTCGCGTGGGCTGGTAGCTAAATCGGTAAGACAACGGGCTCTCGCTTTGTTGGTATATTCGTTCCAGGTTCGATTCCCGGCGGTGCCAGTAAATTCTTTTATTTGTTCGCTGGAGTTTTCTGGTGACACCAACGGTCGCGAAAGAAGCCTTGGGGGGTAGAGGTAAGAAGCTTTGCTTTAAAACAAAACCCCACACATCCTCTTCCCACAAAAACAAATGGAAAGCAGGGTGCGGTCTATTTGAAACTACTATGAGGAAAGATCAGCAAATTTCGTAGCCGCAACTGAAGATTGGGAACACAAAGCAGCTTAGTGAACATTGCCAGAGGCGCAAGTGCATTCCTCGCTTCAACGGGACTGCGATCACAGCGAAGCACAAAACCCATCTTGCCAGAGAAGTAATTGACGCGGCCGAAATGGTTCGCCTGAAGGACGCTTGCATAAGCCTGCCGTTGTTGAGTTTATCGGCTGAACGAATTGCGTATAATTCCTCCGGATAATTCCAAATCGACCACACCCTGCTTTCTGCTTGTTGTTTTGTGGGGGGACGAATGTGGTTTTGTTTTTGTTCTTGTTTTTTGTTGTTGTCTTTGTTTAGTCTGCCGCGAAACACACAGTCGTCGGTTGCTGCCGATTGTTATCTGTACGTATGACCATGAGCTGCGATCACACGAGAAAGGGTTATATGCGTGGTATGGTGCAACGTCGTGCTGATGTGCGCACGTTTTGGTCGTGTAGAGGCAATTTCAAAAATAAACGTCAGTAAGAAGTATCGCTTTCTGTGTTGTCTCCCTTCGTCCTTCGTGTTTTAAAGCAAAGCTTTTTACCTCTACCCCCCAAGGGTTCTTTCGCGACCGTTGGTGTCACCAGAAAACTCCAGCGAACAAATAAAAGAATTTACTGGCACCGCCGGGAATCAAACCTGGAACGAATATACCAACAAAGCGAGAGCCCGTTGTCTTACCGATTTAGCTACCAGCCCACGCGAAGAATGGGAAGACAGGTGGTGTACTCACCAAGCACATCTATGGGATCACCCCCTGCGTTCTCGCTGAATGCCACGTGAAAGCGTCACGCGACCACTCACGCCCGTCTAGCGGCCCTGTGCGCACCTTGCTGATGTGCTAAGAGCTACAAAAATTAAAGGAAGCTCACACCAATGCACGGCATCTCACTTGTAGTACGCCAATGTGCTAAAGCCTGTGGTTTCCAGTGTTCACATAAAAACTCACAGCTCCTTGTCGTCCGCCCTCACGCCAAATCAAGGAATACATTCAAATACTCCTTGATAACCAGGCCATCCCTCCAAGCCCCTGCATCAAGATCCAGGGCATACATCTCGAGGCTAACACCAAGAGTGACGTCTCCTTGCAGCTTCTCAAAAACAGCATTAATCAAATCACACACATGATCAGGCGAGTTGCCACCAAGAAGCGAGGCCTAAAGGAAGCCGGTACCTTTCGATTAATTGAAGCTTTTGTCCTCTCGAGACTCACTTACGTCAACCCCTGTCTTCTTCTCGACAAGGAAGACATAGAGATGCTTTATATAAGGATTAGAAAGGCGGTTGAGCAGGCCATTCGTCTTCTCATGAGTGCGTCCACACAGAGGCTGCCTAGCACGGGGCTCCACAACACGGTGGAAGAGCTGATAGAACGACATCTTTCTAACCAGAAGGTCCGACTCAGAACTGCGGTGGGTAACCGCATGCTTCACCAGATTGGCTGGGCAACCCAGAATGTCACTCCGCTTGACGTATTCCCAGACTCTTGGTGACTAAAACTAAAGATGCTTCCTTTTCTTAGAAATATGAACCCCTCACATGACGAGGGTCACCGAAAAGCACGACCTCAAGCGCTAAACACCACCCTCGGTGGGGCTCATGCAGTTATCCACACAGACGCCTCCAAACATCAAGGGCAGTAATACGCCATCATCGTGGCTACCTCCAGAAGCAACATCCTTGCGTGTACCTCACTTAGGACCCAAGAAATAACGGCAGCAGAAGAGAGAGCCATAACCTTGGCTCTCACTCAACCAGGGGTTCGGACAGTAGTCACCGAATCCCAGCAAGCCTACTGGAATTACCAGTAGGGTTGGGTGTTCTGACCTGCACTGCGCGTGCTAAAAAACCACTCCTCAAACGGTTCCATTCAGCTCATCTGGACACCCCCTCACGCTTAAATGGAGGGAAACAAATACGCCAACCCAACAAGCCTGCGCTTTTACCTTCCGTGCTGTGGAGCTGCACGAGGACAGTCACCCGCTTGTCACGTTCAGGGAGATAACCCAGCATTATCGCCTACCGAGACAGACCGTACCTTCGCCTTACGCTGACCTTTCCAGAGAACAACAAACTACCCTACGGCTTATACAATCCGTGGTCCTCCCCACAGCCTACGCGTCTTCACTTAATGCATCCGAATCGCTACGCCACTGAATGTAAATTTTGCTCAGAAGTAGGAATACTCCGCCCCATAATCGGGGTTTGCGACTTTAGCCCTGAGCACCCTCCTCTCTTTCCGCCAACAACCAACAAGAGCAATGGGAGATGCTGCTGTCCAGGCCCTCTCTACTTACGCAGCTTCAGCGGGTGGACATAACACAGGCCGCGCGGACTGCATGTGGGCCCCACAGAAGAAGGAATCACTCCCCAGGGCTGCACTCTGGGCCGTTCAGAAATCTGAACAGAAGTATTTCTTCCTCCTCCTTCTCTGCCGCAAATCTCGTCGCCTCCGTCCGCTGCGCAGAGACGGAGAAGTCAGATCGTCTAACACCGGGTTGGAGCTTACTTTGATTATATAAAAAAAGTTTCCACTGTTGTGCTACACCAATACAACTCAACCAAACACCATTCATGCATCATGCATCGATTTAACCTTACCAAGAATATCTCTTTGAAGTAATAAATGGTGTGGTTAAGTGCATTTCACTTCTCTCTGGTTTTACTATTTGTAGAGCGATGTGAGTGAATTTAAGTGATGTCGCATGGGTAATCGTTATGGGTGCCGTTCACAGCTTTGCTTTCCAACCACATTCACGGCGTGGATTGGCGCGATTTTTTTTGCGCTTTTTTGTTATTCATACATCTCGTAGTCGTCCGCGATAACACTACTGCGGTTAATCCAGGCACATCTGCAGTGATTGCTCTAAAAACTACTGGGAGAGCTAGGTTTCTCTGTCGATGCTCCAGGCAAGTTGAAAGAGACCGCCCGACTGAGACCTACAAAAACGTGTCACACCAACCGAAGTGCAGCGCGTTTCAACAGTTCGCCGTCGCCCCAGCTACTGAGAACACTGACTTTACATGTCAAAGTGTTGACCATGAAGTTTATCTCTTTGTCTCCACAAACCAACGTAGTGGAGGCTAAAAACAGCAGCTTCTGGAGGTGAAATTGCTTCACACCGAAATTCCCAAATCCCAAAACGATGCGAATTCGGACAGAGAAGCCCCCATGCTATACCTGCAGGGCTCCACTGGCCCTTCAACCATGACCGGACGGCCAAGCCCAAGGATGAATGATTGCCACAATGTTGGCACGACGTGACCAAGCCCGTCATTACGAAGACGAGGAGCAGTAGTAACCAACAAGAAACTCAAACCACCCGGGATACGACGCCCCAGCGCACCCAACTCTCGAAGACATTAACCTATGACTTACTATCGGTAGACTTTCTTGACGTAGCCACAGGGATAGGCACTAGAGCCGACTATTCAGTGATGAGCAAATCGTGCAGGTCGATGCTGAAAAAATAACATGCTTGAACGGCCTTCGCATGCCCACAGCAGGAGGCCATCTCGTCACACCAAAATGAACGTATACGTTGCGCGTCACCGTAAGCGGCACAACGCCTCTTGCTTTGTTTGCAATATTCCCCAAATGGCTCTACGAAGTCATTCTCAAAATGTGTTTGACGGACGAAATCGGATGTGTAGCGCAAGTCGATTCGTATACCCACCGCCCACGCCATGACGCCGAAACAATCCAGTAACAACGTACAGATGTACGGATTGTTGATGTTCATGTCACACAGCATCCAGTGCACGTTTAAGAATCATTTACTGTCAACGTGCTGCTCCTAACACCGAAGTCATCGCTGTGGGTGCATAAAGCTTGCGTCTTTACAGCGCTGCCACCGTCACAAGAGACATTGTGCGTTTGAAGCAAAAAAAAATTCCACGTTCGGGTACCAGATTTTATTGAGAAGTACCAGCATGCTTACAAAGGTGAATAGGTGCGTTCCTCAAAGAAACTCAGGAAGCAAAACGGCTGCAAGCCTACTCACTTATTCGACCTCAACCAGGCCCTGGGCAAGAAAAACAGGAGACGTTACTGGCGTTGATAAGCCGATACACCTACGGTATCTTGTCATTCTGGAGACAAGGATGCCGAAAACGGCACCCCCGTTGGTGGCGTATCTTGGCCATCTCGACTTGAGCAACCCTTCGGCACAGCAGCGACAACCGCGACAGCGTGGAGCCGCTTAAAAAGGAGACCCAGGCAAGCGACGAGTTCAGTGGTCTCGGTGGCTCCACCCGGCATATGATGCTGAAATCTCCAATCTTGTTTCTTCAGGTTATTGATAGGTGGTTATTTGTTAGGTAAGTCAAAAGCAGTTTTCGCTGTCTTGTTGTGCTACCTAGCCCCCAGTGTATTATTCTTTGTTGCTCTGACTCTGTGCGCGTTATCAGGTTGTTGTTGCAACTGAGTGGTGACGTCGAGGAAAATCCTGGTCCAGTTGATGCTAAGCTAGACAATTTCCTCAAGGTTGCCACTGATATCTAGTCCTTACAACGTACTTTACAGGCTCGTGTACAGATCGTAGAGCAGAAGATTGCGGACATTGAGACCACTCTTGCCACACTTAAACAGTACCCGGAGAAGGTAGATGAGTGAGTGCAACAATCACTACCGTTCGTTCTGAGGTGAAGGAAATGAATAAAAAATCAATGATTTAGAGAATCGCAGTCACCAAAATAACTTGGTTGGGTATGGCGTAAAATAAAAGGACGATGAAGATCACGGACGTCTTGTAGAAAGTGTGGTGAACAACATTTTTAAGGAAGTGCTAGGGGTCAAAGCGACGTCAGTTGAATGCAGACACCACGTTGGCACAAAAATTTCACGTGAGAGTGGCCTGGTGTAATTGGATTTTATGACTTCACGGAAAAAATCGCCGTCCTACGGAATTGTTTGAAGTGGAAGGGCTCTGCCATATCTGTTTCAAAGGATGTTTTATTAGCTATCCGGGAAACGTGTCGGAAGCTGTGGCAGACTGCGAAAGTTAACCGCGACAACGGCGATAAAATTACTCTGGTGTATGACAAACTGAAACTAAACAAAGCTTGTATGTCTGGGATCATGCGCAGAATAAGCGAATGGAACTGATGCAATCCCATTATGATTTGCCCGGAGTTGCCGGAGCTTCCAACGCGTGACGTATCAGGAATGGTACACCGTTTTCCTTACTGCGTTTATGCAAGACGTATTGTTAACAAAGTAGAAAAGTTACAAGAGTTGCTGTTGCTGTACTCTCCTGATATAGTCGTCATAACAGAAACGTGGCTAAATTCTAACATACATGATTCCGAAGTAATTCCCCCGTGTAATACCCCGCTTCGAACGGATCGTGACAGTCGCGGAGAGCGCGTAGCCATTGCAATAAAAAATGCACTAACATTTTTTGCCATCGAAGTATCCCTAAGCATGAAAGTACGTGATGCACAATTAAGGTTACAGATGCTTCTATTCTGTCGGTGGAATTTATCGAAAACCAAACGCCCCTGAAAGTTACCTTGTGCAAATGCACGATTTCCTTCACCAAAATATAAACGACCTCACTAAAGTGGTCATGCTAGGTGATTTCACCTTGCGAGGCATTGCGCGAAGTGAGCAGCTGTGAGAGGCTTTTAAATATGATGTATAGTTTCTCGTTGTCACACTTGGTAAAAGAGGCAACGCGCACACAAGGAATTGTCCATTCAGTACGTGATTAGTACATGATCAGTGCGTAATCAAAATCACAATGCCAACCTTTCTTCGAAGGTTCTAGTAAAGCAATACAACCGAGGAAATGACGAAAGCGTTATCAACCATTTAGAAATAGATTTCGAGGAATTTTCATCTCAGCCCGGTGCCAGTATTATTCATTTACGGTTAAAGTTCAAAAATGCAATACAGTTTGGGGAAGCTAACTTCATTTCTACTAAATGGGAGCGCACAGAACGGAAAGCGTCGTGAATTACACGTAATATCATTCATAATAAAGGAGAGTTACAATGAATGCAAAAAAAAACTATTCTGCCGAATAGGCCAACTCGCGTGAAGATTAAAGAAGAAATAAAAAATGTAAGAGAAACTTTCTCTTCAAGCACGTTGAGAGAGAGAAAACAAACATCTTTATTTCCGGCAAGTTGTGACGCGGCCTAAACGTCACGTTGGCGGGCCGCTCGGCTTCAGCTGCCTACTCGCACCGCCCCTTCATAGGGCTGCGCTTTCGGCCTCTTTCGCTCGAGGGCCACCAACGTCTGCTGGACGGCCTCGCATCTGGGCGTCGTAGTCAACCTGCGCCACCGCCTTTTCCAGGCTCGGTTGACAAGTTTTATGATTATTCAGCCAAGCAAGTTTCGGCGATATTTATCCAAACAAGTTGTCCCTATCACTACACGAAGTTGCAGGGGTCGTTATCAACGACGCAGAATCCATATCAAACTGCTTCAATCAGTGCTTCCAATTTTTATTAACACGTGCCCCTACCGTAGCAGCACCAGTGACAGCGTCCTCTTCCTTAATGCCGCGTATACAGGTAACAGAGCCAGGCATTGTTAACTTGCTCTTGCAGATTGACGTCAAGAAAAGTGCGGGCCTTCATAACGCGTCTACTGTTTTCCTTAAACCTTATGCCGAACAACTGGCGCCGCTCTTGCATGTGATCTTTACGACGTCCTCCAGGACAGCCACTGTGCCCGGCGAGTGGCTTTGCGCAAAAATCACTCCGATACATAACGGCGGCAGCAAACTGCAGGCGAGAAATGTACCCGCCAAGTTCACTAACCAGCTGTTGCTGCAAATTGATGGAGCACATTCTAAATAAATCCGTAATAAATTATTTGGCAGGGAATAACCTGATTTATTCAAAACAACACGGCTTTCGCAAAAGTTTGTGAACGGTGACTCAGCTTCTAGAAATAACTCATTCTTTTTGTTCAGCAATAGATTCCAAACTGCAAGTTGCTGCAATATTTAATGATTTCGAAAAAGCGTTTTACCGGGTCCCGCACAACAAATTAATTTAAAACCTCAAGTCTATTGGCATTAATTCTCAAATATTATCGTGCGTAGGAGCATATCTATCAAATAGCACTCAGTACGTATCTCTAAACAAATCGGAGTCTGACCGTCTTAATGTTTTTTTTTCAAATGTCCCGCGGGGTTCCGTACTGGGGCCATTACTTTTTCTCGTATATCTAAATGATGTTGCTGATTGCGTTGAAGATGCAGTTACTGTGCGACTCTTTGCCGATGACTGTGTTGTTTACACTAGTGTGCATGACGTTGCAGACCAAGTGAGGCTAATTTCTTCCCGCCGTAATATAGCCCGTTGCTGCGACACCTGAGATTTGAAAACTAACACTAGCAAAACAAACTGTATGAGCATAATTCACAAGAGATCATCTCCCCAATTTAACTACACGTTGAATGATTCCCAAATGTCCAAAACAAATTCCATGAAATATTTAGGCATAACAATCACGCATACCTCGAAATGGGATGTTCACATTGAAAACACCTACACCAAGGCCTTCAGGCAATTGTTCTTTCGTAGAAACCTGTCGGCAGCCAAACCTCATGTCAAATTACGGCTTACAAGACTCTTCTGAGACCCATCCTCGAGTATGGCAGTATTTTTTGGAACCCACATCAACATATCTTGTACACAATTTAGAAAAAAATCAAAATAAGGCACTTCGTTTTATTTACTTTACATATTCTTCACACGACAGTGTAACTTCTTTCTGCATGCTAGCGCTTATTCCAACCTTGTTGTCACGTCGTAGTGTTACCGCTATGAAGTTCATGTGTCTTTTGTATCGGGAAGCGTTAAACATAAACAAAAGTTATTACCTTAAACCTCCTCACCGACACTCAACAAGGACGAATCATGACAAACCTTTCAGACCATTTACCAGCCGTACAAATACATTCAAGCATTCTTTTTTTTCTGTTGGCCATTGAAACTTGGAATGGATTACCGTCCGGTGTTATCAACCCCACATCGGTTGATAGCTGTCCTAGGAACGCGGAATTGTGGTTCCCTTCATCTTTGGAACAGTAAAGGCGTTCGGCAAATGAATTTTTCTTCGTCTTGATTTTGTACCAAACCTGAACAAAATTACATAGCACATTGCAAGTGAGTTGTTACCTCTTCATTGCGCATGTTTGAGTTTACTCTTGTCCGCCTTATTTTACCCTATCCCGTATTGCATCTGTTTGTAAGTATTTTATTGCATTTTTTGTATTAATGAGATTTATTTATCTACACCGCCTTTGCTGTCGGTTCAGTTAGTATGGTCTGTCAAATTAAAAACACAGCGGAGAGCGTTCTTGCGTTTTCTTTTCTTTTTATGTGTTTTGCAAAGGCGTGGTTGATTGTTGTGTTCTCTTTATCGTGCAGAGTTTGCTTTTTTTGCCTATGTGTGTAATATGCATTATGTGCCCACTTCCTGTATGAGCCTGACCAAGGCTTACAGCATTGATAAATAAATAAATAAATAAATAAGTCACTTTATCGGGTGTCTTTACACGAGCACGAAGAAACGCACGCAAATGTTAGACATTGTCAGTGACCTATAAAACAACCCTCAAAAAAGTTCCTGGGCGAATCCAGTAAGCTTGTGAAGAAAGAAGCTAAATATAGACAGTTTTTCTTTGAGTACCGCTGACTGCACCAAATCATCAAAAAAGGACCTGCACTCCTATGACGTAACGACACCCTCGAACACCACTGACAAAAAAAAACATTTTGAATGGAACTAAAGAAAACCTACTTGAGAAATGCAGTAGACAAAAGGCCGTTGTCAGGGTACTGTCTTTACCCCAGATAGTCTTTATGAGTTCATTATGACGTCGTTTGGACCGTGCACGACACCAGCATATTTTGATTCATGAAAGCTGCGCGAGAGGGGTTCAAGTGGAACAGCTGCGTCGCTAGCTTGAATATGTGAGAACATTGGCCCGGAATTTGGATGGTCGCCTTCAAAGAGTCTACAATCGGAGAAACTACCGCTGAGGTTTTCCCGTACAAGCAACTGAAGGTTATGACTACGTCGTCAACGGCATCGCCTAACCTCGCGAAAAATTGAGCCATAGAGAACTTTCTTATGCACGATAGACAAAAGGCTTCCGAAGATTCCTCTAACTTTACGCGTACCATGGACGCATGAGCACCAACTGAAGGGCATTGCAGAACCCTCAATGCATTGAGAAAAGGCAGAACTGCTTTGGTTGAGAACAAGGCAAACAAGAACCATTCGGCGAACTGCAACTATGCCTCCAGTGCATCCTGTTCTTCGTCTTGTCAGGGAAAACGCTGAAACGGAAACGGACAAAGACAGCAGTTATATATGCTTTTTTCTGCTTTCGCCTAAAGCATTGCGGTTAATAAAAAGGATACTTCTGCCACCGTGGTTTCTGATTAGAAGAAAAAGCTCTTATGCCTCGGCGAAGGACTTCCCCGCTAATATACGGCCATTTTTAAATTGTGCTTGTAAATATTGCGCCCACCATGCATGGTTGTAACAGAGTATCACGCGATGTGTTAAACTGCCAATTAAAAGCACGCATAAATCTGTTTCCAACAACAGAGCCAGTGCCTCCAAGAAGCAGGCAATAGGGTAGCGAGGTGAGAGGGAGGGGGTAAAAGATACTCCCGCAAACGAAAACGTTTGGCAAAAAAGACGACGAGACAGTCCCTCTTTATGAGCTGAATATTAATACAACCTACAAGGTTGTTTGAGCAAAAATGAGGCTGTTGCTGTTATAATACATCCCGGCTCCCCACACACAACGCAAAGAAAAACAAACACTGAAGGACATAAAACTTATCTGGCAAAATTACCTATAAATATTTCATGAAAAGAACCTAAGAAATATTAGCGCGAATTACGGGTAACGCATGCACTGTAATTGCTTACTATATTACGATATGATTGGACCATTTCCCAGGTTCCCTGGTTTTTTTGTGATGAGATCATCACAACCACTGTCCGACTGAACTCGGGTATTGTTGTGCCAGAGCACCGGGCGGGAGTTTGCTTGGCCTGATGCGTGCCGAATGCTAAGGCTGAATCTCGCCCCACTTCCCACGGCCCGTGGCAAGCATGCGCCGGCATGCCTCGAAGCAGCGGCGAGTAGTCGCCTCCGCCTTCCCTATCCACTGGATTGCCTGAATAAACCGCTTCGCGTCCATTCGTGTCATTAAACCTGCAGCCAGCGAAAAGTCCTGACTGGAGAAATTTGGGCTACTCACCCCTCAAATGGACCCCCGGGGATATAAAAAAATTACACCATCTTATCGTGGGGAACCCTGATGAAGATTCGAAGCATCATGGGGGTTCTGTGTGGTTCCATTGTGTTGCCGTTATTTTTAAGTGATCTGGTATTTAGTAGCGCCAGAGGGAATTCCGTGTCCGGGTCCACACCGGTGGCAAAGGCAGGCAAGTACTGTTGTGTTACGGTGAGTAGGTGGTGGTTCTCGAGCCGCCGAAACTCGTCCATCATGTTCTTGTCGATGTTGTCGTCTCTGTGGCAAAATCGTAGTCTCCATCACCGTTGGTGAGGTAAAGGTTGTTGACGTTGGTGCACCGGCTGAGAGCAGCGTATGCGCCCTCCTCTTCGCAGCTTTGTCCTCTTCTTCTTCTTCAGCGGTTCCCCTACGGGAAGATGACGACGGTGGTTGAACGCGAAGCTATCTCGTGATGGATTCTTTGGTTGGCCAATCCCTAGGGGCATCCTGCCACCATTATCATCAGAGGCGCTGCGAATGGGGCACGGACGCGGGGCATCCTCCCACGCAAGAGATGCTTCGCATCTAAAAGGCCTAAGTGCACGCACTGCGTGCTACATTCGACGGGGCCACCGAGCTCATAAGGGCTGTCGCCTTCGGGCGAGCCATGTAACGCCTCGGCACAATTTGTATATAAATGCTGCTTAAACTCACCGTAGGTTCGGCATGATCATCCTTCAGCTATTCACACCTCTGGTAACGGGCTGAGCGAGGCACCTTCAGAACAGCGTGCAGTTCTAATCCCAGCATTACAAGGAAGGGTACGAACACGCTACACACTTGAGAGAGACAGCAAGCTCTCCACATTCACGTTTAAACACTGTCCTCTCCGGCCTATATTATGCCGCCATAGTACAAATTGATGGTGTTCCGAACTCCGCAGGTGCAGTCGGTGAAACGAGCTAAGTGCTTCATACAGCACTTCTCACGAGCAATGGCGGCGCCTCTTTCCTGCACTCTTTTGCCGATACTCGCACGCAAGCCACAACTTCTTGCCGGCAGAAAAGAATATATTCACATGCAGGAGACCGGAAAGGTGCGCTGTATGGAAGAGTCAATGATAGCTCTTCAGATAATACAGAAAAGGACATCTTTCCGCAACATTTGCGGGGCATGGTTGAATGGTTCGTTGAAAATGGCTTTCATACTGGTAATGGACAAGGAATGGTATTTTGCCGTGTCTTATAGAATAACTGAATAAAAACACGCAGGAACAGGATGATAGAATAATCACACAAACACGGCGCAGACTAGCAACTTATGTTTATTGTCGCGAACAGGCAATAAATATAAAAAGACAGAGAGCACATGACATAATATTCTTGGAATGGCAAATACAAAAACAATAAACCCTAAAAATGTTATGGCACAGTAATCTGCACTGCTGTTAAATCTGCAGTAGCCAGCACAACTTATACCAGAACGCCCACGCAATCTCTCCTAGCTACCAAGACCGTCAACCTTTTTCGCAGTAAGGGCGACGGAGTGTGTGCTCATGCAATCCTGTTGCCTGGTCTGAATTACCCAGGCTTCTCTAATCGCCCGGCGCTGCCTGTCCTGATACCTGGCTACCACGTGGCACTGCTCAAACGAAGGCGAGCAATATGGCAATTTGCAACGTGCGCAGCGAGCGAGCTCCCTGTTGCGTTTTTTTCATCGCACGCGTACTGTCGAAGGCACAAGTGAACTTAGACGGGCTAGTTAGCGCATGATGTCACTTAGAAAAAACACCTTGTCGTATCGTTTTTTGGCGCTGTTTTTTCTAAGTTCTAACTGTCGAACGCGATCATTGAGGCAGCGCCCCATTTGATACACGTACGACCCCTTACATGACAAAGGTGTCTCATAGAAAACACCTTCCCAGTACTGAATGAAGGCGTGTACACATGATGTCAGAAAAAGTGGCCCTCAAGATCAACGCTTACGCGAGGTACTTCCTCAGCATGCCGCATCTGGCCCGCGTACTCCGGGAATAGTTTGATGCGACCTTACGGACCTTATGCGTGGTGGGTTCTCTTCTGCGCTGCTTCGCCCATTTTTACATCACGGAGCTTGACAATGATTGCTGGGTCTGGCTGAATAAGCAAGTGCTGTTTCGTAAGGATGAAGTGGCGGGCCAAGCGCGTGATCCCATGTGGCGTGTGCACATCTCACGGATTCCCTACATCAATGTCGCGGCGCTGTCCCTGCCGGGCTTTCCTGTCCGGACGGTCGTGGGCCTCTTAGAGATGTTTGGGTCCACGGTGACGTATGTTGGTTGCTTCCGGGGCCCTACTTCGGAATGTCGCAATGGGCTTGTGCGGTCATTACTGTGTAACGAACGCGGGTGCGGCTAGAATCTCGCAGCAGACCTATGGACTCGCCTCATCACACACCGTCAGTATATGAAGTTGACACACGCGAAAACGACAGGATAACTGGCTTGTGAATCATAAAACGCGATCTCGGAAAGCCAAACCACACGCCGGAAGTAATGAAAAAGTAAGTATAATTCATACGCCCTGTTGACGTCTCACCAGAGCCGTCGGTCCAGTCGTTAATGGCACTAGTGCCGGTGACTGGGTGATGCGTCGCAATATGATCTGGGGGAGACGAGGTGCCCCTGGGGCCTACACCGCGAGGCACTCGCGGTGTCTGGTGTAAAGACTTGTTTGTGCTCTGGGTGCCGAGAGGCGTCGTCCCAGTAGGTCAGATTGCGCCGCCGTTAGGCCTTCGGCTTCCGCGCCTTCGTTATAGGCCGTGAAGCACATGGCCACTGAGGCTATTCGACCTCCTCAGGAACGGATTTAGAGGCACGACAGGGACGCTCGCCAGTTTGTAAGACTCCCAAAAATGGCACAAAACATTCGAGCGTCCCAGCTTTCTCCACACCGTGTTCGTTTTTGTTCAGTTAATGGCATCGTTGTTCCTCTCGTTCCTCGTTGCCGGCCACGCTCGTCATTCTACTTTCCCGCGCTCTTTTCTCTTGGCGGCCTCTTGTAGCTGTATGTACAGATGAGGCGTCGGCCACCCGCTGGTTGCGATGCCCCTCACGAGTTTTCACGGAGCATCACCACGACCATCCCACACATTACTCCAGCTTCAGCACCTGTGGCTTTATTGGCATCGCTGGACCCCCTCATCTGTCGGAACCTCTTCTTCCTAAAGACGTATCACGCCAACATCTATGACCTCAACCTTGACTTCACGGTGGTGACCAGGCAACTAGACCACAGTGAATTGGAGGAGCTCAAGCCCGCTGGATCGTTATTGCGGTGACCTGGAAAGACAGCATTAGTACATGCACCTCTAACCTACCACTTCCTCCACGCCGATCTCTAGTAGCAGTGACTCGCCTCCTGCAGGGGCTTGGAAATGCTTACGCGGGGATTCTGGCAGTGTCTGATTGCTCCGCAGGAGCTTCAGGTGCTGGTATCGGGTTCCCATACTCCCGTGGACGTTGAAGACCTAAGGGAGGAAACCAGTACGAGGGGGGCTATTCACCCAACTAACGAGTCATCCGGGCTTTCGGGAAGGTGTTGGCTGGCTTCGACGAGCGACAGCGCCTCCTGCAGATCAATTTCGTTACCATTTGTTCCTTACCGCCCCTGCTGGGATCAGATGACCTGGTGCCCCGTTTTGCATTCTCTCGACTGGCTCTGACCAGGGTAGGGCCTCCCAACTGCTTCGAGTTGCATAAACCTGCTCAAGCAGTCGAAAATGAAAGACGAGGCCCTGCTGCGCGAGAAGCTGCTCTACGCCATTGAGTCTGGCTCCGGATTCCAGCTCAGCTAAGGGTTCCACCAGGGTCCAAATGCGACTCACGCAACTAGAGTAGGGGTTCTAGGCAATTTCCCACAAAAAAAAGGATAGCAGTCACCTGTCTCTTGAAACGTGATGTTGCTAGAAGCGGTATCCAAACTTGTGATACATGGTACATGACTTGCATGATGACGGAATGATGGGCGTGGAAAGCCGTTTCTGCATTACGCAAACTTCCTTACTAGGCAGCGTTAGCACGTTACATGTTGTCAACTTGATGTTCCAAGTGTGCCTTCTCCGAACCCACAGATTCTTAGCTTCCTCTGGTGTATCGCTCACCTGACTGCTGCCATCGTTGGTGCTCTACAGCTGCTGGCGACTGTTCAGTTCGGGCTCCTCATTTATTTAATCAAAGATGCCGGTGGCTCATGTATCGCCGTTGCTTCCGCTTGTAGCTGCCATGCTGGGTTCCTTTTATGCAGCCGAAGGGACGCGAAGTTGGCGGCCGCTGACTGCATGCTTTGTGTTCCTTCCTTTTGTGTGGCGAAAGGCAGGGGTGCTTATCCCGAGTACCTTTGTTGCGTTGGTATGCGGTCAGATCGACAGGGCGATCTCAGTGAACAGCGGATGGGAGCACAGCAGTGAAAGGAGCTCCGTCGCGGTGTTTCCTCTAGGACGGCGCGCCCGCCGCTATTATTGCTTGCGACATTGGGAGGTGGCTCGGTCGTTCGTCGTGACAAGCTGACGGGAAGCGAAAGGATGGTGTCTCTTAGTATCGAAAAGGCTCGCGGCGTAGTTTTTCAGGATTTGTGAAGCCGGCATCGGTGCTGCCTCGTGGTTTCTTCCGCACTGTGTTTCATCCTACTGACTACTCCGTTTCTTTTTGTCTTCGCTTGGGACAATTCCTTTACGCTTGAAGTGCCTCTCTTTAGCTCAGAGTGCGTACCTGATTCATTATACCGAAACTTTTTTTTCTAGTCTAAACAAATGTTCTAAACTCGCCTGACTGCGTGCTGAAAGTAGCCAACATGAGTGCGAAAGTTACCATCTCACGATTTACTTCCTTTACAGACATATGCCATACCGACATATGCCTTACAGACTATGCCTACTAGAAAATTCTTCCACTTCATCAGGACCTTGCATCACCATCATCATAATAACCATCGCGCATATGGATGGCTGCTGTGTCGTGGCTGCCCAAATAAACGATTCTCTGCCTCACCGCGCCCCGCCTCTGAATATGGAAATTCGCTACAGCAAAGCCCCAGCAAAGCATAACCTACCACGGCTACAGGTTCGCAGCCTCACATTTTTACAAGTGGAAAAGCTCTGAATATTTCAATTGGGGCGTCATCTCACGTAGATACCGGACTGCTACCCGTGAACACCTGAGGGGGCTGGTGCTGTCCTCTATACGAGACTAATTAACCCGCTAACTGCCTTATGAGGCTTCTTGTTGCAAACTCACTAGTTAAGAAGGGAACCCACATGTGAAGTGCGCCACTTCCCTTCCATTCGTTCCGCTATCCGTCTAGAGCATAGCTTGTCTAGGGAGCTTCGCAGAAAGTAATCACTATACCGGTTTGACGAGTTTGCAGTGCGATGAAGTTTTATTTAAATAAGCTCTTGTTCTGATCGCTAAAACGTATGTGCACAACTAAAAACCGCATGCTGGGGCGCAATGTTACATCACGAGGCAACTTTCTCCCTTTGACCCCTCTAAAAAAACCGTTTCGCTCATGTGCAGTGTATTCTGACGGCTGTTTCACTTTATAAAATCTCGGAGGTCATAAAACACCTTTCTTAATTACGTTATTATGCTGTGTTCAGGGCACGCGGGAATGAGCTTTTTGAAGTGGCCTAAATTATTTTACAAAGAATAAGAGCAATACAGAAATGATTACATTGACCATTTCTACATAGTAGTGCTCTATAAACGCTCAAACTGTGGATTATAGCTGGGTAATTGAAATGTACCTAACATTGTTCATATGCATAGCCCTCGTATTGCAAAATACAACTTTTCAGTTTCTCGAAATATTGTTCATACAGTGCCGAATATTTCTCTTTGAGGAACACCATTCAGCAAATCCACAACATCTACGGCGAATAGAAGTTAATTAGCGTTTTCTCTGATTCCCCTAAAAATTGAAAGAGCTCAGTCAAATTCCGAATCCAAAGGCATCGGCCACGCGCTTTTATAATTTTTTTGAATAACCAAGATAAGCCCGGATCAAGAAAACCCTCTGAGAAGTCATTGTTTAAGGGGCAAAGCTTCGTTGTCGGTGTATAAAAAGATTTGGAACGGTTAATCTCATCTGCAACGAGGTTTTTCCTCAAGTCGATCATCTTCCCGTGCTCATCAGTTGCCTCTTGTTTTTCTAATGGTTTACTACTACCGAATCGAACAATGCGCTCTGCGGCAAACCTGTATACCCCCAAAGATTTCATTTGCGCAGAAAAAACCCCAAGACACCAAGGCCTAAGATGCCGACCGCATGCGTCAGTCTAATCAAGCAACCAGCATAGTACTCACAATTTGTTTAAGGAAACCGCAAAAGAAGCACCGAAAAAGCATTCTGGATGACAAAGCGCCTGAAAATTTGTTTCCCTTAACAATGTCCAGTCTAACTCGCTTCCTGTAACGTCCGGTGTACCGCCGGGGTCTGTCCTCGGCCCGCTTTTATTCCCAGTATATATCAACGACTTACCTAACAATTTACCATGCAACATTCGCATGTTCGCTGACGACTGTGTTATCTACCGCAAAATAACTAACACTTCTGACCAAATAGCCCTACAGGATGACCTTAATAAAGTGTTTGACTGGTGTAACCGCTGGCTAATGACCCTTAATCCTAAAAAATGTAAATCCGTTTCCTTTCACCGCGGCAAAAATCCGCTCCTATTTTCCTATAAAATCGCTAACATACCTGCCGAAACAAGTGACTCTTATGAATACCTTGGTGTAACACTAACCCCCGATCTTTCCTTGCGCACGCATATTACTAATATCATTTCATCGGCTAACCGGTCATTAGGATTTCTAAAACGCCATCTGCGTCACTCGCCCTATCACGTAAAACTTTTGGCTTACCAATCGCTAATACGACCCAAACTTGAGTACGCATCGCCCATTTGGAGCCCTCACCAAGTTTACTTCATAAACGCTATCGAAGCAGTGCAAAATCGTGCTGCTCGTTTCATTCATTCTTCCTATTCATATGATATCAGCGTGTAATCCCTTAAAAATGAATCTGGTCTGTCCACTCTTTCGTCTCGCCGCAGAATCGCTACACTATCACTTTACCACAAGCTTTATCACAGTTCTTTCAGCCAACCACCTTAGATCGCTCCCGCTGCGCGCATTTCCCCCGTACGGGCCATCCACTATAAGTCTCCCGACCCCGTTCTGGCACCACAACCTTTTCTGCTTATTTTTTCTGCCGCGGAGCTGCAGAATGGAATGGCCTTCCCCGCGACATCGTTTCTATCACCTGTCCATCACATTTTGTTCAAAGTGTATCCATGTACCTGTCTTGTTAAAAATTGTGGCATTTGTTACATCTCTGTACAACCCACCCCTTATGTAACACCCCCTTGTGGGGTCTTTAGGGTAATAAAGTGACGTGAAGTGAAGTGAAAACAAGGGTATCCCCCCCCCATGCGTTAATAGTGAAGATTATATTTGAAGATTATCTTTGAAGGCTACGAAGGACCCAGAATTTGCCGCCAGAGAAACCGCGCATAGGGCCAGTAGATAAGGTTGTACCACCACTGAGGCATGCAAGTGAGCAACAGCTGCTCTTTTGACATTTATCAGTATTGTGAGATTGCCACATCTACGCCTTCGCTGTAAATTTCGACTAGGTCGTTTGTTGAGACTAGTAATGAACATGCAGCGAAACAGCAGCTTTGGACCCACTTTTGGGGCTAAAATGCTCTTCAACGCGTTATCTTACGATTCGCATTGAGAAGGACGCCAGTCACGCGAAGCCGCAGAGCGGAGATGAGAAACTAAGCCTACAAGAGTTGACCGACTAGAACGCATACACAACCAAATGGCAGCGCACATGAACCGTCGCAGTGTAAACAAATGTCACATAACGAGAACTCACCAATAATAATCGCGGCACGGACAATATTAGAAAAATGCCAATTCTCTGGGCCCTGATTTTGTCCAGCGTAATCGGCAAGCCCGCCACGACGACGGAAAACATTTCACACTTTGCTCCATCACCTTTGGTAGTGGTTTACAAGAGCTTTGCTTGTCGCACACTTTGGCAGGACGGGATGGCTACCAAATATTTTTCAAGCGTCTTATTAGCGTTTTGTTGACCATGGGCGCAAGTTTAAGTAAAAGACATTCTTCTTTGTAAGCTCTGAGGAAACCTACTTTCGCCCGTGGCAAGAAGCTAGACTTTTTTTACCGTCAATGGCTTTGGTGTATTTTTCATATCCAACTTAATCGGTCGTCAAAAGGCCCAGAAATTGCCCTTTTTGTTTTTGTTTCTCCGAGTATTGCTTGATAGGCTACGTTCCTAAAACCTGAGATACGACCTCACCGTCATCATCACCATCCTACCCAGGTCCACTGCAGGACAAAGGCCTCTCCCATTGAACTCCCACCGCTCCTGTAGTAAGTTGCCAATGTGACTAGTTGATGCAGATTAGCATTCATCGTAAAAACAGCGCAAGGAACACAGGGAAAAAATAAGAGCGGAGGACGCAGAGCGCTGAACTCTCAACTGAAAGTTTATTAGAAACAAAACTCATATTTATACATTAAAAACCATACTATCGCGTGAACAGAAAACACGACAAAGCGTGTGAGCGACAAGAAATTGATATATTTAAACACTGTGGCACGCGACAAAGTTGAGCATCCAAGAAGTTACACAATCTGCTAGCGGATGAGAAATTGAACTTTTTTGTCAAGTAGTGGCACAGAAGGAACTCTAACGCACTTGCCCTCGTTCCTTCTAATATGGAAAGCCTCTATTATCTCTGGGACATGCTTGTTTTTTTTTTTTTTTCGCTACTACTTTTGTGTCCTTAAAAACAGAGAACCAACCCTTACATTCTTTGCCATGTTGTGCGACGTGGGAATAGTCATCACCCTTCAAAGAACGTCGATGCTCCATTATCGAATGTTAAGGCATCGGCCCATTTGACGGATATAGACTTGACCGCAGACAAAAGGAATCCCGTACACCACACCAACACCACAGGGCACAAAACTTCACAAATGTTTCACTCCACAGGTTCCACGTCTAGCTATACTTGCCAACCTCCTATCTACCGCGCTGCTTATCTTTCCTAATTTGTCGGGCGCCGAGAAACGAACGTTTCCACCATAACGGCCTGCTACATTTTTTAAGCCATGGGAAAACCCGCGCACATATGACATGACTGAGAAGTCTTTTTTTCTTGACTCTGTATCTCTAACCGCTACGGAACCAGATTTCACGCACATTTCTACTTTGTAAACAGCAAGACCCATCACAAGCTTGTTGTACCCGGCGGATGTCAGCCTGGCTACTTGTTCAGGAAAGCGGTTGGCATACCGATGGAAACATAAATAACTGATTTTCTTGTTGCCAATGAGCTACATGTTATGGTTGTAGATAAGGAAGGGTGCTTCGTTGCCCTTACTGAATCAGATTACTCAGAAAAAGCATTGGCTGCTCTGGTGAAGTATTTCGAGAAATAGGAGGACAAGCCGAGCTAGGAGAAGGAAAGTGCGATCGCACTACTGCATGACCACCATCTGGAAAATTTAGCGTCGTCTGTGAGCAAGGTAAAAAATTCCCCGCATTTCCCCGAGGGGAAGAATGTGAAAGTGCGAATGCACGAGTTGAATTTGCGCGGTTCGGTAATGTTCGCGAAAGAGAGATCAGACACACACACACAACTACAAAGAAAGAAAGATGCATTTATTCACAGACACCTATTTGTGTTGTCGTTGTACTTGATTGCTAGAGCAGATCTCAGCTTTGAAATTTCGTGTCAGTACTCCTTTAAGCAGGTGCATTAGCCCTTCTCACGCCCGATTCTTGGCCAATCCCGCACGTGGGTATGTGCCATGTCAGCGGCCAGGCAGCGCGCGCCCATCTCCCCCCGTGGCCAAGGAAGACGAGGAGATTCCTGGCCAATCCCCCACGTGGCTATGTGCCATGTCAGCGGCCAGGCCGCGCGCGCCCATCTCCACGTGCGCGGACATCGCCGGTGGACGCAGGCTCAGGGTCGCTTAAGAAGTGCATTGCACTTAAAAGCAATGTCTTAGAGGTGTTATTCACAGCCAAAACGCACAAGAGAGAGGTACCGTTCCGCGCAATAGTATGCGAGAACAAGACATGGCATTCGCGCATGTCGGCATTTATACAGTAGAACTTGACAAGTCTAATGCAGAGAGACCTATTCTGTGTATCAAAGTCTGAATCGATTGCAAGATACCTCGAAGAACATAACCTTGGTGCTTGTCAATTGTTCAGCGTGGACGTAAAAGATTTGTATTGCGGCATTCCGCATGACAAACTTCTGGCAACTGGCAGAGAATTTATAAGTGAAGACAAAGATGAAATGAAGTTTGTGAGCAATAGTGGCGTATTGGTTCGCAGCTTCCTTGAGGTTCTTTTGTTTTATCTTAATTCCCCCCCTTGTTGAGTGGCGAAATAGGATCTACTCGCAAAAAAGTGGAGTGTGCATAGGCTCGAAGGTGACCCCAGTGCGCAGCAGTATTTGTTGGCAAAAGTTGACAGAACTCTGGAAAAATCTTAAGCGGCATGTGCACAAGAGTGTTTAGTTTGTTGATGATTTTCTAGTTTTTACGGAACCTTCTCATCTCGTTCGCAGGGTACCTGACGTAATGAAAATCTTTAAGGAGTGCCGCTTAGGCCTCAGGTTTACGTTCGAGCTCCCAAAAGAAAGGCAGATTCAGTTCTTGGACCTGAAGTTGTTTATTGAAAGAAGACATGTTGGTTGGGATTATAGCCCAAGGTCCACGGAGGCCGGTGGTCAATTTCAATTCAGGGCATTCCAACATTGTTAACACTGCCATAGCTATTTCTACCTTACGCTGCGTTTTCGCCAAATCATGTGTCAATCGGAATGCCAACACCTTTGCTCAACAAGTAGCCAGGCTGACGTCGGCCGGGTACAACAAGCATGTGATGCATCTTGCTGTTGAAAAAGTAAAAATGTGGGTGCAATCTGGTTCCGTAGCGGCTCGAGATCCAGAGTCAACTTCTCAGTCATGCCACATGTGCAGGGGTTGTCCCATGGCTCAAAAAATGTGTCAGGCCGTTATGGTCTAAACGTCCTTTTTTGGCGCCCGACCAATTAGGAAAGATATGTAGCGCGGTAGATAGGAGGTTGGCAGGTACAGCTACACATGGAAGCTGTGGAGTAAAACATGTGTCAAGTTTCGTGTCCTGTATCGTTGGTGTAGTGTACGTGATTCCTTTTGTCTGCGGTCAAGTCTATATCAGTCAAACGGGCCGATGCCTTAATATTCGATAATGGAGCAAAGACGTTCTTTGAAGGGTGATGACTAGTCACACGTCGCACAACACGGCAAAAATTGTAAAGGTTGTTTCCCTGTTTTTTAGGACACAAAAGTAGTAGCGAAACATAAAAACCAGCATGTCCGAGAGATAACAGAGGCTTTTCATATTAGAAGGAACGAGGGCAAGTGGTTAGTGTTCCTTCTGGGCCATTACTTGACAAGGAATTTCAATTTCTTATCCGCTATCATATTGCGTAACTTCTTGGATGCCGAACTTTGTCGCGTGCCACAATGTTTAAAGGTGTCAATTTGGTGTCGCTCACACGCTCTGTCTGTGGTATCTGTTCACGCGATGGTATGGTTTTTTGTGTATAAATACGTGTTTTGTTTCTAACAAACTTTCAGTTGAGAGTTCAGAGCTGTGCTTCCCCCACTCTTCTTTTGTCCCTATGTTCCTTGCGCTGTTTTTCCCCATGAATCCTAACCGCTCCTGTAAAGAGCTGCTCGAGTCCACAATTTACCCCCCATTTGCTTTATTTCATTCTTCCATCAAATTAATGGCCTTCCCCACCTTCTAGACCCATCTCTCGGTATCCACTCTGTTCCCCTAATTGTGCACCGGTTGTCGGCTCGTCTCACGACAAGGCGAGCCCAAGTTCATTTTCTTTGTTCATTTGAAATATGATATTTTCTAGTCTCCCAATGATAGGAAAGTGATAGGTGTAGTATAATTCAGAAGAAATAATGGACGTCGGTAGGACGTGTTTTGCGAAGGCAAGATAACTGTTGGTCATTAATGGTAATAGAGTAAATTAGTAGAAACGGCAAGTGTGGCAGGGGCGGAAGAAAGTTGCAGGGGCGGCAGATGAGACCAAGAAGTTTACGGGGTTAATTGGTCGCAGTTAGCACAAGGCCGGGATAAGTGGAGAAAAATGGGAGAGGCCCTTGCTTTGCAGCGTTGCAGCGTACAGGCGTTTGCTAGTCAGCACAGCCAAGCGACGCATGGCGCCCATCAGGAGCATGTTTGACGCTATGTCCACGTGCATGTGGACCTCAGTTTTATCGCTCCGACCCACTTGGTCTCTTAGTGTAGCAGTTCAACTCCTGCGAAGCAAACATTCTAACCCGGGTTCAAATCTCCTTAGCATTGTTTTTTTTTTCTTTTTCAAGGGTTTGTCATATATTAACATTAACATTTGTTACCACGCACATAGGCCATTTATGACATCTTTATGCATTATAAATGGGCTTTCGGGTACTTTTATTGCCTTTTGGTCAGTTTCAGCTACTGCTTCTCGCACGTTTTTGTGGGGTTTCCCCTTTTAGGTCGGTTTCGGCTATTTCTGTTGAATATTTTTCTCAACCGTGGTTTTGAACCATTGCAGGTCCGTTTTGGCTGTTATTTATTTTATTTCGGGTGGTTTTGTAAGGTTTAGGTACGTTTATGCTGTGATATAAACCCGGTAAGCAAGTTCAGGTGACGGCTGGCTGTACTGACTATGAAACGCATATACGCTGCCCTGCAGTGGGCGTAGATAGGCTGGTGATGATGATGATGATGACGATGATCTTCTACTCTAGTTTTTGTCTGATCCAGGCAGCCCGTTTCCTGTGCCTGAGTGTTACTCTTAGCGCTAATCTTTTCATGTCACGTTGAGCCGAGCACAGTTTCCTTTCTAGTTGTTTAGTCAGGCGCCAAGTTTCCGCTCTGTACGTCATTAAATATTAACTGGTTGCAGATTGTTTTTGAGTGGCAGCGGTAGCCTACAATTTTTGATTTGGGAGTGGTTGCCGTGTCCTCCCCAACCAATCCCTATACAGATCCGGGTTGCTCTCTCGTGGTTGAGTTCATCACTAACAATCTGTTTAAGGTAGTTATATTCTTTTACTTTTAGATGCAAAGCAGCTTATGGTCGCACCTCTTTCCTTCGCCGTTGTGTGGGCGCCGTTGTGCGGCGTCGACACCCCCACTGCGCATGCCTGGCCAGGCACCGCCGATGATCATTCTGGCAGGGTGCCCCTAGGGATTGGCCAACCGGAGAACCCATCTCGGCATAGCTTCGCGCTCAACCACCGTCATCATCTTCCCGTAGGGGAACCTCCTCGCGCTACGCCACCATGAGTGTCATGGTCAACGCCGCCGGCAACGCCACCTGCAGCGCCAGCGTCAACGCCAGTGTCAGCGCCGCGGACAGCGCCGCGGAGAAGAGGGTTGGAGCCGCTGCCACAAACCGGCAGCGGCGACAGGCCGATCCCGAACATCGGGCTCGCGAAGCGGAAAGAAAATGTCAACGCCGCCAAGAAGCTGCTACTGATGCAATGAAGGCTCGCGCAGCTGAAGCCGCACGTCAACTCCGGCAAGCAGATCGTGAACTTCGGGCTCGCGAAGCTGAAGCGGCACGTAAACGCTGCAAAGACGATCCTGAGCTCCGGGCTCGGGAAGCTGAAGGGCGCTGTAAACACCGTCAAGAAGCTACGGATGCAGCGAAGGCTCGCGAAGCCGAATCGAAACGTCAACGCCGAGCAGCGGATACCGAAGCGGCGCGGCAACACGAGTCGACGGCAAAGGCAGCCAGCCGCTTAAGGTAACTCCTTCAGGGGAACCCTGGGTAGTATGCGAAGCAGCCATGGGGTCAACGCAAGTTCCCATTTCGTAGTTCTGTTAAGTGAAACGTTTGGTAGATACCATGGAAACCAAACAGTAAATATAGCGGTAGCTACGAACCTCAACTTAACGGGAACGATGAACTGAAAACTAATGGGAACTTGAGTCGACCCCATGGCTGCTTCGCATACTACACAGGGTTCCCCTACGGGATGATAGTGAAATTTTTTTCTACCGTTTCGTTTCGTAAGCTGAAGATGATTTTTTAACATGCTTTGTCCTCATCACTGTAGATTTCATATGTTGTTATTTTCATGGCCGGGCTTTTTTTTACTGTAGTTCCTCCAGCATTGTTTGCAGGTGTTCTGCAGTCTCACTCAGCAAGAGGGTCATTCGCAAACCTCAAATAGCTGCAGTATTCCCCATTTATCGTTAATGCTACGTTTAGCTACTTAGTCTTTGCAAACAACCCATCCAGACATGCTGTGAACAGTTTCCGCGAGATCGTACCTCCGTGTCCTAATGCTCTTAGGATCGGGAATTCATCACTTCGCTTGTGGAAGGTTATGCTGCCTATGCAGTTCTTATATATTTTTTTATGGAATTCTTATGTACGCCTACTGCATTTCCTGGCCTTTTATTGCTTCTAGAGCGGCTTCGCTGAGTAAGGAATCAAACGTTTTCTCATATTCTACTGGACTTTAGGTTGCCCCACCCAGGACTTACGGCTGCGGGTCGGACTAACCTCTAACATGGCCTGCTTTATAATTTCTGTGCCTGCTAAGAACCCTTTCCGCGGCCGTCATCGCTCCTCAGCGCTTACGCTACTTTCCGTCGAGATGTGGCGCCAGTGACGTAGGGTTCGGGAGTTTCGGGAAGCTGGCCGAGCTGCCTCAGGTAGCCAGCCAGTCGCAGCGGTATTTTTCGTTAGTTGAGCCTCACGCTAAGTTGTCGGCAGCATATCTTCAACCAACGACACGATTGTATCGAAGCTGCAAGAGGTTGGCGAGCAACAACACATGCAGGTTCTTCCGCCCGTAAACGGTAAGCCAACTTTTACGTCAAACCGAAGGGCAGTTACGGCGCGATCAATATGTAATCAGTAACTTGCATGTACTGCGCGGGTTTCGATCGCGTTGCCTGTAGCTAAGGCTGAAATGGGACGGATAGTATGCGCTCATTCACTGCCTCATTTCTTTGTAAATGGGATCGTTCCTTCAAAAAAATGTTCTTACTCAAAGCTTTATCGATGCTGGCTCTGGAATTTTGTAACTGTGCTCTTATTATTCCCACTTAACATTTTCTATATCGCCCGATGCACCCTTTGAAAGTTATTTCAATGCCGTCGTATTTTTGTTTGCAGGGTTGCCGGTCTGACGCAAAGAAGAAAGTTTCTGGCATCTCCTTTCATGAGATCCCTGCCGACGAAGTGCGGCGGAGACAGTGGCTGAGAGCTATACATCGAGATGACTGGCTTCCAAACACTACGTCAAACTACTCGAGGGTGTGTAAAAGGCGCTTCAGAGAGACTGATTTCGATGAAGGCAAAACGGCGCCGCCTCAAGAAGGGTGCTTTGCCCTCTGTGTTTCCGGAGTACCCTACTTACATGAGGCCGCAACCATTGAAAGAGAGGGAAACTAACAGCATCAGGAAGAGGATAGAGGCGCATGCTCTGGACAGAGAGCCGCTGGCAAAGAGGAGAAAGCACGATGAAAATGACACGCCTGAAATCGACGAGCACTTGGCTGAACCATCACCAGCGCAAGCTGACAGCACTCCACAGGTGACAGCATATGTTGAAGAAAGCCTAGGCACAGCGCAGTGTGTGCAAACAAACATTTCACACAAGGCAGTGCAAGTGGATGCCCGCCTGCCTAGCATTCTCGCTGTTGAGAGGGCAAAGTGGAAGCGCAAAGAAAGGGACATGAAAAAGTAGCTGGAAAGACTGCGCCAAACTGTAGACAGCTACAAGGAGAAGTTGAAAAGAGTAAAAGAAGACTGCCACTTTGGGGACCTCACGTACATCCGGGAGCAGGCGAAAGAAAAGCACCTGCCTGCCGTGTTCCTGTGGGACCAAATTGTTAATTTCAAGCGGCAGAATCCAGCGTGGTCAGAAAATGCTGTGCGCCACTGTGTAATACTGCGACACCTGTCAACGAAGGCGTACGAACATACAAGAACGGAAGGGCTGCTGAAGCTTCCCTGCAGGAGCACCCTGCAAAGCTACATAGGCAGCAGCTCAGGCGAGACCGGGGTAAACAGCTTAATACAGGCTCGATTGAAAGCCGAAATTCAGACGCTTGAGGCACCCCAGTCTCGTTTATGTTCACTCATTTTAGATGAGATGCGGATTAAACCGAAGCTGTAGTACAACAAGCAGCAGGACTGCTTTGTTGGTCATGTTGACATGGGTGTAGCAAATGACGGTGAAAGTGAGCCTGTGTTAGCAAACTCTTCGCTCTGTCTCATTATAAATGAGCTTAGCACATCCTACAGGATTCCAGTTTCGTATTTTTTTACGAACGGCTTAAGTGGACTGCAGCTGTCAAAGTTGGTTCGCCATGTGATGGCAAAAGTGGAAGAAGCAGGTTTTCGAGTTGTGCGCTTTGTGAGTGACAACCATAAGGTTAATGTCACTGCCATGAGGAATCTTTGTGGCGGTTTTCTGACATACAGGATTGAGCACCCGTGTGACCCAGACAGACTGCTTTTTCTTAGCTTTGATTATTGCCACTTAATTAAGAACACTCGCTCTCAGTTTCTGTCCCGGGAGTTTGGAAAGAATGGAGAGGTGTCTTCATCCCATGTCAAGAAACTCTACGACTTGCAGAAGGCAGTGCGCAGTGCACAACCAGTCCGCAACGCAGTGAAGCCAGTGCGCAACCTGACCAGAAAGCACGTCTACCCAAATAATATTGAGAAGATGAATGTGAGACGTGCTGTGGAAGTGTTGGCTCCTGATGTTACAGCATCACTGAAAGTTCTGAAGAGCCAAGCTGGACACAGTTCACATTCTTCTTTTGCAACTGCAGGCCCTACGATTATTTTTGTGAAGAATGTTTACCGCTGGTTCATTCTTCATGACACCAGTAACAAGGTGCAGCATGCCCATCAGCGATTCCCTAATGTCAGGCACTACGACGACCCATAGGATGAGCGGCTTGAACGGCTTGAAGCGACATTCCCCATGTATATTGAGGAATTGAAGAGACTTGCAAGTTCTCCCGAGTGCTTCCTCACAAGTGAAACGTATGAGGCACTGCTTCTCACAACATACTCAACAGTGTCATGCGTTCGCTACCTGCTCAAGACAGAGAATTTTTTTTCGTTTTGACTCGGAAGTTCAGCAGTGATCCTGTTGAATCTTTCTTTGGAACACTGCGGAGGTCAGTTGGCTACAATGATCAGTTGGATGCCCGCTCTGCAATATCAGGATTTGAAAAAGTTTTGAAGACTGGAATCGCAGTTGCATCAGGAGACAGCAATGTGCTACGCAGTGACGAACCTGGGCCAAGCAGTGGGCTTCAACTCCCAAGGCCACAAGAGTGCAGCGAAGCAGTTGATCTGCCAGTGGCAGCTCTTAATGTGCTGAAGCGCCTCAAGTTTGCAACAGTGCCACCCAGCTTCCCAACGTTGCAGCTCTCGGCAACAGTGTATGTAGGTGGCTACATTGCTCGCATTCTTCAGGAGCATGCAGCATGTGAAGATTGCTGTCCTGTAACATCCATGCCGGTGTCTGCTCAGCCACTCCAGCAGCTCACCCTACATCAGGACAGAGGAGGCCTTTTGTATCCCTCAGACAAGCTTCTGTATGTCCTAGAAACCCTGCGGCGCTTTGTAGCCATTGCACTCATAAAGCAGCCGATGCTTAAGAAGCCCTTGAAGAAGCTTGTAGAGGCAGCTATGCCAGCCATCTGTGATTCAAGGCTTCTACAGAGCTCTCGCAGTGACAACATGCACCACGACGACGTCGCAGTGCTGATCTGCACAAGGTTTATAAGGCCTCTGCTGGTGAATTACGCTTTTACGACGACAGACAAGAATGATGTCTACAAACCAGCCTCACAGAAGCCACTGTCACGAAAACATGTGAAGTTGGGAACTGTGTGAAGACTTGCAACTGTGTAACAACTGACTTTGTGCTTGTTATATTTGAAGCGAACATAAATGAGTCTTGTGTCAAGCATATCGAAAAATGCAGTTAATTTCTTCTTGTTTGACCAGCATGCTTCACCCCTTAATTTAGGGCTTCTTACAGAGAAGGGGATTGGCCGCGGCTTTTGAGTTTAGTTGAGTAATGAAATAATAAATATGGGAGAAAAACAAAAAAATCTGATTCACTTTCAAGATTTATTTCTAAAAATACGAACGCTGTCCACGCGATCACTATCCAAGCAAACAGGAGCTGCCCCACGTTCTACGGTCCATTGAGCCAAACTGAAGTTATGTTTAAATAAAATACTCACGGGACACGTCCTTTCTGCAATCTATTGTACACGATGCCGGAAACACTAACCGTACAAGTGGCCACATTGAATCTCTCACGGGAAAAGCAAAAACGCCCGTGTGTACGAGATTTAAACACACGTTAAAGATCCCCAGGTGGTCAAATGAAAAATGAATCCGGAGCCCTTCGCTACGGCGCGCCTCATCCCCTCCGTTGCGTCGGTGCGTGAAACCCTACAATCAATCGAATCTCTCACGGGCTGTGCGCCGCCTTGGCCAGGGCGCCACACTCCCGTCGCTGACATTACAACCCTACGTCAGTGGCGCCCTCAGCGAAATCGGCGGCAGCGGCTCGCAACTTGAGTGACGGCGCGCCCCCATTGTTCTCCCCGTGGCTTGGTAGGCACAGAGAGTATAAAGGAGGCCACGCCTCTACAAAACCGGGAAGTTCCTAACACTTCCTGGCACCATACTCTTTTTTTCAGGTACGCGAGGCTGGCAGATAGTTCCGCCATACGAATTCACTCCTATTCAGTGATTCACGGGTTTGCTCACATGACAAGACTTTTTTGATCATAAGGGACACCAAGCACAATTGCGGTAATTGGATATGCCTTCTAGAGGATTCTTCTTGCATGGCATGCTGACGCACGTCTGCGAAAGAACAGCGCGTGAACTTCAGCCGCAAATAAAGCACTTTTCAGGGGCGCTATTCCAGAAAGCCCGAGATAGCTCAGTCCCGAGTTTTCAGCTGCTCCAGTTAATAAAGTAGTGATAGTGCAGATTCCGATAAACCTCAAGCGAATCCGCCGCAATCGCGCGGAGCGCGCTTAGCATTATCAGCTCTCCTAGTTGAGGCCGTTCACGTTGAAAAAGGACAGATTGCACGAACATCCGTGTGCAGCGCCGTCAAGAATTGAGTTGCGATATGCGCTCCGTTATGCAAAGTAGATAACCTAGCTAGTCCTTTTAAAACTCCGCCCTGACCCCAGCCTTCTTCTAAAGCTCCTTCCTGTAAATAGGAGCGGGGTGGCTCCGATTTTCTTGGTCTTCTGTTCTCTACTAAAATCTGTTTGCTACGTGGTTTGAGGGTAGCTCCAGTGCAGCTCAGCGCAAGCCCAAAACAAGTAAGCGAGGAAGTTCACTGTAGCGAAAGGAACGCACCCTTCTCCAGAGTGCCAGACTGACCGGCTTTGTTTACGTGCGGATGGCGGGCGTTGTATCAGACATGACACCTATTTTGCGTGTCACGAACGTGTTTTAACATTTTACGAGTGCATTTTAGACGTTGAAGGTGAGTCATCTGTCGTCGATTCTGTTTTTGCTGAGTATGAATACGGCTGCTGTGGAAAATCTTGTCGTCTTGGCCGCTCCTGTCGTCCGGACTAGAGCGAGCACTTCGTTCGGACCGAACCCCCTTCCTGTGACTGTGGCAGCATTGGACTGACGGTGGCCTGGGGACGTCATTCGTTTATTGTTTTCTTCTAAGCTTTGATACCGCAGTACCTAATGCAAGTGACTTAGTGGCTGCGACGCTACCCCATCGGCGATGTTGACGCATGGCAGCCATATTTGGATGCCGCTTCGGTCGCTACGCCGCGCCAACGAATGGGCTGGGTGTCTGGGATTGACACGAGAACTCAGAAAAAACTCGGGAGAGATATTGCGCGGCCGAGTTAAACTCGTGACGCTAGTTTTGGCGGCTGCTGCGGCGTAGATCATGGTTCACGGTAGCCGTAGCAGGCATATATTTATGCCGACGGAGTTTTTCCTTTAGCGGAGGAGAAATGTCAAGCCGTTTTTCGTCTCTCGAAAGTACTGTGCATTGGCTGTGCAGCCATCTGGCGCCCGACCCCTTTGCGACGACTTTGAGGTGGCTTTCCCTTCATAGCTGCCGAGGAGCAAGTGCTGCGTGCGCTGCGGTTTTACGCGACGGACACCTTCCACGGAAGCGTTGGTAGCGACCGCACCAGCGACCGCCCTCAGTAGACAGTCAGCCGGTGTGTGCGCTATAGGATTACTGCAGAGAAGTTTTTCGCCTTTTTTATGTGGTTAGCCGGACATGGCTTCCGCAGGTTCTACCATGGGTTTATTCTTCTGCAACCAGAGCGTGCGCTTCAGTCGCGACCGCTCGATGGAAAGAAGGTTTCCATTTAGTGAACGTACGTACTTCAGATATGGTCTGCTAGCAAAACTTTCCGATGTGGCGTTGCATGACCGTGCGCTTCATTTATCGTCAGCGTAGCAGACGGTTTTGTTGAGGCGTTTCATTTCACACCGTTCTTGCGAAAACTTACTCGCAGGATAGTATATAATATGTGCTGTGTGCCAGCCTTCCTGCTGGAGAGTTCACTACGAAATCAAAGAGAAGAAACTGACGCAAACGCGGTACAGCAGAAAAGAAGCCCGTCGAATGCCAAAATTCCTGCCGGTACACAAAGAAACAAAAACGCGGAAAAATACGCAAGTGCAATATATCAGTCAAGAATTACCGAATTATCAGTTGCTAATAAGTATCGCAAGTACAATGTATCAAATATTAACAATCGCCAAGCTTTCGCCTTCAAATCACGTAAGCAGGCTGAAGTGGTTCTAGGAAATTTTGTATCTAAAAGCGTACGGAGGCTTTCGATAGCATCGAACAGCAAGCACTTTGAATGTGGCGCGTTTCCATCACTCGCGTTGTTTTTTTGCCAGTCGGCCTTAGTCCCGTGATTGCATTGTCTGCCACCGACGGCAGAAATGGGCAGAAACTGCTGCTTAGGACGGCGAATTTCAAGCAAAAAGCTTATAAAAACACCTAAAATAAAAGTAAATGAACTTTGTAGTGAAATACTGTTTAATAAAATAAAAGCGCGATAATGTAATGTCGTTGAATTTGCTTGCCCCCATTAGCCACCGGTGCAGCAATGAAACTAGAAAGAGCAGTGAAAAACGCTCCACGCCCTAGTCGCGTCTCCTTGGAACGCGCTGCTCTGGACCGGTTACGTTACCCCAATAGTCAGCAAATAGCATGGATTGCATTTTAAATGCAGAGCGTTTCTTTAACTCACGATGTCACCCGGCGTTGGCGTGCCTCGGCGTCCGCAACAGCCGTTCCAGGTGCGCCCTCTCTCCTACTCCTCCTCTCCCGCATCACGCTACCCTCCTCGCTCTCAACAACAGGTCCGCACCCCTCCCCCTACACTATATAAAACAATAATACTTACTGGCGCCTGGTTTCGATCCCACGACCCTGTGGGCAGAACGCAAGGTACATGGTGCTCTACCCACTGCGCCACAAAGCCGACACAGAATGGAAGGCTACGAACGCACCTTATATCCTTGACTCGTTCAAACTCCGTCAAGAAGCTGCTGATACAACGCATTCACTACCACCAACTCCCCAAACACTAAACGTTAACGCAATATACCCGCCCCCTATGCGAAGCATTTACTCGAGTCCCCCTCGCGGGGAGATGGGCCCTTTTTAAAGCACTCGAACTCCGCTTTTAAATATTATCATTACGTTACGTGGGCGTCGCTGCAGCTCGTAGTTTCCTGAGTTTCGCTCAATCTCGGGCCTTCTGGAATAGCACCCCAGGGCAAAGCACATTCCCTTGACTGGCGGGTGGAAATACCGACCAGGTTGATGTATTTTGCCGAACAATGTAAACCCGAAAATTTGTAAAAACCAGTTTCCATGCAAAATAGCAGCAGTGGCTTAGCTCGGCTATGCCAGGATATATGTAGCGTTAGTCGAGGTTCAGCTGGTTATTCCCAGGATATATGTAGCGTTAGTTGAGGATCAGCTGGTTATTCTAAGGTTTCCTGGTTGTTTAGGATGAGTTGATTATCATGCTTACCGCTGCTGAAACGATTTACAATCCAATATAATCCAGTCCACTCCATTCGAGTCCACTCCAACCCAATCTAATTCAATTAAATTAAATTCAATCCAATCTGGTCCAGCCCAGTCACTGCTCCTCGCGCATGCTCGCCACGGCTCTCCAGGAGCTACCCGAAACGGTTATTGAGCGGCTCCGGCGCAGCGTCAGACTTGGCTACTGCGCAACGGAGGCGCACAGCTGGGCACACACCGGTGCCAGTGCGCCTGCCGCGGCTATGACGTCACTCCTCTGGAATGCGCAGACCGACGAATGTGCAGACCCAATTCCCTACACACCCGTAATCCAATATACAATCCAACATAATTCAATTCACTCCAATCCAAATCCAATTCAAGTCAACCGAATCCAAATCCAATCTAATCCAATGCTCCTCGCGCTTGCACAACACGGCCCTTCAAGGTCCACGCGAAACTGCTCAACCTCGGCCAGTGAAGTTTAAGCTACAAAAGAAAACGTTGCAGTTAACGCCGAAGTTTGGGCTAGTCGGTTGTAGCTTCCAATTGAAAAACCGACAAAAGGACAAAACAGCTGCACACAGCACAACGATGCTGTGTAACAGACGGTATCATGACTTGCGGAAGCGTACCTACTGGCTTTTTTAGATATTCTGATATTGAGTATATATATATTTCGAATATTCAGTATGTCTCTCGTCATTGGTTTTGAAAGTAGCAAATAAGCGCTGTACCCAAAACAACGTGCACGTTTGAGCGTGTACATTATCCACTTGGTTGGAAGTGTTCCACTAAAAAGAAGCCGTCGTGTTTAAAAGCATTATTTGGTACTTCTAAGACAAAGGGCTACAATTGCTGACAGCTGATAACGCATGGGGACTTGTCTTTGCGCATGTCCCTTTCAACAAGGAAAATGCTAGTGGCGCATTTCAGAAAAGCTGGTTCGCCTGCTTGACGAAGAGACCCACTACTCCTAGAGACCCAATACATGTGAAACATGATTAAGTAGCGCGGCAAGGACGGGACAAAAGTAGAGACCACACAGGACTAGCGCTAGTCGTGTGTGGTTTCTACTTTTGTCCCGTCCTTGCCGCGCTACTTAATCATGTTTCACAGTTCAAACCAACTAGCCCACATTTACGCCTTGACCCAATACATGAAGTCAGGGGTTTTCTCATTATATCATTCATTAGAAGCCTTTGCAAATACAACAGTATCGCGGGATTTTTTTCTGGTTTTGAAAGGTGATACACTAGAAATTGGTGAAATTTTATCCACACAAAAAAGAGAGACCAATATTGAGATATTGTAATGCGCTGTAGAATATAACCTTATAGTTACTTATTTTTTATTTTCAGAAATTTTTACAAAAATCAGCACTTACCATACAGAAGTCAAAATAGCCAAAATTAGAAAAATATAGAGAGCTTTCATTATTGCTAATCTTTTCTGACTGCGCGAAAAACGTTTTACTTATGCCAACATGTTGTTGCGCCTGATTTTATACTTTTGCAAGACCGGCATAAACAAAGAACAGCGGAGGCGAACAAGCAGGTATTGTTAACGAATAATGTTTTGAGTTTTTTTGGAAAAAGCAGAATGTGTAAACACAAAGGCCATTGTGAAAGCAAAGTATGCCTGGTGTAACATCAGCTGCATTTTGTTTTAATTTTGCTCCTATTCAAGTCGCTTTCGGACCCTAGGTAGGACAAGGCGAATTGATTTTATGTTCGAATTGATATAAAAGTCTTAGGGAGTATTTATGTGCCTTTCTAGGTACAACATGACCAAGACGTTTAAAGAAATTGTTTTGAAACTCTTCTCAAGCCATTTGTATGAGCATATACTGAAGCGCTGAAAACTTTGGAGCATTCCCCGGATATAAAAACTGAAAATTGTTCTCCTCTACAAAGAAAAGTCGTCTTGGAGCATGCTCGCTCGAAACGAGTGGCCTGCCTACTGGATACAGCTATTCGGTACGAAAACATATTTTATTGGCAAAAAGTGTTGAAAAAAAACTCCACTTCAAAGTTCCAAAAACTGTTACAGCTCACTGCAAAATAACACGAGCATATCTATATGCGCAAAAATTTATCCTATGGTGAGCGAAAAACTAGAGATGAAAGGTTTCGCAAGTTGAGTAGACGTATTTTTTTCTCGTTCCCGCAAATGTGACTCAATGCCTTTCACATACGGTTTTCGTCTGGCCAGTTTATTTGAAAGCAATTTCCCAGTACTGTGATAGTTGTCCAATCCCTGAGCAGTAACCTTTGAAATTGCCGATAGTGTCATCAGTGCAGGTTATGGTAAATATTTCTGTCTTGCTTGCGCCCTTGATTAGCAGACAGAAATCGACTAAACAACGCCACATCACGTTTGTTTTTGACTAGGTACAAAGGTATTTCCCAAGGGAGGCAACGAAAGTGTAATAACGTTCGTAAGCTGGATTTTGTTCATTTGTTAGAGAAGGTGAAGTTAGGTTTCTGAAAGTTACTAGAGCCTTGTCCGCAGTCACCCGGCGTTCTGGGCATTATCTTTATTTGTGACAGGAGAAGCCTAAACACTACGGCGGCCGGTAAGGTAAAACAGTGGACGGAGTTGAACGCGGTTGAACTAATTTTGTGGAGAGAAACCTTCATTTCCAGCCAGAATGCGCACGTATTCCACACACCATTGCACAGCAACAGACAACACGGACGTTTTAAGGCGAAGATGGTGCTGTAGGCAGTAAGAAACAAAAAACTGTGGTACAGGCAGTACCTCCTTGTACCATAATCTCATGGCACGCGCACGTACTCTTTTTTGAAGAGAACTGTACGTATCCCTATATACTCCCTGAACTCAGCTTGTTCGAACGAAGAAGGGATTCGACACATTTACTGCGCTCTATTGAACAAGGTGCAGAAACGGCATTGGCCAAACTTGAAAGACAGATTGGGGCAACCCAGCCAGTTTGCGGGTTTGCACCGCGAATCAAAGGCATTTCCCACTTTAATAACCTTATTACACTTAAGCCATTACACTTAAACCAACGGCTACTATATCTGTTATAATATATATATATATATATATATATATATATATATATATATATATATATATATATATATATATATATACAGTGTGTTGCAACGATAACTGGAACACTTTAAAAATTTTTCCTGAGCGATCCGCCGCTCTGTTCACGCTCAAACTTCACACAAAGGTCGCATTTTGTGGTCTATTTTGTTTGACACCGGGAACAACAACGGTACTCACCTGTTTATTCTGAAAATAAATAAAAACGATTTTCGCCTATGGGAAAATGGCGGCGATTCGGACGTGCGAGCCCGAAAACCGGGTTTTCTGATCGTCTGTTAGCTCATTTCTAGGTGCATTTTCTGATCGTCTGCTGCACCATATGGCTCCGTACGTGAATCCCAAACGTGCGTTTCACTCTGCAGGTGGTTCCGTCGTTCCAACATCAACTTGCGCTGGCTCGCACGTTCAAATCAGCGGCCATTTTCCCATAGGCGAAAATAGTTTTTATTTATTGTCAGAATACACAGGTGAGTACCGTTGTTGTTCCCGGTGTCAAACAAAATAGACCACAAAATGCGACCGTTGTGTGAAGTTTGAGCGCGAACAGAGCGGCGGATCGCTCAGGAAAAATTTTTAAAGTGTTCCAGTTATCGTTGCAACACCCTGTATATATAGAAAATAAGGGTTGGCAGTCAAGAAAACCTCGGAAAGCAAAGGGGAGGTTGTGGTGGGTCATAGAAAGAGATGACGAATTTTTTTAGTCGAAAAGAAAGTGGTGAAAAAATGCCCGCCGGGTGGGATCCGAACCCACGACCTCCAGAATACCGGTCTGGTGCGATAACCACTTCGCTACCGGCGGGCCGATTTTTCCCTTCCCTTTCTGGGGTATTTATGTTTAGGTAATTTTGTTTCCTGTGCTTGGGGGTAGTAGCCAGCGCCACTCGGACTACTCGGGGTGAAGGGGACCTTCTTTTTAACCCCCGGGCCATGACTCGAGTGTCTACTACATGTCAAGAGTGGTCGACCAGCGTTGAACCCTGTAAGCTTCCTATGGCACCGAGACTGCCAGAACAGAGGCCCTCGCTGTACATGTAGCGAATCAGAATAAAAAATGAGGGGCTCTTTAAAAATAGCACAGAAATAAGAGTTGGCAGTCAAGAAAACCTCGGAAAGCAAAGGGGAGGATGTGGTAGGTGTTTGAAACAGATAAAGAATTTGGAAAGCAAGAAAGTGGAGAAAGAATGCCCGTCAGGTAGGATCCGAACCTACGACCTCCAGAATACCGGTCTGGTGCGATAACCACTACGCTAGTCTGCAGCCGTCCTTGACCACCTGGCGCCATTCCTTACCAGCTGATGAAGGGGACGTGCCATGTCCGCGCCGTTTGAAATGAGTGCCTGTAGAAGCAACCATATCCAGGAAGCGCTGGAGACTTTTGAGGTTCTCTGGTTTTGGAAACTGAACATCGCCTTGAGCTTCGGCTCATTCGGCCGGACTGAAACTTGGTCCACAAAAAAGCAGCCCAGAAGCTCGATCCTGCTGGCAGTCATTTGTACCATGCGAGGGTTTACTGTGAGGCCTGCGTTTTGCACGCGCTGCAACACATTCTCTAAATGAAGAAAGTGATCCTCAAGGTTGTCTGCAAATACAACCACAACATCCATGTACGCCATCTCGTAGTTGAACTTCGCATCCCCCAGCACGCTGTCCATCACGTTCTGGAAAGTTGCTGGGGACTTCAACCAATTCAAACAGCCCTCTGGTACAAGTGATGGCTGTTTTTCCGATATATTTTTCCGCTACAGGGATCTCCAGGAAACCTCTACTGCAGTCAAATGTGGTAAAAACCTTTGCTGAACCTCGCGCATACATAACCGCATCGATGGATGGAAAGGGATACGAATCTCTCATGGTTACCGCGTTTAGGCGTCTGTAGTCTACGCATATGCGGACGCTACTATCTCTCTTTTCCGAGAACACAATCGGAAATGCCCAAGGGCTTTTTGATGGCTTCACCGCTCCTGTATTTAAGATCCCCTGCAGGGCTCCGTCCAGCTGTGGTTGTTTGTGGAAGCTAAAGGGCCTCGGGGTGAACCATAGTGGACGTGCATTTCCCGTCTCGATGTGGTTTTCCAAAATGTTCACCGCCTCAGCGGCCTCTGTGAACATGGCTACAAAGGGTTTTAGTGCCGCTGCAAGCCGTGATTTTTGCTCCGCTGGTCCTGCGAACTACTGCAAGATTGTTTGCAAACCATTTTCAACCTTGCAGCCCGGGGTTGCTGCTGTGAGCAACACTGACGGTGATCCGGATAGTCTTGCTGCAAAGCTGTTTACCGCGTTCCAGGGCCGTAGTGGTAGTTTCCCGCATTCCCATCAAGCACTAGGGCTGTCTTGGCTATAAAATCGAGGCCTTGGATGGCTGGACCGGAAAGACAAGGAAGGTGGGAAAACGCTGCCTGTGTTTGCGGCCATCGACGATTAGTCAGCCTCGCCAGTGATGTTATCGACACTGCCTGATCTGAAGCTGTTGTGATACTGGTGCTTATGTGCCGGAACTCGATCTTTTCCGCAGAGAACCGTTGTCCAAAGAGGTGTCCAAACACGGAAAGAGTCGCGCCAGTGTCCAGGAGGGCGGGATCCTCAGTCCGGTTACCTTTACGCTAATGAACGGTGCATTGTCTAGGCTTCCCCCTTGCTCTCGAAAGCCAACGGTCAACAGCTCACCATGCGCTGATCAACGTTTGCTGGCGGACACTGGTGTGCCAACTGCACCTCGCCGCGGCCTTCGTCGACGTCCATGTATGGTGCGGCCTAGTTCAAGGTAGTTGGTGTGGAGCGTTGGCTGTGCTTATGCCTCTGCCGTCGTCGCCGAGTTTTCCGCAGGGGTTTTGACAGCTTTGGCGGGAGAGGGTCTGTGCCTTGTCGCGTCAGCGGACCCGTGAACTACTGCAATATCGAGCAATGCTTCTCCCTAGTTTCGTCCAGAGTTTGACCACCCCGTGCCCCTGGGTGATGAGGTGACCCGAAGACTAGCGCACTGTCGTTTTCGCTCGTGGGCTACGTTGTGACAGGACTAGAGTGGCTTTGCGCGACGTCTTGGCCCTCTGGGCCGCTTCTGTTCTCCTTATGGCGTGGCCAGTCTCAGGGGACCCGCTCACGGAGTCATTGCCGATGCTTGTAGGAATTGAGGGGCGATGGTTAGGCAATGTATCTCCTCCTGGCATTATTTGCCTCTGGTCAGCCAGGCCCAAAGCACTCTCCCCCGTTGGCACCTGACAGCAGAGGGGCGTCCGTGCTTGAAAAAGACCTCTCACGGTGGCGCCGCACCGCTGGGTTGAGTCGGCGCTTCAACCATCTCCGCCTGTGGCTGCTCCCAGCTGTTTGCCTCTGGCCATTCTCCGTGGTTGCCGTTTGTCGGACACTGCGCCTACGAACAGTGCTGCGTTCCTGGGCCGCTGCGTTGCTCGCTTCCCGTGGGATCTCGGCAGGTCTCGCCCGGAGGGGGCCTGGGGGATGCACGCACAGGAAGGCTCTAAGGACGCCTCTTTAGGCCGTGGCAGTTGGTAGTGTTTTGTGGCCATCAGCGAAGCTTGTATGGCTGTGGCCTCCTTGGCGAGGTCTTCAAATTCGGAGAACCGCCGGGACCGCAAGTACGGCCTCAGAAAATCGAGTGGAACTGTCGGACGACCCGGAAAACCTTTTCCGCCTTGCGTGCCGCCGGTTCCGCTCGCTCGTACAGGTCCTGCATAGAACGCACATATTCCCCAAAGGCTTTTACCCTCTCCCTGTGCCCGTGCACGAAGTTCTTGTTTGATCCGGTACTCATACCCGGAAGGCAGAAACTCCAGCCTAAAGCATTCCTTGAAGTCTATCATGTTCTCAAATGGCTTCTGGGGACGTCTCCAACACCGGCTGCCGATTTCAAAGCAACTGACCTTATCCTGCTGATCAGCACACTATCTAAAATTCCTATGGCTTGTTCGTTGTCCGACAATTTGTAAAGAAAGTCAAACACCGTTTTTTTGTCGGTGGGACCCGAGTACGTTGCACGACCAAGTTTAGGTGCAGAGATACGGTGCAGCTACAGCTGCATTCAGTAGCTTGTGGCACCGTATTATCCAATAAAGCCTTACTGTAAAGCTTGCTAGCTTCCAGTATCAACCGTTGCTTTTGAAACTCGGTCTCTGCTTCTATCAGTTGAGCCATCAGATCAAGAATTGGCTGCGTGTTGTCCGATGGCAGATCAGTTGGCGCAAAACCATCAGAATTGAGTGCGGAGGTGCTTTCGCTTTTAGCGTTCAAGATTATTTTTTCGGCGACCCTTAGCGGAGAAACTGCACTCTCGTGTACTGACATAGCTTTAGCTGTAAAATACTTCCACCACAGCGCGGAATACCACTCCAAAAAACTCAGCGCAACAAAAATTAAAAAAACGCTCTAATTTCGGCAAGCACGTTGAATGAGCAGTTACCTTCCCCTGATAAGGGCTAGTCACTCAGAGGATTTCTTGAGCAGCTTTCGGCCGTTCCAGTCTTCGCCAGCTCCGTTGTCAGGCGTGGCATTGCTGTAGATGTTTGCAAGCATTCCGCGCTAGTTCGGGGATGCTAACGCCGGGGATACAGCTTGCATTCGGCGCGCCTAGTCTGCTGGTGATAGCGCATGAATTAGGTTAACGGCCTGAAAAAGACAGACACTTCTAACGACGTTCTGAAAACCTTCGAACATTCGTGTGGTATAATAAGTCGCGGGGCGGGTCAAGGCTCGAAGATGGCCAAGGGAAAGAAAAAAAAAAGAAAGAAAAGAATCCACGTTGGGCGACAGTGAAGGACCTTCCTTCCAGTTTGAAGGGTTCGCGAGCCTGACCCGGTAAGACGACGCGATGCCGACACACAATAAACAGAAATCACGGGTTTATGCGGGGCAACAGAAATACCCCTACTGAAAATATGGCAACGCTATATACGACATGAATGATATCATAAACATTTCAACGACATGTCTTCGATATCGCAGAGATTTCAATACGGTGTCGAAGAAGCGTTATGACATGTCATTGACATCGTAAGGATTTCACTGACTTATCGTTGTCCTCTGACATCGTAAAGGTCCGATGTCGCAAAGACATGTCTTTGACATCGGAAGGCATTCTACGACATGTCGATGTGCTACAATATCATAAAGGTCTGTTATCGCATAGAGCGGAACGACATGTCAAGAAAAGATCGACAACATCTTCATGATATGAAGATTTCAACGATGAGTCGTAGAATTTCTGCAGTATGTCTTCAAGGTAGTCTTACGACATGTGACATATCGCACAAATTAGCCCAGTGTGCCCTGTGGTTTCTGTAACATATTGCAAACAACATATATTCTGCCTTGTCAGCACTGGAACAAAGTACAAGGTACAGTACAAAATAAAGTAAAATAAAGTACAGTACAAACGCTGACACTTTGCACTCTCAAGTTTACTTACACAAAATTCAAATTCTTTAACCTGTTGTTCTGTAATGTTTCTACGGGTGCATAATTCAAACTCGGTCATTCAGTTAATTCATAAATTGCACTTGTCCACACTAGAAAATATCTGCTTCTTCATTACCACCTGCTAAAAATATGTGTCCAAATATCACTAAACAGTTGAAAATGTAATTTAAGAATGTCAAGACCACAAAAAACAATGTTTTGCTGCTAAACCAACGTTCGAAATAAAGCAAAATGTTAGTGTAGAGCATTGTTGTTAGCCCTACTCAGTATTCAAAGACCATATTAAGTTTGGTCATTTTCAAAACTGTCATTTTTGACGTGACCCAATTTGTTGAAAATGACCAATCTTGTTACATAGGCCATGAAAGTTCTGGTCAGCAGTAGAAGACGAATTGACTAGTTGTGAACTTTTCACCTCTGTTTTCAGTTTGTTTTGTGTAGTTTAGCCTTCAAAATTCTAAAAATGTCATTAAAATCCATGTCCAAACATAACGTGCACTTTTGTCTTTGCCAGAGTGATATTTATGATGGCTTCTGCCCATTCAACAAACTTCCAATGTCCTGTAAAGTTTGCAACAATGAGAATTGACTATGTGCAAAGTAGGGTCATTGAATGCAGCATTTTTTTGCTATATTAACAAAAATTAAAGATACTGAGCGACCGCACTTTCTCATCTTCATGGATAACCTTGTTGGCTCTTCGCAATGAGGGCTTTGTAGTAAATTGCAGTGCTTAAGTTCCAATTGCCCTCTTGTTTTTTGTTCTTGGCCATGTGTTCATCTGTGCTTGTCAGCAACTGGTACAGCCTGCTTGTAAACGGCACGGTACAACCTTCCCCCCCCCACATCTATTTTTTTCTTGTTACATCTCTTAGTCATAGTCATTTTCATAGTTTTGTCCGCACAGAGCGTTTGTCAACCCGGTGGTGTGCATGGCTAGACAGAAAGGTGGATGTGTTTCTTAGGCACGTTCTCTTTTGCGGTATTGCTGTACCCGTTGACAACTGCATACAGATTTCTGGTGAATGGCGCCGTAGAGTCCCCACACCTCTTTTTTTCTGTCGTATATCTTGAAAGTAATTTCTGTGTACAATGTCTTTTATTTATTTATTTATTTATTTATTTACTTATTCACAGAATACTGCAGGCCCATTTAAGGGCCTCAGCAGGAGGGGCAAGAATATAATACTGCACACAGCTGTAAATCAGCAAGAACAAAAAAAAGATACATCAGATGCAAAATATACAAAAAGATACATCATGGGTCATGGTTCAATACGATCAAGTGTTGGATCAATATGATCATGGATCCATACGATTTTGAAAGTGTTGCTGTTCTTGCTGCCCACCGTGTTAGCCTTGCTTCAAAATTTCGGTGCTTTTGACATCCTTTTGTTTCTTAGTCAATATTGTGTGTGTTAGGTTTTAATTCATGCCCTCTCCCTCTGCTTCTTCAATCTGTTACCTATATCCCCCCTACATACACACCAGCAGGTATTTTTATGTCTGCCCAAGGGTTGAACTGGTACTCGGACTATTTGGTCGACTGTGTTCAGCCAACCATTCAATAACCCTAAATTGGACTGGGCGATCTAAACACACAGCTCTTCAACCCTGTTGAAAAGTGAACTGACAGCTATATTAGGTGACATTTAAATATGACACGTAAAAACACAGTGATTTCTACTGATAGTATCTTCGATAAACTGCATCAGTGCACACCGGGGCGCACCGGTGCACCTCTTCATCCTTGATCAACTGCGCTGGTGTGCACCATCTGTCCTCCATAAACCGGGCCACACCGTTACAGGGAAGTTTTTGGCTGCCGCGCGGCACACTGAGGGAGTCGACGGGGCTCCGGGGTGCAATCACAAGATACATTGCGAACAACGCTGGAGAAGCGGCTTCCTCCACCGTCTGCTGCAGCGACGGTGGTGATGGCGCATCGGTGCACTTCTGTGAAGGTGGACAGAGCTGTATGTTGTTGCTGACAAGGATGACTTGCTTGCGAAATCATTGGGCAATGATGCGACGGGCTCCGCACGGAGGCAACAACGGCCAGAGATTGTAAATGAAGACGTGAACTTCGTGTACTGAAAAGAAGGCTGCATGAATTGCCAGCCAGTAGGAGATTTGCATCCGCTTCATTCGATTGAATTGTCATGAACAGTCACTGGGGTGCCTAGACCATCAAGCGGAAGGGTGGACGGAAACAGGCACTCGTACTATGGCTCTAACGAAGATGAGAATCAGCTTGTATGTAGCTGTTTAGTTGAAGCGGTGAAAGTGCATTGTTGCGCATGTGTGACGGATATGGGTTTAATGTACACATAATCATTGCCCTTCAATAAATATCACTTTCTAGTAGTGCTGTGTCACGTTATGCTGCTGTATTGCCACTTGTGAACATTTTTATGCGTTGCTTTCTTAGCTTAAGAGATGGTGCTTGGGTAGAATTGCTCAGTTTGTCCTCGATCAACGCTCCATGCCGGGTGCACATTGTCACCTGGCACTGTGCGTTGCACCGGTTTTGGGGGCAACCCCGGTGCATCCTTATTGAGGACGTTATATGTTGACAACCGACCAAAACTAAAAAGCACCATTTATCATTTTCAGTCAAATTGACACCCCTTGTTTCTTAAGGGAATGTTTTTAAGGATCTTACTCGAAGATGCACAAATTGAGTTCAAACAAGGGTTCATCCAGAATTTCGCTTTTTGGGGGTTGTCCACATTCTCCTCATGGGGTGTTGGGGGGATTTTGAGTGGGGCATTTACAATGCTCCAATAGGAATTAGAGTATTTGAAAACAGCTGCTGATGGGACATGCTTAATCAATAAAAGCACTGGGGTGAAGCTACATAACAAGCTGGGGCTTCAGCATTTTTTTTTCAGTGAAACGTACCATGTACAGCCAAACTGTTCACTGTGAAGTATTTGTTTCTGTATAACAGCACGTTGCGCCGTATCCTCCAAAACAGTGTATGACAGACGCTAGACGTACACAATTGTGCCCTGCCTGTCCACACTGTATTTTCCCTTTTTTAAGTAACAGTCAGAAGCCCTACCAAACAACGATGTCAAGACATGCTTTGGCTCATACCAAGGCAAGCACAGTTTATTGCTGCAGCCTTGGTTGCTTTTCTTTAGCGACAAACTCAATCGGCTGTGCAGATGTATTTCAGGGCGTGTAGGCAGGGATTCTATCTTCTATTTTCACACTGGCCGCTGGGAGCGGCCTGTAATATTCTTTTCGCTCGTCGCTGCCGCACACTGTACCTGTTTGCTGTACCCATCACGGTTTTCGCGTCGTTCGTCGCTTCGGTTGCTTTCTCATGTTGCGCCTTGAGCTATCCCCACGTACTCTAACTACTTCAGAGGTTTTCGCTGCTGACAGCAGTCGTTTTACACAACAGGTTTGCTGTCATAATTGTCGTATTAGCGTGATGTGGCCTGCCTGCAAGATCGGTGCGTGACAAACAAGCGGTACCAAACTAGCGGCGTATTTCATTTCATTCGTGGCTACCGTCGCTTGCATGGAAGAGATCGGGGATGATCTGAGATAGCTTTGCTTGGGTCAAATAAGGGAGCTTTGGCTAAATCGCTTCTAACACTAGCGTAGTTGGCCTTGTCGGCAAGGTCGATGCGAGAGAAATGTCTAAACTACGGTGAAAACAAGACACAAGCAACAGTATCCATTGACACCTTGTAACTATACTACATTCTTAGCGCGCGAGAGCCACTTGCTAGGATAGTGCAGTGGTAGGATTCTCGTCTAGCGTTTTGATAGTCGCTAGTTCGAATCTCGGCAAAGCCTTTTTTTTTGTCCGTGAGGAATTTAATACCTTTTTTTTACAAGGGTAAGCGCTTGTTTCCTGCTTCCAATCACGTCAACGTTGGCGATTTGTTCTGTCTCTTTCTCTAAAAAAGGAAAAGAAACCGCCGAGAATTGACCGGAATAGAAGCCGTCAAAACTATCGAAACTACTTTAACATCAGTGTAAATGTGTCAGAGTTTTTCATTACTATGTACTTCTGCGTATAAAAACCTCAATTTGAAAATATAAACTTGTTATAGCTTTCAGAAACTAAAAGATTATTGCCAATATTCCCGTACTAACACGACTTTCGTCAAACATAGGGTGCTGCGATTGCAGCCTGGCAACTATGTCTCACATTGTGTGTGCGTTTGTGGGGATCCCGCGTTTGTGCTGTGCTGTTTGCATCAGTTTTATCTGCATATTTCCAGCTGAAATCATACTTATAGAAGTTTTATTGCGCGATGTCAGTCCTTCAAACCTACGCATGTGTTGAAAACATGGGCACTGGAAGAACGATCATCGCCGCCCGCCTCAAAAGAGTGGGCGTCAAAAGTGGATGGCATTGCTTCCGAACAAAGTGTATTGGTGTTCGCAAAGTGAAGACGACAGTGAAAAAGGATTTTACGTTGGAATCATCGTTTCTGCTAGGGTAAGTAGGCATGTTTTATAAATCTGTACTTGTTTGGAACGGGTTTTGGTGTTTATGGGTGAGCGGTTCACTAAACCCCCATCTAATTTTCTCTTAAATCCTAGGGGACTTGCGTACTTGCTGGGCGACCTGGATTTACCTGTCCACGGTTTCCGCGGCAGTCAGCATCAAATTACGCGTAAGCTAGACCTTAACTACGACGCTCGCGCTTTAGTAGAAGGCTGCTAATTATTTGACATCACGCGAGGTTCTTAACACCTATACGGTTTTGCGTTATGTGTCTACCAAAATCTGCCTTCGCGACTGCAGATCCCGTCGAAATTTCGCGTGAGCGGCACAGCGCTGTGATCAGTACACATGCGTGAATGCCTGCGGTATACGATGGAGTAACGTGGACAGGAGATGCCCTGGAAGTACTTGCGAAAAAGCGGGCACTTGATTCCGTAGGAGCAGCTCGCGGGAACTGTGGGGCTCGATATCAGAGGAATCTGCATTGTTGTAAATTAGTGATAAAAGTTAAGCAAGTTGTCAACCTCCTAATATCCCGAAATTGCAGACCATACAGAGACTAACAAGGAAACTGTAGGCCCGCACTCTCAAATCGATTTATATTGGAGAATCGAACTTGCAAAGACAAGCTAGGCAAGGCAATAGGGGATCCTCAACAAGCACACACTAGTCCCTATTGAAAGCTATGGACCCAGATAAGCTACTAGCTTGCGTTCAATGCAAATTAGCGTAGCGGTAAGCTTTGGATATATCATGAATACCCCAATCGCATTACTGGCGTGTCTAATAAACACATCCTTAGTGTGACCTAAATTTCACTTCGGATGTTGCTGGAATGTTCTTATTATTGCCTTGAAGGTTAATGTCCTTAAGCGATTACAAATCCGCTTGATGTAAGCATTTGATCTTTGCGTGGCCTTCTCTTGTATATCAACTACTGTCTGTGCACTCACAGATCGTGTACCTTCAGGTGCTGCTGCTGGCTGTCCTGGGTCGGCTGCCTGTCAGTCCAGTTCCCAAGGCTTTGCCGGGGCCTCCCCTGGCTGGACCTAAGCTGCGGCCGGCCTTCCCTTGGTGCTCTGTATGCTTCGCCACCAGGAAAAGCCATTCCTTTGCCTGTCACCTGGCACCAAGTCACTCGGCACACCCCTTCAAACGCACGTCATTTCCTCGGCCCCAGGCACTGCTGCCATTCAGCGCACCCATCGATTATGTACTTGCAGGTTAGTTATTGCACGTTGTGCAAACTTCCATTGTCATGATGTATACCTGTTAGCAGTGTTGTAGCCTCTGGTTATTGGAAACATTTTCGTGAAGCAGTGCTGTGCATTTTAAGAATGTTATTGGTTAGTGGGGATATTCAAGAGAATCTGGCGGCGCAGGAAGAGAAACCGAGCTTTGTTTTAAAGGGTTCATTCGCATGGAATCAAGCCAGACAATCCTTTTAAAGTGTTTCTATACATATGCAGCGGGTGTGGAGAGGGCCTAACCGTAATCCACATACTCATTCAATGCAAGGCACTTGACATAACACAATGCAAACACTTCCAACAACTATACACACGACATATTCCACAACACCCGTCATACTTCTTAGAGACAAGCCCATCTTTTCACTCAAACGTGTTCTCGAGTTTCTTACCAACGTAAAATTTTTACATCTCATTTCTTATCATGCATCTTCACAACCTGGCCCTTTACACCAGTCATCTTAATTATGTTGTGCCTTACTTTGTTTATTTTTACTGAAATATTTTACTTTTACTTTCATGTCACTCTCATAACACGACTTTTGTTTGGCGCTCTTTGCCCTTAGTTGGCCTTGCGCCATTAAAACCTTAACACCATCATCATCATAAAACCTTTCTATAAAGCTTGAAGAACTAACCATACAAACTGACGTGGAACTACTTTCTATTTTAGGTAAGCTTAAAATTCCACCTACTTCAGATCCTACTGGTATTATTTACAATGTACTGAAAAATACAATCCACACTGTAGAATTCTGATGGCGCTATTTTCAGTCTCTCGACAGGCGCTATTCTCAGTGATGGGTGGATAGCCGAGGTAGTACGAACCTTTCCATCTGGGTACCGTGCTTCACCGTTAAACTACAGGCCAATTTCCCTAACAAGCACGGTTGTGGAACATTTCATTTTCTCTCAAGTCACTAAGTACTTATAAAATTACATCATATTTGAATATCAGCATGGGGTGAAGAGTAACTCACAAGGGTTACTCTCGTAAAACGCAACTTTCTGGGATTCTTCATTATCTACATTCATCCGTTGACGCAGGTTTACACACTCCTGCAGTTTATCTTAATTTTTCTAACGCATTTGATTGCATTACACACCGCAGACTACTTCTCAGACTTCACCCTAATGTCCTCATTTGGATCACGGATTTTCATCCTTGTTGAATTAAAGGGGCCCTAAACAGGGTTCCAAAGGTAGCGAAAATGCTATGACATCACTGACATCCACCTGACCACCTAGAGACCTTGCAGTTTCGAGGTACACACAGCCATTGACTGCTTGTCACGCTTTTCTTTTTTAGCAGGCGACGTGTATGCTCCGCCCACTGCTGGCTGCGGTGAGCTGAGTGGGGCGGTAAGCGGGCGGGCCGTCAGTTGTAGAATGGGGGAAATGAGTGTTTGACGGTCAGATAGGGGGGTCCCAAACACAACATGTTCACTGGTGACTGTAATTGAAGATTTCCACCTACGATTGGCGGTTCGCTAGCATTTCTTGCAGGTGGCGCTGTTGCAGCGAGCCGGTCCCTCTAGCTTGCGCAGAAAAGGCTTAGCATCGCCGCAGTTATTCAGTCACCACTTTACGAAGCTGAGCTGATGACGATTACCAGCGCAATCTTTCACTGCACTATTTCCCCCTTTCATGCATTTGTAAGCTGATTTCCAGCAATAGTCCCCCTCTGGCGGGCAGTGACAAGTTTTAACTGCTGCGGTTCATGCCATATCGCGTATACACTGCACAGCGGGATCCTTGTCGACCGTGCAGGCAGATGCTTGCCGCGGTCACGCTTGTAGCGGCGATTCCACCTGCAGAAACTCTCCGTGTTTTTCGGTGTTATTCATATTTTGCAAACAATGCACTATATCCACAAACTCAGCTAAGCTCGTGTAACTGATGGCGACGATCGACATTTGTTCCTCCAAAGATAGCTGTGCTGTAGTGCCGTTCGGCGGAACCGCCGAAACATGCACCCGCATTTCCCCCACAGCTGGGAACGCTGATTAACTGCAGATTTTAGGAAACCCACCAAAAGCAACGCTGTAGTGTTTAGCACCAGCTTTGCCATGAAGGCTGCGTCAGAGTCGCAAAGTTACATCAGAGTGTGAGAATGGCGACAAGGATTGACACGTAAACAAGGAAAGAAGCGAAGACCTTTTTTGCACTTTTGTGCTACATTCCCTTTACGCAGACGTGTTATATTTGGTATACGTTGTCGTGAACATGTTGTCTAGCAATTTTGTATTTGAAACGACTACCTTCGGAAGCCTATTTAGTGCCCCCTTAAGTTAACGTCTGCTAATAACTCTACTTTTGCCCCCATTAATTTTGGTGTCATCCAAGGCAGTGTGCTTGGTCCTCTACGTTGTAAATCTATTTTTATCATCTTCCATGTTGCATATCTTCCCGTGCACATCTCTTCACAGACGATGTTGCAGTTTATCACACAATCTCTTTCGACACCCACCATCAATGCTTTCAAACTGATTAAAGCACTTCTCTGGGCTAGTTGTTCACATCACGCTTGGGTTAGATTAATGCGCTGCTTAGGCTCACGATACAAGGATGGAGACAAATAAACACAACGCGAATGGGTAAGTGCAAATAAGCAACTATTTGTTTTTTGGAATGCCTCCAACAGCTTTACAGAAAAGAGAAGAAACAAACACTAAAAAAAAGGCGGGGGGGGGGGGGGGGAGGGGGAGATTTAAGGCGAGAAATGAAACAACGAAATACAGAAATTTTGACTCTGAACTATTCAAGTTGAATGCGCGGAAGCCTAATCATCAGAATTTTCTGCGCACACCCGGATTTACAGGGGCCAGGGTGCATGTTTTAAAAGGACAGTTTTGCAACAACCTTAAGACTATGACGCGTGCTCACGTATTCTCCGAATGTGCCTGATCCCATGATATAGGACTTCACAATTTTCCTTTTCTGCAGCTTGGGTGATCTGAATAAAACCTCGGTCTGCTCAAATAAAGCCTTCTATCCACACACTTTGCAGTATGCGGCCAAGTTTCCAGGCCCGCTCGTCCGCTCACCTGTGTAGTGGGTGCTTCCTGAGCCTGGTGTTTACGCACCTGCCTGGGTGTCCGATCCAGCTTTTTTTGCAGTTCAAGGGGATGCGGTAGACAGTGCCGACCGAGCATTCAAAAAATTTTGTTTTCTGCTTTGTGTCACACTGATATTTTTACGCCGTGTTTTCATCCTGATTAACCCTCTTACAAAGCCCTTTAATTTAATGGGGGCTGAGAAAACGACTCCAGGTTCTCGCTTAGCTTTTAGCTTCTTTATCTTGTGTATGTACAGGCTAACTTTCTTTCTCTGCTGTTCTTTGGGCCCTTGGTTGGCTTTACCCCCTTTAGCACTTCTAGGCAGTGGACACAAGAACTTGCGTGGGAAACCCACTAGACCTTAAGCGTGTCCACTGTTACAGTTACAGGACTTTTTTTAGGGCTTGGAGGAAACAGCCTGCAGCAATGCTTCTCTTTACTAGCTTTTTGCCATACTTGAGCACTTTCACACTGCATTTGAGGGGTTATAGTTCAAACATGAGTCACCTGACAGCGGTAGGCTGCAGCATTTAGACATTCAAATCCATGTTGGAGCATCCAACACGTGCGGGTCTCATCAAAGCGGGGGGGGGGGGGGGGGCTACCTACGCTTCCCTTTAACTCTGGACATCCGAAGCTAGTAAAGAGAAGCATTGCTGCAGGCTGTTTCCTCCAAGCCCTAAAAAAATCCTGTAACTGTAACAGTGGGCACAATTAGGTCTAGTGGGTTTCCCACGCAAGTTCTTGTGTCCACTGCCTAGAAGTGCTGAAGGGGGTAAAGCTAAGCAAGCGCCCAAAGAACAGCAGCGAAAGAAAGAAAAAACAAAATGGGCGGCAGTTAGCCCGCACATACACAAGATAAAGAAGCTAAAAGCGAAGCGAGAAGCTGGAGTCGTTTTCTCGGCCCCCATTAAATTAAAGGGCTTTGTAAGAGGGTTAATCAGGATGAAAACACGGCGTGAAAATATCAGTGTGACACAAAGCAGAAAACAAAATTTGTTGAATGCTCGGTCGGCGCTGTCTACCGCATCCCCTTGAACTGCAAAAAAAGCTGGATCGGACACCCAGGCAGGTGCTTAAACACCAGGCTCAGGGAGCACCCGCTACACAGGTGAGCGGACGAGCGGGTCTGGAAACTTGGCCGCACACTGCAAAGTGTGTGGATAGAAGGCTTTATTTGAGCAGACCGAGGTTTTGTTCAGATCACCCAAGCTGCAGAAAAAGAAAATTGTGAAGTCCTGTTTCATGGGATCAGGCACATTCGGAGAATACGTGAGCACGCGTCATAGTCTTAAGGTTGTTGCAAAACTGTCCTTTCAAAAGATGCACCTTGGCCCCTGTAAATCCGGGTGTGCGCAGAAGATTCTGATGATTAGGGTTCTGCGCATTCAATTTGAATAGTTCAGAGTCAAAAATTCTGTTTTTCGTCGTCTCATTTCTCCCAGTAAATCTACCCCTCTCCCCCCCCCGCTCTTTTTTTAGTGTTTGTTTCTGCAATGGTTTGTTTCAACCACCATCTAGTGTCATCAAATACTCGTTCATTTTATTCCAGCGAGAAGTCGCTGCAGACATTAGGCTCATATATCGGGCCCTTGCCTCTGATTCATGTTGCTTTTGCCTCCCATTATTTCACTGTTGCTGTTTTCGTGAATTGCGTTATGGCCAGAGGGGCAGAGCTGGCCCAATAATACTAAGGAGATGAGAGGTGGTTATCAAATGCTCCATAAGCGTTTCACTGTTTGTCACTCAAGCAGTGCAGGAAAGCCCAAGTGGAGAGAACTCTCTCGTAATTTTCAAATGGTTTTATTCGAATAAAATGGAAATTTGGGTGAGTTGGTACAAATTCATGATGAAGTGTAACAGCGCAATAAACTACGAGGGACACAGAAGCGCCCGTCTTGTGAATTTTCTTCTGTGTCCCTCGTCGTTTATTGCGCTGTTACATTTCACCAGGTCTTATTCGGTTTTAGTTGAAATGAAATATTGCATTATTTGATTCAATTGTTATATTGCAGTTGCAAATTCTTGCACATTATTAAAGATCAGGGATAGGGGCAAAATAAACAACAATGCGAATGCACTCTTCTCACAACATAGCATCCACATAAACTCGTGAGGCAAGTGCCATGTCCAAGTGGTGGTCCGTGCTCAATATAAGATGTGCTGGTATAGGCTTGCGCCTCGGACCTTAGCATCAGCCTGCAGCCATGCTGTGAGCTCAAGCTCATGAAGCTTAAGTTAAACATGGCTTTTCTTAGGTGCCCCTCCCCACACCTTTCTCCACTGCGCTAGTACTGAACTTGCGTGTATGCCAATGTACTTTGTAGTATACCTTGTCACAAGCCCTGTCTCAGCGCGTGCTAATGTACCTGACTGTAATCTTAATTCCTTAAATGTATAAATTGAGTGTGTGTGTGTGTGTGTGTGTGTGTGTGTGTGTGTGTGTGTGTGTGTGTGTGTGTGTGTGTGTGTGTGTGCGTGCGCGCATGCATGCGTGCTTACGTGTGTGTGAGTGCGTGTGCGTGCCTGCGAGCACGCGCGTGTGCGGTGGTACTATGTACTTTGTGACCCCTGCACTTCATAACCAGTCTCCATGTTTTACCGTTTGTTTATCTGTGTGTCGCCCTGTCCTTTTTGTGTGCACCACCCAAGAAGGCCTAGTGCTGTTGGTGGGCACCACCCAATAAACAATAAACAATAAGGGACACATCTCCACATGTGACGAATCTTGCATTTAAGTGTGGGCCAACGATGTTCGGTGGTCATAATCATAGCATTGTGAGCAAGTACAGCTTCTGCAGTTGGGAAGAGTAGCCTCATTTGACCGTGGAAAGTCTTCACAGGTGGTACAACTAACTGAGCATGTATGTAATATCGCTTGATTAATGGGTCAGACACACCCAAAAGGTTCACGTGCACCCTCTAAACACATGTTCTCTGCTCCCTCTCTTTTTCCATTTTGTGCAGGTGCCCATGGAAAAACACCGGAACAGTAAGCTACCACGGAGAAGCGGCTGAAAGCATTTAACGGATATGTGGCCAACCTGCTGCGGGACATGAAATAAAAGGGAAAAGGCAGCAGCTTCCAAGTATTCTTTTGCGTATTCTACTGTGCAAGGATCTAAGCGCATTCACAGCACAGTATCAACACCTGCGTATTTAACGCTTGTATGACACGCACACATTGAATACATATTATCGCTCACCCCAGCAAAATCTGTACGATAAACTCGGACGACATCGCTTGCAACGATCCGACTTGTATGATCCGACGTATACGATTAGCTACTACGATATCTCAATGACATCGTTGAAGCCTATGCTATCATTCACCTTACGATCCCATAGTCCCGTATACGAGTTATCGTTCATATATCGTTTGATTTTTTTCAGTAGGGACATGTGGGAAAGACATCTGCATAGAATAGAATGATCATGGGAGCATCGCGACGTAACAAAGCCAGCTGCCTCCACTGTGCAAAAAACACTCACAAATGTTTCCGAGAACATTGTCCTAAGCCGCACCATCCACGCTCTCCAGATGTGCTGCTTAGGCCGGTATGGCCAAGGGTCGTGGTTACAGTTCACGGCCTCGTTCCGCTCCCATCCCAGCCAGCGATCCGCCGCGGCCGAACACCGTCGTCCAACCCCCCCCCCCCCCCTCTTCCGCCCCTTCCCCCCCCCCCCCCCCCACACACACATCGCTGCTCTTGTGAGCGCCGCATGTGTGCGCATGTTTCTGGTTGTACGCGCACTGCACGTGTTTGTTGCGGCTCACTGTTCGTCGCACACGCACGCACGGGCACATGGCGCACTGACGTCACTATCGGCATTCGATGCGCACTCACAGCACCGTAATCACCCTACGCGGGCGCACGTAGGGTCTCTGTCCCTACAATATAAAAGAAAAATGCTTTGAATGAAGTAGGGACTTCGATTCTTCCCAACGTTTCGCAAAGACACTTGCCTTCACCAGGGCTAACACTGTATTCCCCGCATACGTTATGTAAGGTATGTCCCAAGGTGAGAGAGGGAGTTAACGAGAAGGAAGGGCGTGTGACAGCAGGATTGCTTTGCGACTGTGAGGAAAAATATAGTGATGGGGAGGCAAGCTTTGCAGATTTATCTGCGTTACCGGTAATAGAGAAGGCATGTTTGCGCAGGTTTCCGTGAAAATCGTAGGATGAGTGGAGAGAAGGTATTTCATGTCATACCCCGTAACATCGAGCAAGGCTCTTGGGAATGCCGTAAGTGAAACAGAAGGTATGGGGCAGTCTTTATTAAAAAGTGTCTGTACGCCGCAGGTATAAAAACCATCAACCGCATTTTCACGTTTCACCAACAGCAACATTTGTGAAGAGGGCCTTTTCTGAAACTAAAAAGCGAAAGATAAAGTTAAAAGCTTGTAGGGAGCACAGGACAATGCGATTCAGAAACAAAACAACAACAACAAAAATTAAGCAGCAGTGGCTGAAAAGGAGTGCTAGTGCATATGGAACTGGCACTAAAAAAGAAAGAATTACGGAGTATTTGAGGAGGCCGGCGGAGAGGGTTATATTATTTAAAGAAAGGTACTTACACGTCCATGTCGATCGCTGGAAAGATCGCAAACATTTTAAACTGCCTTTAAAAGCAATAATTTCACTGAGGCCTAGAGAGTTGAATTTGTGAATTAACTACGGTTCTATGCATTTTCTGTTTCTGGTAGACTCACTGTTTGATTGAAGTATATACAACTTCACGTCATCGTAAATGGGGCCTGGTACTCTGAAATCTTGTACGATGGGCATTGAGGTTTTGTTAAGGAAGTATACCCCGTGACGTTTCCGACGTAAGCATAGAGGTTCGCTAGTTTCTCCTATATACTGCTTCTGACAAAATAAGCATCCTAACATGTACCTAACAAAATAAGCATCCTAGCATCCTAACATCATACACCAAAAGTTGTTTTAAGTTTTGATTTCTCCGGTAGGTTACTTTTGGTGCTCCCGGAAAGGAGTTATTACGTCGGCTGTTACTGGTTAAAATGCGGTAGTTCCGCAGGATATACTTTGCGTTAGGAAGGACGTTTAAGAATTTGTTTATTAATGCAGGCGGCCGGGTGCTCTTTTAACGATTCTTGTTGAGCACCACATCCTTTTTTGATTATATGCGTGTGCCTAGGCCGATCAAGCGACCTTTCGGGTTCGTTCGTCTTATACGGGTGACTTGTGTTTGTGCACATAAAGTAGTCACGGTTATCACTGCATGCTAAAGTCTGGTAGCTTGTCTTTCAAAGATACATGATTTCCAGTGACGTGGGGGATCGCTTTTATAATCGAAGTAATGATGGGACTTCCTTGGTTTTTCCAAACCTGTGGTTTTAAGTTTATCATTGGACGGTACAATCCGGAGATTTCGCTTGTTTATCCCAATGCTAGAATTCAAATTTAATATGGGAATGTGAATAATTGAAATAGAATATAAACGTGTCTTCAATCGCGCGTTCGTGCTCCAAAATAATGATGATGTCTGTGTGACGGAGGTAAACAAGTGTATACGGGAAAGAGTTTAACATGGTGGTTTCAAGTTGCCCCATGAAATTATGGGCGTACTTCAGCCTGATATGCGCACCCATGCTGTTTCCGGAAACGTTCAAATGGTTAGATAAATTGAATTTGATATAATTCTACTTCAGTATATTTCGCTATAGGTCCTATAAAACTAGGTTTAGGAAAGTTATGCATACTTCTGGCGCTCGTTGGTGCTGGGTATCTGATAACGCTGGAACGAAGCGGCGTTCTGGTTGGGCTGACATTAAGTGGGTTCGTTAGCAGCGCAATGGGGAAAACCCGCATGAATCCCTTTTGCTTCTTGCATCAGGTAAGCGCAATCTTGCTGCAAGGGCATCTATCATCAAATGGCTGCTTTTTCAGATGGACTGCTGGAAGACCATCTCTGGGGTGTTACCTTCAATGCGGCCACACGTGCGGACCAATGTTTTATCAACGACCACATCACCACCCCCACTACTGCACCTGTGCCGAAGTCTGGGAGGTCACACCACGTGGGTCTTTAATCCACTAGAAAAGTCATCGCACTAATCTCGCAAGCCATTGGGGTCGGCAGAATCGTATTCGACAAAATGTTCATGAATCCGTTATGCTTCTTGAGTCAGGTACCCGCTTTTTTGTGAAAGTGCCCCCATCATCAGGTGGCTGTCTTTTGCGTCTATCTTTGAGGAGCATCTGACAGGCATTATCCGCAATGCCGCACACGTGCGGACCAATGTCTGATCCACGACCACATCGTGCCTCACCGCTACTACTGAGCTTGTCCCGAAGTGTGGGACGTCAACCCTCTAGAAAAGGTCTCGCACCAATCTCACAAGCCAGTGGGCTCGGCAGCTGCGTACTGGCCGCAATACTCATGCATCCCTCCTGCTTGTTGATCCAGGTTGCTTTTTGCTTCATGCTAAGTGCTATAGAAGCAAAAATCGCATTTTAGTGAGTTTGCAAGCCATGTGTGTGGCTTTAACGTGAATCTTCTGGTTTGCGGCCACGTTGAGTCATTCGGAGGGCCTGCAGAAAAATAAGTGTTAGAACAACTCCTAGCGCGCCAAAGCGCATTTTATGTTTTAAAAAGGATATTTTAAAGAGGCAAAATAACAGCGATAAAAAAATGACGGAATTATTGAACCAAACTGCGGCCCGGCGATTCAACTGTATAGCATAAATGGTATAAAAACGGGAGCTTTTGATCTGAAATGACGCATTACTAACAACAAATACACCGCTTACCTCCTAATTAAATTGGCGAATTGGAAAACAGAAGTAGAAGATTCCATCTGATAGTGTACGGAAAAGACTAACTGGGCGAGAAATCACCCCAAGAACTAACCTACAACAAAAACTAGGAGTCACAGTCGAAGGCATGAAAAGGTGTCTCAGGCTAGGCGAGCGCGGTGAAAGGAGCCGCCCGTTTATCGTTAAGCTACTTGGCTATTGGAAAAAAGCAACAAGACAAAACGCCGGTGCAAAATTCAAAGGAAGAACTGTATCTCTATCCCAGAATTTCTCTGAAAGGATAAGGGAAATTCGAAAGAAGTGATAGCAAATCTCGAGTCAGCAGTGAAACGCCGGGGCTAATACAACAGTTTTATTCGACGAAGGAGCGTTGACGGGGTAATATATGCGCGGCCCCAAGAAAGCGAAGAATTATATAAAATTTGCAAAAACAAGTGCGCCGACAAATTTATACAGGCATTCACTGTTTTAAATGTTAACAGCTGCAGCGTTGTGAACAAACGTGTTAAACTGAAAGGCGTACTTGTTGCTGATGACACAGAATTTGCCTTGCTCAAGGAAACGTGGCTGAGTGATGATACCTTTGACAGTGAATTCGTCACTGCGAACTATAGGGTGTTTAAGGACCGCGACCAAAAGGCTGGGGACTAGCTATTCTTTTTCAAAGTATAATAACGGTCTTAAAAGGATGCCCGACATTTCAGGTGTTGAAATTATCTGTTGTAAAGTATTCATAATTAAAATTTAACACGTAATTGGAGTACTTTGTAGACCACCCAACAGCTGTGTTGCGGGATTAAATAATTTAAAGGGCTATCTCCTCAAACATGTAAAACCTGGCGATAAATTTATATCGGCTGGCGATTACAACTTGCCATTGGGTAATTAGGCAGACTTCGCCCCAAATGGAGAAGAAGAAGAATTTAGACAAAACTAGATAAAAGAAGATGAAGAAGATATTGCTTTTACTTATGGCCTATCTCAGATTGTAAAAACTACACAAGAGCCTAAAACAGATGAGCCTACATTTTTCATTCATTTTTAGCGGCAGCATGAAATAGCACGCCTGGAATATAGGATCCCCAATCTGTAGTGTTCAAATTCGAAGATGTCCATACCTTGGATCAGAATACGATTTGCATGCACCTAAATGTCTCGTGGTGGTGACGTATCTAACATTGAAAATTTGGAACTTTGTTACGAGAAATTTTCAGAAGCGACGTCCACTGTCACATAATTTGCGAGTGCAATAATCAAAGAAAACAAACTGATGTAATCCTTATGGATTTAGGAAAAATCGTACGATAAACTAGCCCACCAAAAGCTTATCCGCAAATTAGGAAATTAGGAAAAGAATGCTGAATAAACGGAATTGAGTTGTTACACGAAATGATGAAATACTTGCCTGGATTTTCTATACTTCCGAACTCGAGAGAGACACGTGCGAGATGCCGAGCGGTGAGGACGTGTTCCAAATCGGGTCAGCAGATTTTCAGTGATTGCGACGGAAATTCACCTTCTGCCCCCAAAATATTTTCCTCAAGTGCTCCGGGGTTGGCTTAGGACCCCGTGGATACCTACTTCTGAGGTTGGAAACGATTAATCTGGACTCTGGAAACGGTCTTCTACCAGCGCGGGCCGCGCGGGAGCTACGCCTCACGGCTCCGCCGGCCACTAGGCCTGACGGCCGAAGCCGCCGGCACTAAAAACGGTTCCCTCTTTGAACCGCGACAACGCCACGTCAACCAAGATGCAAGTAGAAGTGGAGGGGGAAGATATCGACCCCGACCAAGTCACCAAGTCACTCACATGGCGCATCACCGGCGAGCACAAGGCCCAGCCACGTAAGCAAGACTCAAGCGTCATCACCCAACAACCGAAGTCTAACGGAGCCACCCGAGAAGGGCGAGCTAAAGACAAGGTAATTAAGAACGCCCGTGTGCCAGCGCTACCACGCGAAGACACCAAGATCGTGTTGAGACCCCGCGGGGGACTTGATATTTCCAAGACAGGACATATCGAAGTCGGCCGCGCCGTGTATAAGGCAGCAGGGATCACGAGAGACGAAGGATCACGGGATGTCATCTGCTCGAACTATCACCAAAATATCATCGTCGTCAGCACGTCGAAGAGTGACAACGCCGATAAGTATGTCAACATCGAGGAGATCGTCATCAGAGAGAAGGCTTAGGAGCTCAGTGTATACGAGTCGGCCCCTCATGGAATGGTGAAAGGGGTAATACGTGGCATACCTCTTGAAGACACCGTCGGCGACGTAAACGCAAATGTGGTCAATGAATTTAACCCCACGGCAGCGGAAGCAAACCGCATAAGCAACACGAAGACGGTGGTGATCGCGTTCGCCGGTAACAAGGTCCCCAACTTCGTGAGGTACGGCGGACTTCTAACCAAGTGCTCGCTTTACAGAAAGCAAGTCGACGAGTGCTATGAGTCCGGAAGCCTGGGACACCAAAGGGACGTGTGCCCAAATCAACCGGACCGCATCTGCAGAGGGTACGGAACACCCAACCCCCCCCCCCCCGACGGACACGAGAACGAGTGTTACCCCAAATGCAACCAGTGCGGAGGTGAACACCCAACAGGCGACAAGAAGTTCCGCGCTCGCTTCAAAACGCCGTACGTGGTGAGGAAACGGCAGTGGAAGCGCCAACCAGCTTACGACGCCCAGACGGAAAGTTCGGGAAGGCCATCGAGCGGCGAGTGGGCGCCGAACTCGCGACGCCGCTCCACATCGCGAGAGGGTAGGAGGGAGCGCAACTGCTCATCGCGACGGCCGAGCTCGAGAGCGACGACACCGGAGGGAACAGCCGGAGCACGCAGACGCTCCCGGTCCAAGTCGAGAAGACCCAGGTCCGCAACCAGGGAGCCAATGAGGACCGCTGCCGCCAAACAGGTAGGCTGGGTAGCGGGGTCTCCCATCGCTCTCGGTAGCAACCATGACTTCCCGCCCCTCCCACCCCCACCACCACCCCCTCCCGCAAAGAACACAAAGAAAGATTGCGACGAATGTACACAGCTCAAAGCATTAATCCCCCAGCACAATCGACAGATTAGCGAACTCCTAGCTAGAATAGAAGCCCTAGAAAAATCCAAAACAGCGGAGAACGATAACACTAAGCGCAAGACGGCCAGGAAAGAGATCCAACCACACCCACCCACAACAGTAGAAATGGAAACAGAGGCTGCAACCACTGCACAACCACACCAAGCAAGCGAACCGGACTGGTCAAAACCATTCCAATGCCTCACACAAATGATGGAAAAACTCACCAGCCAGATCAACACCATCGCGAGCCAGGGCGAGCAACTGTCCTCCAAGATAGGAACAATCGCAAACAAGATGGACAACAATGTCAAGCAACTGAGGTTAAAGGTTAACGCGGTGACCGCTCGCAGAGGAGGCCCAACGCGCGAAAGACTGTACAAGAGAAATACGAACACGACCAACTTCCAAACGCCTAACGATGGGGAATAGTGGAAAATACCAGGAGAACACGATAATCTATCAATTGAACTGCAGAGGCATAAAACACAAGATTTGGGAACTGCAAGCATACATAGATAACTCAGAAAACAAGCCAGACACCATAGCACTACAGGAGACGAACAAAAAACCCACACGACCGGGCTGCGTGTCATACACGATTCCAGTGGTAAAGGCACGGCAACACTAGACAGAAATAAAATTGCAGCCACACAACACCTCACTCCACAGAGGGGAGGATAACACGTACTGTTCCAAATACACAGCAAGAATATAGGCAACATAGAGAACATATTTATCCTCAACGCATACTGCAGGCCAGCGAAGAAAGAACTAAAACTAGAAGAAATCATCCAGGATAGCCTCGACACCACCCAAGGCAAGCCGACTGTCATTCTTGGGGACTTCAACGCCCCACACTCGATGTGGGGATACAAGTTTAACTCCAGAAGAGGCAAAACATTAGCATTATAAAGCAACAAGGCATCGCCCTCCTCAACGAACCAAACACCTCAACGCGTATGGGAACAAGTACGTCGAGAGACACTACCCCCGGCCTCACTATGGTGCAAGGGATCCTCGACACCACGTGGCAAAACACAGAGACGAGTGTGGGCTCAGACCACGATATCATTTCGATCCAGATCAGAGGGCCGAGATTGAAGACGCAAACAGGCACAGCGCGGCTAACAGACTGGGACAAACTCAGGAAAGAAGCAGAAGAAGACAAGACAGAAACAGACACCTATGAAGAATGGGCTAAACACCAATCCCAAATCACCAAAAGACACACACAAACCATAGCGACCACAACGCAGACTCCCTTCGTAGACGCCAAACTCCTTCACAAATGGGAGGCACGGCACGGCTTAACGAGGAGGTGGAAAAAACAGACATAATGAAAAACTTCGGAAGCGCATCCATGAACTGAACAAACTGGCGACAGAATATGCGAAGCAACTCTACACGGAAAACTGGCTACAGTTCTGCGACGGCCTGCATAGCACACTGTCAACGAGGAAGATGTGGAGCCTGCTCAGACATCTGATCGACCCACTTGGAAGCAAGAGCGCAACAAATCCCACCCTCACAGCCACCCTCAACAATTACAAGGGAAATGCGAGTGACATAATCAAAGACCTCAAAAAGAAGTATCTCAAAACGGAAAGAGAAGAAGGATACATCGAAAGCTACTCCGGTCCGCAAAACAAATTGCTCGACAAACTTTTCACCGAAACAGAACTGCTTGCAGCTATAGATGAAAGCAACAAGAACAGCGCCCCAGGGCCCGATGCGATCACGTACAGGCTGCTACATGACCTCAGCGACAGAAGCCGGACAGAACTCCTCAATCACATGAACAAGACATGGGAGACGGGAACCCTCCCACCGGAATGGAAAGAAGCGGAAGTACGCTTTATACCCAAACCAGGAAAAACCCCGAACATCGACAACATGAGACCGATCTCTCTCACCTCGTGCGCCGTGAAAGTGATGGAGCGAATGTTACTCAAACGAGTCCAAAGGCATCTGGAGGAACACGACATCATGCCCCAAACAATGTATGGTTTCCGCAAGCACCTCGGAACGCAAGACGTGCTCGTACAACTCAACGAACTGGTAGTCAAACCAGCAAGACAGCAAGCCCCGAGAGCGATACTCGAACTAGATTTAAAGGGAGCATTCGACAACGTGACGCACAGAAGCATCCTCAACAACCTAAAAACCACAGAATGTGGAGTGCGCACGTACAACTATGTAAAAGACTTCCTCAGCCACAGAACAGCCAAAATCAAGATAGGAGAGGAGATGTCCGAACCTATCTCCTTGGGGGACAGAGGAACCCCGCAAGGATCGGTCCTCTCTCCCCTGCTTTTCAACTTGGCCCTACGCACACTACCGAAACTTCTAGGGACAATAGAACACCTGAACATGCGTTCTACGCAGACGATATAACGATATGGCTCGAAACAACAGGATCCCATGGTTGGATGGAAGCCACGCTCAAAAGGGCAGCCGACACAGTCAACGAATACGGGGAAAAATGCGGACTTCGGTGCGCCCCTCAAAAGTCTTAGCTAGTCATCATACGACAGAGAAACCCCGAGAAGGCATGCAAAGTCGAAGTCGAAATAGACGAGGCAAGAATTACCCCTAGCACGCATACCGAAATCATTGGCCTGATAATACAGGCAGGCGGCAAGGTGTCGCAAATGGTGAAAAAGCTCAAGACCACAACGGAGCAGATTCTCAACAGGATACGTAGAGTCTCCAACCGAAGAAGAGGTATGAAAGACGACGACACATTACGCCTGGAGCAGGCCTTCGTGATATCAAGAATAACATACGCAGCACCATACCTGAATCTCAGAAAGGCAGCACCGTTATCCTAAACACTTTAATCAGAAAATCGACCAAACAAGCCCTGGGGATACCGCAGAACTCGTTAACAGCGCGACTTCTGCGCATGGCAGTGCACAACACGCTTGCCGAGGTAGTAGAAACCCACCTTTCAAATCAACGAGTTCGCCTCAGCAAAACGGATGCCGGAAGGGCTGTATTTAAGAAGATAGGATGGCAAGAGGCGCCACACGTCACGGAGCGACAAGTCCCAGACCAATGGACTTCACAATTCGAGACAACACGAGCCCCAAAGAACATGGACCCCAACAGAAACAAAGGAAGAAGAGAGGCGAGAGTAAAAGCAATTAACAAACTGTTGGAAGAAAAGAGACATGAGGGAATACTCTACATTGATGCTGCCCTGCCCAAATTCTCCAACAAAGCAACTATAGTAGTGACCACAAGAAATGAAATAGGGAACTGTGCATCATTGTACACCACGGAGCCAGAGGAAGCAGAAGAGGCCGCCTTAGCATGGCGCTAACGCAACCTGGTACAGCGACAATTCCCACGGACTCAATGAAAGCCTACAACAGATACACAATAGGACGGATCTCACAAACTGCCGCCAAAATCCTGACAAGCGGGAAACCCACGGAAACAAGAATTCAACTCCTTTGGGTCCCTGCGCATTCCTCGATCGAGGGCAACGAATTCGCCCATCGACAGGCCCGAGACTTAAACCTCCGGGCCACAGAGGAAACGAAAGAAGGGATGCACCCAACAACGAAATATGCAGAAATCCTCAAACATTGCAGGGAGAACAGAAGAAGCGTTCCGCGCTTTCACCCTAAACTATCCAGGGAAGAACAATCAATATAGCGACATATACAGGCGGCCTCTTTCCCACACCCTCTACTCCTGAACCGCATGTTCCCAATTAGATACGCAAAAGAATGCCCCTATGCTCAAAACTAGGCACCCTGAAAAACACCATCGGAGAGTGCACAAAACTCAAGTCCCCCCCCCCCCCCATTCTTGTTGACTCCGTCAGCATAGAGGATGAGCGATGGGAGATCTTGCTGACCAGCCCCGCCCTGGAAGACCACCTTCGGCAGATCAACAGGCGCCAGAAGGCTCAGGAAGCATATGGGAACCTGCGAATAAGGAACTACTCCGACTGAGCTGAAATAGCTCCATCGCAACCCTTTTTCTAACAATAAAGTTTATTCTCTCTCTCTCTCTCTCTCTCTCTCTCTCTCTCTCTCTCTCTCTCTCTCTCTCTCTCTCTCTCTCGCTTTCCGAAATCGAAGTCAATTTTTGGCAATCTCTTACACTTTCTTCATCGTACTATACCTTTCTGTTCAAGTTAAGCTGTACGCAGACAACTGCATTTTATATTAAAAGATAGAATCTCGACAAGACCAGTAAGAACTAAATATTTACTACCAGAAAATAATTGCTTGGTGCTACTTGTGGCAAATGTTTATCAACAAAAACAGCCTAATAAAAATAACCACAAATAGTTATCCTATCCGGTTCCAATATACCACTCATAACGTTCGTCTGCGGGAAGTAGACCACTACAAGTACCTTGGTCTATGGATATGAACGCAGCTTCCCTGGACGAAACACATAAACAATATCACAGGTAGATGACTACCTAAGTTATTCTTTCTGGGGCGTTCCTCAAAACCCTCAACGTAGAATGTACGTATTCTTGCACGTAATACAAGTATCTGACAAATGATAGAGGGCGCTGTAGTAATTTGGGACTAGTAATTTGTAGTAACTTGTAGTATATTGTAGTAACTAGTAGTAATTTTCAAACTAGCAATTTTGCAAAAAGCTACAAAAATAATTTACAATTTATATCGGCCCATCTCAATATCAGCTCTCCATGAGCAAAACAGGATGTCGCTCGTTTTAGAAGAAACCAGATTTGCCGCATCACGTTCTTTTTTTTAATTATTTTGACGGCATTACTTCATTGACACCGCTCGTATCTGAAGATAATCATCTAGTTATAGTACAAGGTGCCGCCACGCGTTTCCTATAACCCCCTTGATTCCACGCAATAACTGCTACAATAATTTTTTGTTTCCTGGAACTATTGTAAATGCAACAACCTCAGATACAGTAATCACTCGTTATAACGAAATCGCTTTCGTCGATATATCACTTTTTTCAAAATTTATTCTATTTCTTACCATAACACATGGAGTTTAGGCCGCATTACTCGAAGCGATCGAAGAGATTGACCCGCTTATACGGAGTGGCGAGCATAGGCGTCGCCCAGCGACGGCGACCCAGCGGCGACTCAGGCTGTCAACATGGTGTGTGCTCACGCAAGTATGTTTCCCCTCGATTTTCTCGAGCTGGTAATGCTCGATTCGCGCCATCTGACTTTAGACAAGCGGTGCCGAAATGCGTGGTACGGTCATTTAACTGTGTTCTAGACATTGGTCGGTGCGTGTTCACGACGGGGCGCAAACGCCGACACTCTAGCCGAAGAACTGGCAGTGTCGTCGACAACGGGTACCGAACGACTCTTTGTTTTGGAAACTTCACAGCTGCACACCTCGGGAAGAACTTGCCCAGAGATCATGCAAAGCCCCTAGTGCAAATTCAGTCAGCTTTCATTTATTCTCTGTGTAACCACAATCACCGCTTAATCGTTAATGAGCGGTAGTCAGTGGTTACTGGCTGCATACCTTGTCAACTACACTGGAAAACAAGGCAGCTCTGCTGTATGGCTTTCAAAAGAGCTTCTCGGTGACGAGCAAGAGAAATCACTATTCGAAATACCCCGAAGTGGAAGGTGCATTGAGGAAACGCCAGGAGTGCAAATTTCCCCGTGCGTAGGTCTGCACTTACTGCAAAAGCCCCAGCTCTCACCCCCCGAATGGGTCGTAACGATTGTGAATGCAGCAAAGGCTGACCTAACCGGTTCAAGAGACGACACGGCGTCACCTCAACGTCCATCGTTGGCGAAAGCACAGAACCGTGATACTCCATACGTATGGCTCCAACACCGGCTCCAAGCATTACAGAAAAGTATGAAGACAAAGGCATTTACAATCCCGGTGAGGCTGCATTTTTCTACAAGATGCTACCGAATCACATGTTCATTACCCCTGGTGGACCCATATGCCAAGAAAAAGAGATCAAGGAGGATGCCTCGGTTCCGTTTGGCGCCAATGCAAAAGGCGAGGACAGGCTTCCCTCGTTCGTACTGGATAACAGGGAGAAGCCGTGGTGCTTCCTAAATGCGACTATTCCTAATGACTGAATCTATACTCGGGGACATCTTTCTGTGGCAATGCAGACAAAGCTACGTGGAGGGGGGGGGGGGGGGGGGGGGGGCAACTGCTCTGTGTTACTGCGCCAAAGTAGTTCCCAGTAAATGAGTTTCGGTTTGGGTTTCGTCGTGACGCATACGCACTTGCTACAGTTTGTTTCTTTGCATGAGCTCTTTGGTTGCGTGCGCTGAACCGCAATCACCCGTCATGCAGTCATATTGACGTCTCCTTCTCTACGTTTCATTTCATTCTAAGCAAAAGCGAGCGCTTTTACTGGAAAACTCTGACTGACTTATTATATTATAAGGTGGACGGTACCGTACAACTCTGAACTGCCCAGAAACGCCGTCAGTTTTGTCACCGCTGCAGTTTTGAGGGCAGGCACTGATTTTTAAACTCTTCTTTAGCCGAAAACTAGGCAGCACAACGCTCACGTGTAGCGTACCTACATAGCGCAGGCTCGCTATACCGTTAGGGCAGCACGCGCACACTACGGCGCGAAGTGAAATCCCATTCGGATCGCGCTGAGTTAGGCAGGCCCCAAGAAGTTTCCGTGACCCATAACTCGGAAAGCGTGTAGGGAAAGCTCGCACTGCAGAACCCATGACTCTTGCGCTCAATGTCCACGCCTTCCTATTCCAATATCTTTGATGAACATCATGCAGCTTTCGGGCGTCTCTCGCTATACTACTTGGCGCAGGTTTCATAAATTAGGATAGCAGTAGTACTGCACTGCCTAAGTAGCCTATTTACAGCATAAAGGCGTGTCAGCACTTGGAGGGAAAACGTAACGCTGTCTAAACACCTCCCAGTTACCGCTCGTCGTAAAGTGTAAAAACTATTGGTCACTCAACATTTTGCCAGTATTGTGGTCACTGACATCGTAAAGCACATTGCATTAGCTAACTTTGCCAAACGCCAATAAATCGAGCCGTTCTCAGATTGGTGGTTAAGCCACCCCTTTGCATTTTTTAATGTGTGAACACTCGCACACTTCTTGGCTCACTTGCCGAAAAAAGCACCGTATCCAGAACACCACAACTGGGCCTGTCAGCAAAACTTCCATTGGCTTCCAAACCAGGCAACAGAATTCGCGTTGGCTGGGCGTAGCCGCTAACGCTTCATCAACATTCCAATTGACTGCAACAGCCTCTTTTCTTTGTCACTTACATCAATGTTGTGAGAGCATGGCTGGCTCTACATTAAAAATAGCTTACTAGTATTCATGGCTGTAAATGTGACGTTGGCCTAACCTTGCTCTTACTTGTTCCCAAGCCCAACACGTGGGTTCACCAGTGACGGTCCTGCCCGTCCAATGCACCAATTTTCATTTGCGGGTGACGTGACACCCCACCGTCGGTAAAGTGCTCAAAACTTTCGCAGAAATGTACGATTTTGTGGCTATGGCCAGGATTTGCACACAAAATTCCAGAACCAGAAGAAAAACTCCGACACTCAGGGCTGCCACTGCCAATTGCAAACCGTTTGACATCGGTACACGGTGAGCATTAGTCAGCAGGAATATTGTGTCCTACGTAAAAAAAATGAAGCGTGTTTTGTTTCATTTATTTATTTCCTGCATAATCAGCTGGACAAAATCTGGCAGCCATTACAAGCAGTCACACAACCACAAACATGCACACGAACGCCTGTCACAGGAGTAAACCTTTAAAACCGTGGCCCCATCTTTCAAGACCACTTTAGCACTCATAGTCACGCAGCCATGTATTTCCAAACAAACATTTCTGGCTCTGTTTGCAGTTATTCGCAGTCACTGAGTACGGTGTACAGTAATTTCTTCATGATAAATGTGAAAACAACATAGTACCATTCATACCAACATATTACCATAGTACCACAAACCACAACCATAGCTGCACCACAAACATGACAAAGTGACACTGCCAATCCCCATGGCAGTGAACATTTATGCAGGTTCCGTTTTATTAGAGCCTGCCGTTACCTTTCGGGTGTTCAACCTCATATCCCAGGGCCTCGGGAAGCTAGTATTTTTACAAAAGCTTAGGCTGGTAGCAGGGAAACCCACAGCGTTTTGACATTTGAAAGTGAGGCATTGACGATTCCTATTCTTCCTCGCCATTTAACCCTGTAAATATGCATTTAAAAGAAACTATTTGAGCTGGAAATGGTCTTTTACTCCAGCAATCTACCCTCTGTAGCCGAAAAGACCAACAAAACATGAGCAAGTGAGTACAAATGATTACTTCACTTACAATGTGCAACTGATGGTTGTATAATTTTTTTCAGATGACTGAAACAAATACAAATGATAGACAACTCAACAATGCATTTCTGGACATCACTGCCATCTGGAAGTTCTTGTAAAATAATTCTTCCAGTCTTGTCATTTCATGCACAGGTAACTGCTATTTGCACAGGCTGTTTACAACCTCTACGGTTGTAATCAAATTTTCCCATTGCATTTCTTCTGGGTGAAACAGGATACGTGACGTGCCACTCCTCACAGCTTGCTACCAACGTTCTTCGTCAGGTTTTATTTTATGCATGACAAAGGTACAGCAAGGGCATCTTAGCTGCCACCCACAACCGACAACCTGAAGACTAATTCACATACTGACAACAAGCACTCCTAATGATTGCTGGTGCTGCACAAATCCAGCACTGTATGAGCAGCTACCTCCTAAATTGCGGGGCATCTGAAAGGTAAACAATGTGTCCTGTTAGTTGTTGCGCACGAGCAGCACCACAAGAAGCACCACATTAAAAACAATTGGTCACTGAACATTTTGCCAGTAATGTGGTCACTGACATCGTAAAGTACATTGCATTAGCTAACTTTGCCAAACGCCAATATATCGAGCCGTTCTCAGATTGGTGGTTAAGCCACCGCTTTCCATTTTATAATGTGTGATCACTCACACACTTCTTGGCTCATTTGCCGAAAAAAGCACCGTATCCAGAACACCGCAACTAGGGCCTGTCAGCAAAATTTCAATTGGCTTCCAAACCAGGCAACAGAATTCGCGTTGGGAGCGCGTAGCCGCTAACTCCTAATAAACATTCCAATTGGCTGCAACAGCCTCCTTTCTTTGTTACTTACATCAATGTTGTGGGAGCATGGCTGGCTCTACATTAAAAATAGCTAGCTGGCATTCATGGCTATAAATTTGACCTTGGCCTCTTCTTGCTCTTACTTGTTCCCAAGCCCAACACGTGGTTTCACCAGTAATGGTCCTGCCCGTCCAATTCACCAATTTTCATTTGTGGGTGACGTGACACCCCACCGTCGCTAAAGGGCTCCAAACTTTTCAAAAAATGTACGATTTCGTGGCTATGGCCAAGATTTGCACACATAATTCCAGAACCAGAAGAAAAACTCCGACACTCAGAGCTGCCACCGGCAATTGCAAACCGTTTGACATCGGTAAACCGTGAGCATTAGTCAGCAGGAATAATGTGTGCTACGTGAAACATTGAAGCAGAAGAAAGAATGTGTTTTGTTTCATTTATATATTTCCTGCATAATCAGCTGGACAAAATCTGGGAGCCACTCCAAGTAGTCACACAACCACAAACATGCACACGAACGCCTGTCCTAAGAGTAAACCTTTAAACCCGTGGGCCCATCTTTCAAGCCCAGTTGAGCACTCAAAGTCACGCAGCCAAGTATTTCCAAACAAACATTTCTGGCTCTGTTAGCAGTTATTCGCAGTCACTGACTACGGTGTATGATGATGATGGTTAGAGTTTTTTGGCGCAAGGCCAGCTGGGGCAAAGAGCGCCAAACAAAAGTATCTAAAATAAAATAGTGGCTACTAAAGCCAAAACAACAATAAAATCAATTAACTGCAATGGTGATGGCTGGTGTATAGGGCCAGATTTGATTATGCGTGATAGGAAATGAGGTTTAAAAAATTCACATCTGACAAGTACTCAAACACACGTTTAACGGAAAACATGGCATCGTCACCCAGAAACAGAGATGGATGTAGGGGGATATGTTGTCTGTAGAGTTCTCTGAAGTGTTTGTGTCGTGTTGTGTGAAGTGCCTTGCATGTTATTAGTATGTGTACTACGGATAGGGCCTCTCCGCACCTGCTGCACTGGGGCCTAGGAGATCCCGTCAGCAGATACGAGTGAGTTGCATGCGTGTGCCCCATCCGTAGCCTACCCAAAGCGACTTCCGTGTGTCTGTTGTTTGAGTCAGATGTGTACCGTCTCAAGTGTGGCTTTATTACATGTAGTTTGTTGTCTGTCTGTTCGTCCCAGTGTGTTTGCCATGTTCTGCGCAGGTGTTGTCTTATGTGTGGCTTGAGGTCTGTGTAGGGTATCGTTGTAATGTCTACAGTGTTCCTGAGTGCAGCAGCAGTGGCCCTCTCGTCTGCCAACTCATTCCCAGCGATCCCTGCGTGTCCTGGGACCCAGCAGAGGACCAGATCATGCTTTTGTGCATACACGGACATGATAGTGTTGAATACAAGATTAACTATGTGGTTTTTGGGGAGCTTGTGCGATGACAGTGCGCGAACAACACTCAAAGAATCTGTATAAATGATGGAATTGGGAATTTGAGTTTCAAGAATGTGTCGTATAATCAGTAAAATTCCATACGCTTCTGCTGAAAAAATTGTTGTGTGCACGCTTATGGTTCTGGCTGCATTGAAATTTGGACCATGAGCAGCGCACGACACCATAGTGGAGGTTTTAGAAGCGTCACTATAAAATTCTGCACATGTGTATTTAAACTGCAAAGACAGAAAGTGCTGCAGTATTGCAGCTCGTGGTACACGATTTTTGTCAAGTCTCATAAAAGAAAGGTCGCACGACCCAGGGCGAACTTGCCAAGGCGATAAACTGTTAGCAAAGGATGACGTGTACACATCTAAAAACGAAGCGCTGAGATCCGAGGCTCGCTCTCTCACTCTAAATGAAAAGGGCAGAGGAACGGATGGGGATTTACAAAAAGCACAGATGTGGATGTGTCGTTAAAGACAGGATAAAAAGGATGATTATTGAGTGATGAAATTTTAAAAGCATAAAGCAAGTCCATATACGTTCGCTGGTTCTCAAGGCTCCACTTATCACACTCGACATACAGACTCTCCACAGGGCTAGTGCGAAAAGCACCCGAGGCGAGACGAAGCCCCAAGTGTAGCACTGGGTCAAGCATTCGTAACGCCGTTTTGCTCGCCGACCCATACACCACACTGCCATAGTCCAAACGAGACCCAACCAAAGCAGTATACAAGCGCAGCAGGAGTTCTTTATCGGAACCACAGGATTGGTGGGAGAGAACCTTAAGGATATTCATTGTTTTAAGACATTTTTGGTTTAGTTGTTTCACATTAGGGATAAAGGACAGTTTTTCATCAAGAATTATGCCAAGGAACTTGTGTTCTTTTTTGACCGGAATCGAGACACCATTCAGTTTGATGTCTGGATCTGGCCTGATCCCACGCCTTTTGGAAAACACAACACAAGTGCTCTTGACTGGGTTCAGCTTAAAACCGTTCTGATCTGCCCAGCCTGCTAGTTTGTTGACACCAAGCTGGACTTGGCGTTCGCAGATTGACATATTGCATGATTTAAAAGATATTTGCACATCATCTACATATATTGTACAGGAAATGGATAGTGGCAACGCCTTTCGAGGTGAGTTCATCTTGACAATGAACAATGTGCAGCTCAAAACGCCGCCTTCAGGCACGCCGTTTTCCTGCAGGACAACATTTGAAAGGGCAGTGCCAACTCTCAAACGAAAGGTTCGCTCCGCCAGGTAGCTATGAAGTGTATTAAACATATTTCCCGAGACACCGAAGGCTTTTAGGTCGCAAAGTATCCCGTATCGCCAAGCGGTATCGTAGGCTTTCTCGAGATCAAAAAACACCGTAGCACAAAACTGGTTATGGACAAACGCATCCTTGATATACGACTCAAGGGCGACGAGTTGGTCGTTTGTGGATCGCCCCACCCTGAAGCCGGCCTGGCAGCTCTCGAGAAGACCATTGAACTCTAAGAAGTACACAAGTCTCCTGTTGATCATCTTCTCGAGAAGCTTGCCCAGGCAGCTTGTGAGGGCGATGGGTCGATAACTGGCGGGAGAAGAAGGGTCCTTACCCTCCTTCAAGAACGCCACTACAATAGCCTCCCTCCTAGATTTTGGGATGTGCCCCGAAAGCCATATGTTGTTGTATAGGTGTAGGAGTGTTTCAAGAGTGTCCGGGTGTAGGTGTTGTATCATGGTGTATGTAATCTTATCTGCGCCGGGAGCTGAAGGTTTACACGTGCTCAGTGCAGCCCTCAACTCATAGTATGTAAATTCAGAATTGTAACCAGATTTTGACCTGTTATTGTCATGTAGGGACTTCTTTTCACAAGTATTTTTATGTTTCAGGAAAGTGTTTGTGTAGTGTGCAAAGCTGGAAACGTGTTGGAATTGTTGTGCAAGAGTGTTAGCCTGGTCTTCGAGTGTGTCCCCTGTTGTACTGACCAGGGGCAGGCTATGTGTATGTTGTCCTTTAAGTTTGCGTATTCTTGTCCATACCTTATGTGCATCTGTGTATGAGTTAATGGATGTAAGGAAGGTGTGCCAACTCTCTCGTTTTGCCTCACGGCGCACACGTTTACCGAACGCCTTGGCCCGTTTGAACAAAATGAGGTTACCCGACGTGGGGTACCGACGAAGGATACCCCACGCCTTGCTCTGGGCCTCTCGCGCCCGCCTACAGTCCTCATTCCACCACGGCCTCCGCTGGTTGCGCGGGGCTCCAGAGGCGTGGGGAATGGACTTTTCGGCGGCGTCGAGGATGTGCGCCGTGAGGAGTTCGGTAGCTTCTTCAAAGTGTAGGTGTCCTATGGATGTGTGGTGTAGTTTGGATGTCTCTGTAAATGTATTCCGTTAGCTCGTGCTTCATTGAACCTATTATGGGAAGATGGACTGCTTGGGCCTTTACCTATGTATGTGAGTGAGGTGGGGAAGTGGTCACTGCCATATGGGTCAGTTTCCAGTCCCCACTCGACAAGAGGAAAGAGAACTGCGGAGCCAATAGCCAAGTCAAGACATGAGTATGTGTTGTGACCTATGTTATGGTATGTAGGCTGTTTATTGTTGAAAAGGCATGCTCCAGAAGATGTAAGGAATTTTTCTATCAGGCGACCTCGGGCATCCGTTCTGGAAGAGCCCCAAAGAGAGTTGTCAGCATTAAGGTCGCCTGTAAGGATGTACGGTTCGGACAGCTGGTCAACCAGCGCCTCGAAGTCGGAGCTCGTAAGTGAAACATCAGGAGGAATGTATATGGAGCATACCGTTATCAACCTATTAAATATTATTAAGCGTATTGCTACAGGCTCAAGGATAGTGGTTAAAGTGACAGGATGGCATGCTAAGGATTTCCGGACGATTATGGCCACACCGCCAGAAGAGTGTGTGCAGCCATCCCTGTCTTTCCTGTATACCAGGTAACTATTCAAGAAATTTGTGTGTTTAGCATTCTAATGTGTTTCCTGAACACACATTACACTTGGCTGATTGGTATCCAGAATCTCATACACATCGTCAAGATTATTCAGAAGGCCTCTGCAGTTCCATTGAACAATATTTTCTCTTGCCATTATTTAGTGTGAGAGCTACTGGAGTGTGTATGTTTATGTGTCGTCTTTCGGGGCTGTGACTCTTGGATTGGGCTTTTTGGGCGGCCTATCTGTAGGCTTGGACGTCGGAGGCCGCTCCTTGCGCTGCGTTGCAGGCAAGAACGGCACGACGTCCATCTCGTCGTCCGATGTCCTGGGTGTGCCCGTCGAACCGGGCCCCCCGGACTTGGCCCTCCTTCGGGGGCCCTTCGTTTGAGCCGCCACCGCCGGTGGTGTCGGAGGCACCAGAAGTGGCACGGGCGGTGCGGTGGCGGTGGGAGCCGGTGCGGGGCACGTGGTGTCCATGGCACACTCCAACGCACTGGACGATGGGGAGGCACGGACGGGAGCGGCACCGGTCCCTACGGAAGAGGTTGCTACCACAACCGCTGCTGCCTCAGCAAGCGGCGTGGTGGCGGGTTCGGCGGCCAGAGGCAACCCAGGGGGGGGGGGGGGAGCGGGACCAGGTCCGACTCGCGGTACTGGGTCCCCGCCGAAACTAGACGCCGCTCCGCCCCCCGGCGAGCTGCGTCGGCATACCTCCCCATGGGGAAAGAGGCGAACCTCTTTCGCGCCTCTGGGAAGGTAAGATTCTCAGTCATTTTAACCTTGATGATCTCCTTCTCCTGTTTGAATTTCTCGCATGTTCTAGAGTAGGCCCCGTGGGGTCCCTTGCAGTTAGCACAGATGAGGGTTTGCGATGGGCAGTTGTCAGATGCATGATCATGTTGTGCACACTTGGCGCATGTTAGTCGACCACGACAAGCATTAGTGCCATGTCCGAACCGCTGACACTTGTAGCAGCGGCGGGGGTTCGGCACGTAGGGTCGGACCGGACATCTCAGGAAACCTGCGCTGACCGACTCAGGAAGTGTTGAGCGGTCAAATGTCAAGATTATGTGTTTAGTAGCTATTATTTGGTCGTTTCGGCGTATCGTGATTCGCCGCACAGCTGTCACGCCCTGATCGCGAAGGCCGTCAAGCAGATCTGCTTCAGTCTCATTTATTAGATCTCTATCAGAGATGACGCCCTGGCAGCGATTCAGACTGCGATGGGGCGTGATCTTGATGTCGACATCGACCATGCGCGTTTGCTTCAAGAGGTTACAGGACTGTTGTTTGTTTTGGACTTCAATTAGGACTTCTCCAGTTGTGAGCTTTTTAGCCTTGTACGATTTGCCTACAAGGCTTTCAAGAAACTTGGAAATGAGAAAGACAGACTGGGAAGTGCCGGGTTTTGATATATCTAGGGATTCCATTACCAGGAAGCGCGAGAAATTATCGGGCTTTGGAATGGAGATCGAAGACAAAGGAGGAAAAGATACTTCGGTGCAGCCCCTTTTCAGGGACCGATCACGTTTGGAGGGGGGGTTTGAAAATGCCATATGATACATTGGAAAGCAGGGAGACTGGGGTACTTTCTTCTTTGACCTTACCCTGGTAGTCAAAGAGGTCCCGGAGCTCCCTGCCTGGTGGACAGACAGGGAGCCCATCGGCCGGAGCTTGACCAAGGCTCCGACGGCCACCGTTAGAGGTTTCTACCCTTCACCTTAAAAACACATCACCACGGTATGACACAGCTTATGTTGGGGGGCTCGGGGTCCGCGGTATCGCCAGTACCGTCACCAAGATTACTCAAGGTGCCCCGTGCGGGGCTGACTACGGTGTAAAGAAATTTCTTAATGATAAATGTGAAAACAAACATAGAAGTACCACAAACCATAGCTGTACCACAAACATGACAAAGTGACACTGCCCATCTCCATGGCAGTGAACATTTCTGTATATTCTGTTTTATGAGAGCCTGCTGTTACCTTTCGAATGTTCGACCTCATATCCCAGGGCCTCGGGAAGCTAGTATTTTTACAAAAGCTAAGGCAGGAACAGGGAAACCCACAGCGTTTTGACATTTCAAAGTGAGGCATTGACGATTTGTATTCTTCCTCGCCATTTCACCCTGTAAATATGCATTTAAAAGAAATTATTTGAGCCGGAAATGGTCTTTTACTTCAGCAATCTAACCTCTGTAGTGGAAAAGACCTACAAAACATGAGCAAGTAAGTACAAATGATTACTTCACTTACAATGTGCAGCTGATGGTAGTATATTTTTTTCAGATGACTGAAACAAATACAAATGATAGACAACTCAACAATGCACTTCTGGACATCACTACCATCTGGAAGTTCTTGTAAAACAATTCTTTCAAACTTGTCTTTCATGCACAGGTAACTGCTATTTGCAGAGGCTGTTGGGTTGTAATCAAATTTTCGCATTGCATTTCTTCTGGGTGAAGGAGGATGTGTGATGTGCCACTCCTCACTGCTTGGTACCAGCGTTCGTCGTCAGGTTTCGTTTTATGCATGACAAAGGTAAAGCAACTGCATCTTAGCTGCCACCCACAACCGACAACCTAAAGACTAATTCGCATACTGACAACAAGCACTCCTAACGATTGCCTGGTGCTGCACAAATCCCACACTGTATGAGCAGCTACCTCGTAAGTTGCGGGGCATCTGAAAGGTAAACAAGGTGTCCTGTATGTTGTTGCGCACAAGCAGCACCACATAAACTAACAGAGAGTACTTTGAAGCTTCTGGCCACCAGAAAGATAGACAAAGTACCTCGTCACTTGCCACACAAGGCAGCACCACATAACCAACAAACGTACTTCGAAAGTGCTGGGCATCGGAAAGTTAAACAGGGGGCTCTGTAAGTTTCCACAAAACAGCAGCGCAAACCTGGCGTACTTTCAAGCTTCCGATCCAGAACCGTAAACAAAGCATCTTGTCACTCGCCACACACGACGAGCACCGCATAAGTCAGCGCACACCGGTTTCATCACAGTTCCTCTACGCCGCTCATTTCGCTGTCACTGTAGTCACTAGAACTGCTGTAGTCGGAACCTAGCGGAATCACGACATTGTCGATTCTGGTGTCCATTGCACCATCCCGCTTCCAGGCCTCTTTCTCAAGACGCTCGACATGAGCACAAACCCTGACCCAGTTTTCGCGAGTCACGAGGGCGACGACTTCGTCGAATAGTCGTTCAACTTCAGCGAGAGTTAATGAATTGTTGGTGGCAGCAATAAACCCCTTAACCTGGCTCCACACCATTTTAATAGGGTTGAATTCACAGTAATAAGAAGGGAGCCGAGCAATGTCACGACCAGCAACTCTTGCCAGGGCTTCAATCCGGTATCCAAAAAACTTGGGTTTGTTCTCATTAACCAGCCGAAGGAGCTCGGGCTTCAACTGGTCATCACATCACGGGATGGTTTTTGCAGTTAACCAAAACTGAATGTCCGCCTAGCGCCACGACGTAGAGGGCAGCTTTCTGGTCCGAACACTGTGGTACGGAACATTGTCCATGACAATAACACTGCGTGGCTCAATGTCGGGTAGAAGTTGTTCTGCGAACCACTTCTCAAAGCGTGGGCCATCCATTTGAGTGTGGTAGTCAGTGGAAGCACTCTTTGACGCACGGAAATTGAGATATGCCCCGTCCACAAAGTCGTTCTCATTTCCAGCATGAAGGACGATGAGCCGACCACCTTTGCCACTTGGTGAACGAAGCCCAGTAGTTAGAACCTTGCGAAAGGCGTCTTCACAGGATGACAGATTGGTGTCCTCCCACACCATCCCCTTGGTGTGCCCAGCATTGACACAAGTCTCCTCGAGGTAGTATATAATCCTGCGAAAATGAAAGGAATATGTGTCAGTTTTTTTGGAGGGGAGAAGGGTTAGCAAAGACAGAGAAAGCATTTATTGCTTGCACCTAACAACATTCTAATACACAGGCAGGTATGTTTAGTTTGTGGTGGCACCCCAAAACACCAACATAAAGAAAAGTTCGCAGAACGTACATCACCCACATGGCTGACCATATACAGTCAGTGAGTGCTATCGATACATTATTATAACATGTGGATGCATACTTGTCCCTTCACTTGCTGAACCAGAATAGCATGCAAAATACGAACAAAAGGCAAGGATACAGAAAATCGCCATGAAAAAAATAAAATGAACGCCAGTATGCATGCGGAGCGGTGTTGATAAGTAACTCTAAGCAATAAAATATTTGGCTGTAACCGAACTTCCATGGCTATTTTTTCTTGTTACATTTCAACTTTCAAGTAACGTTACACACGAATGTATTATTTTAATCGCTGGAATTGACCATTACCTATCTGTCCACCAAATCGAAACAGTAACCACGTACTGTTTCTGCTTTCGCATTTCTCTAAGGGTCTGCTAATGTTTCCGCCACCACACGATTATGTCATCCCTTTTCAGAAGCGCAGAGTTACGTTTTTAATTCCGAAAAGCAAACCCAATATCATTCAGAAGCCGACTCAGCTTCCGCAATTACATGTCGGGGTCGCTGGTCACATGGCTGAGGATCTTTTCTGCAGTGGGCGCCTCGTTTCGAATGAAGTACTGATACACTTTCCGTCGGAGAGTAGCAAAGGTGAAGCTGTCGTACCGCTGTACTCTTCTCTTTCCTGTAACTGCAGGCGGTTTCCCAGACGACAAACGAAGCCTTTTGCGCTTTGGGGACTTCGGGGTGCCACGCAAAACCTCCTTCTTGAGCCGTGCGACCGTACGCTCGCTTACGCTGGTAAGCTGGCTAACCGAACGAATTGCGGAAACGACGGAGAGTACTGGTTGCGTCAGTCGCACTTGTGCCTACACGTTACAGACAACTTGCTTCGTCTGGTGTGACAGCTTTTGGTTGGAAAGCTTTTTGAACATCCTTTGAGGCGAATTAACTGGCCGGCTATCGGACGGAAAAGTAGCTGCTGTCGATGAAGACGCCCTTTTTTTTTCTGAAGAAAACCGTCGTGCCACCAGTGGTAATTACTGCAACCAAACAAAACCTAAAATTCAAAAAAAAGCAACGCTTACTGGCGTATATATTCTGGCGATTCATTGGCATTGTCAATGCAAGGCTAGAAAAATAGAAGTAAATGTTTTTGAATTGCATAGGTTATGTGCATTGAATAATGTTTGAGAACTGCTTCCAACTGCGCAGCGAAATGCCGTGGTTCGGCCGGCCACTTCGACACCCCTCCCGTAGCTTTCTCTCCATTGCCACAGAAAGTTGTCCCCGAGTATACATAAGTATCAAGCGCGCGTGGATGTCTGCTGCAATTCTGAAGACCACGTGCGTCTGATGGATAGACGGCTCTGTGGTGTCCGGCCTACCGCCGCAGGCAGACCAGCCACACACTGACAAGCATGTAGAAATAAACGTTGCTGGCTTATGAAAACTTGCCCTCTTCTTAGCACGAACCACCCACACACCACAGGTTTGACGCAAGAAATCGGTAAGCGCCTTTCATAATTGACAATTCAGGCGTTTTTTTTAACTGACCCAGATCGACCTAACGCAAATTTGAAAAACAAGCGCAAGTTTGTTACAGGATCTAAATGTTACGCCATCAAAGCCATTATATCATATATCTCACGTGTCTGCTAGGGGGAGTTTATGGCCACAAGTACCTAAAACTTATGCAGTGAATTTGAGCCATATGGGGATGACAGGTTTGCGTTGGGCTCATGATGAATTTAAACACTCAAGTTGATGCGGTATTGTGAAAACATTTTTTTTAATTAACTCTCGAGCATGGTGCGATTGACGTTTGGTGTAAAAGGCAACAAAAATAGGCAATAGGGCTTCAAAAACAGTAAAACTATACATGAAGAGGAGGTGAGTCCTCTTGGTACCCCCATTACCAGCTCTTTTCGAAGGATAATTTTTCGGTACACCCATTACCAGCTCTTTTCGAAGGATAATTTTTTGTGCACGCCTGAAGGCACTGACGAAGTAATCAAGCACTTACTGCTTTGTCATGACTTTCCAAAACGCTTCAAAGCAGACTGCTCATATCTTATTCTTGACCTAAATAAGGCGGTTCATACTCTATGATGGGGATGGGGTGGTTTGTGCAGGGATTGTAAGCGGCGGCTATTTAGTTAAGTACTAAAATGATAAATATCGAGTAAAAAATAACTACAACCAGACATAATTTTGTAGGAACCGTTGAGATGAGATGAAATCATTGCTTCAAATCTCTCATTATCATTTTGTTCACCGCTTCTTCCATTCACTTCGTATTAGACATCTGGGGACAGATCTTTCTCCCATCTCCTGATTGCCATTTGAATTCATAGTAAGCCAGCTCCTAAAAGCCAAACAAAAGCTTCTGAAAACACCAACGAAACAATCTCAGCACTCAAGCCAAAAGCAAACTGCCATCGAGCAAATGGATCTGCCTCTATTCGATCCATGAAACAGCACAATGTGGCTCATTTGCGATACAAACTACGGTTTGCGTACCCATTTTTACGGCGTTACTCCCACTACTTTCAAGCCACCCTATTTTAGGGAACATTTTCTGAGTTTCTATGTCACTGCAGTTTTTTCCGATTCAGTTTGTGTTTCTGGATCTGGCTCATTTAAGAAAAAAAAACCTCAGTTGTCCGAGGCACGGGAAGATCGACAGCCTGAACGCGCCCACTTTGGAAATATTTCCCTGCAAACACAACCGCGGTAGCGCAACCGAAGGATCAGACCATCATTCAAATCACCCGGAAGCTGTCACGCAAAGATCTTTTGCAGCGAATGCTCGCAGCGTATAATTTTAGCAAGTGGTACAACATTGGTTAGCTTGGTGCGATACATTTGCTGAACTTTTCATGGAAGGAAGTCGCACCTTCGAAGGATGCCAACTGCATTGTGCACGCCAGGTGGTCCCGTACCATTGTCAGCAACCCTCACGATGCCTAGTCTGAAAATGCCCGAACCTGCAGCGACCTGATGGGGCTGTTTCTCTGACCAAGAGGTAAAAGGTGACTTCGAGGAACCTGATATGTTCCTTGTTCTTGACTTGGAGGAAAAAAAGTGAATTTTTTGTATGAATTCAAAACAATACTTTGGTCTATCGATCCAGATGCAACTCACAGCACTTGTATATATGAACATTTCTTAGAACTAAGAAAACCTTCTTCTTCGGCTTCTTCTTTTTCTTCTTAAACGTCGCTGACTGACGCTGCGGCTCCCGTGGTCGCCAAAGCAATGCATGCGGAGTTAATTGACACTGTTGTTGGTGGCCCGGACAAGGACGAAGAGTTGGAGGACAAAGAGCAACGTGATGTGGCAACTGTGGTGCAGACGCGGGAGTACCTACGCCAGCTGCGAAATAAAGTTTAATGGATGAGCGGCGACCACCATCTCATGCAATGCTTGGACAAATTCTGGCTGCCTTTATTGCCACGGAATAAAGTTTTTCTTCACTGAATACATTGTGTTGTGATTCATCGCAGTTGTGGCACAATGAAAGCTCAACCTGCTTTAGCATTACTCAACTGGTCGCTTGAATATAAATACCGCTGCTGAAATACATGGCCGTCCCGCTTACTTCATTTTAACGAGGGATTACTGTAAGCATTTTTACTGGTGTGCATTTCATGTTGAAGTGTTTCTTTGCCTTGTTTTGTATGCATTTGTATTTACTTACTTATACCCACTATGCAAAAGTCTCGAGAGAGGCTGCAGAAGTTATAAATAAATAATTAATAACTAAATAAATACATAAATCTTGTGAAATAGCTGCGATTATTTCCACGAGAGGGATGTTCGGGGATGTTCGCGTACAGGGCTGCGACGTCTAGAGTAACCAGGAGGGTGTCATCGGGTAGGCGCCCACCCTTACTCTTCGCTTTTATTACTAGCAAAAAGGGGGTGTCCTGACACATAAAGGGAAGAGGATCCGTACTGGCGGATAGGCAATGATTCCGAAAGACAGATAGTGCTTCAATCGGCGTGTTGTTATTAGAAATGATGGGCCTGCTTCGAATGCGAGCTGTAAGCAATAATTCAACTTCTTCTTTAATAATTTTCGAGATAAAGAACAAACGTTCGGCCTGCTTATTACCCGTCTCATAAAGTTTTAGTCAGTCCTTGTGAATAATTCTCTAGATGGATCTGTGGGGTTTCAAGGACCGTGAAAGTGTAATACTCGTTTCAATCATATTCTAAGGACTTGTAGTGGCAAATCTTGTTAAGCTACCCATCAGCTTCCTTTTTGTAATTTTCGTTTGGTAAGATAACTACGCTACCAGCTCTCTGCGAAGGTTTCATGAATCTTTCCTTTTTGGCTGCTAGGCTATTTGACGGAGTTAGATTCTTGCGCCTGTTTGATTGCCTGGTTGTTGTTAACCATTCATTTTGGAATTGATTTTTAGTACAGATCTCATTCCACAGGTTTATCTCCATCTGGAGCGTCAGTTCTGGGCTCCTTAAGTGAAACAAAATTTTATTCCAGTGCAATAAAGGCCGTGAGAATTGGACCAAGCATTGCCTGAGATGTTGGTCGCCGCTCATGCATTCAACATTATTTCGCAGCTGGCGTGGGTAATACCGCGTCTGCACCTTAGTTGCCACTTCACGTAGCTCTTTCTCCTAATATCTGTTTGGTCGTGTGTTTCTTGTTCGCTCAATCTGTCACAGAAATTTCAGTTAAGTCCTTGTGTAAGTGTATTAATTCACGCGGGCATTTTTGGGAGAGAAAGATAGACCTAGTTCAAGGATACCTTTTTTGTCTGTAGTTTTGTACTACCAAATGCCTATAACGTTGTAGACACTGGTACCAGAGGAGTTAGACTGTACACTTTAATTATTATCGGAGGGAGAGACTACTACCACAGCGGTTACTGTGTGAATACAGACTACCTACTCCGTAGTGAGTTTTATCGGGAAGCTGATGTTTAGTAGTCCAAGTTGTAACTCGCGAAGGAAACACAAAATTTTGAAATTTACTTGCTTGGTCATCGTACAGTTCTTCAGTGCGGTTGAAAATACATAACGATCTACTGTTCCATTCAAAGTAAGCGAAATAATTTCAACCTGTGGTTGTCAGCTCAGTTTGTGTTATTGTTGTCCCTAAGAACTAAGTGGCAAAGCGACGCATTTTCAAAATACCCTTCCACATCTGTGTTTGTTCAGCGTGGAGCACACCAAGGTAAGTGTTAACTTTAAGACGGAGGGCTTTGATGATGTTTTTTAAGATACAACGAATGATTATTGAGGTGGAATGTCTCGTTGGTTTGGTTACAGGCACGTTTTTGAGCATTAAAAAGCGCGAGATTTAGGAGGTTGGGCACCTGGTCTACTCGATCTTAGTCATTTGCGTTTGTTTCAAGCAGACCACCGGTGTGCCACTTTTTTGCTTCGAGTCTATTGTTTATTGGGGCTGCGAGGAGCGAGTTGAACATCGATGTCGGTTTGGGTATTTTTTTTGTTCTACGGTGTCTTGGTGCCTGCGACTGTGAGAAAGCGACCTTGAGGCGTTTGGTTGGTCTGGATGTTTTTCGTCTTCCTGCTGTTCAGCTGGTGTTGTAGCCGCGTCCAGAGCTTGTGTGCTCGCTTCACATGCTTTATTCTTAGTAGGACGTGACAGTCAGCGAAGGTTGGTGAGGGTGGTTTGGTTCTGTTCTCAGCTGGCAACGAATGGGAGGATGATGCATATAGTGAGAAGCATCGCCGTAATAAGTTCATGACATGAAGAACCGCTATGTATTCCTTTTTTGTATTTCATTACGGCTCGCCACTACCATCTGTAGCAAGTTTTAAAAATCGGGGCGCCATAATTACTTCCGTCCTGAGTCGAAACGAGTATGTTATGTACGTCCAGAAAAAGCTCATGGGGAAATTAGGATGCCTAAGACGGCCATTGAGAATCTCAACACGTTGCATAAAGTTGGTGGCCGACAAAACGTACATCAGACCCATTCTAGAGTACGCTTCTGTCGTTTCGGACCCGTATTCGAAACTTAACATCACCAAACTTGAAAATGTCCAACGTAAAAAGCTCGATTGATTGATAACAGTTACATCTGGAAAACAACGCCAGTACCGTTTTGCGAAGCGATAACTTGACACATTCTTCAACTCAAGCCATATCGTGAGCGGCATAAATACATGTATTTGTTGTACCATGGCAAACTACCGGCAAGAAAAACGAGTATAGTGAACATGTTACCCGACGGGTCACTCGTGCGCAGCATTCGAAAAAAATTAGGGAATTTTCGTATCGAAAACAGACTTTTAAAAATTCGTTCTACCCACGTACTATACGCGAATGAAATAGACTGCCTGCGGAAATTGTAGAGGGCTTTAATGTACAATCATTTATGTACGCAATCAACAATCACTGGCAAGGGTTCCCCTACAGGCAGATGGAGTAATGTTTTTAGCATCCAAGACATGGCCAACCCCGACAATTTCTTACCAAGAAACGGAAAATGTCTTCAAATAGTCGAATGGCTATTTTGCCCACCTACAGCCAACAGACACAGCCCATTCAGCCACCAGCGTGCGAAGCCCCTTCTGAAGCGACAAGCTCCACTTTGAACATCGTAAGTGCAGGGGAACCTTCCCGGACAATCGCCGCCACGGAGGACGCATTTCTCTCTCCATTTGCCTAGAAATCTCAGCCATCTCATTATCTGTCCTCTTCCCCTAACATAGTGTGAAATAAATACCCCTTTTTTCCGCCCGTATCAAGTAGTTCTCGCGACTCGGGCTTCCCCGAGCCCAGGCGTGACAAGCCAGGGTTAAGCTGTGCGACGCACTCTCTGAGGATTGTTTATCAACATCGGCTTTCGCCGAACGGAAGCGCACAGGGTCGGATCGGCCATCTACTTACCTTGACTTACCCGCCATTGAGCATCGTAGGGGATGTGGAGCTCAGAATACCGAAATTCGAAACACCGCAAGAAGACGGGACAGGGAAACGAGGACACAAGGCCCTGTACATGTGTCGTCACCAACTAGCCCAAACCACCGTTCTACCTGAGAATACCACGGTGATGATTTCTGTGGCCTTGGGAGAACAGTGAAGACCAGTCTTCCAGGATGAGTAAAGGTGGGGGAAATAAGCTCTCGGTAGTATTTTCTAGTCACCCAGGCGGAAGTTGGCTGTCGCCTTCTGCTTGCCAATATTAAGGGGTGACGCAGCTTACGAGCTCTTGCTGTTGGCGTCCTCTGTCGTCGTCGTCTGCTGTCCTAACAGTAAATCACGTTGTCTAACGATGGTAAAAAAACAAGTGTATAGATGAACAAAACTGTTTCAAAATAAACTAACATGATATATATAACTTAAAATACTGGAATAATCAGGATTTGTTTGCTATAATAACCAAAATTTGTTAAACTTTGTCTCAAAATTGCTTTCAAACGAAAGGTTTTCTCCAGTAAGGCATGCTTCGTAGCACGCTGCGGCGTATGACACGGAAACAACTTATGGCCAGTCTGTCCCTCATTTAGGTGCGGATATCCGGCTCAACACAAGCCAGGGCGCCACCACATCAGCAAACGCGCGATTGCTCCTCCCACCGAAGCTTCTCTGGCGCACAATCAGTGCACACCGTGTGGCGAGAGAGAGCGTACAATCTTTGAATACACTTATGCACTGCATGCTTTGCAGGCCTCAAGCCCAGCTTAGGACCAGCCTCAACCGAACGAGGCTCAGCTCAGAGGCTCAGACTCACAGTGACAGAACAATCACACAGCTTTTCTCGTTTCAGTAGCTTGTTACTGTGTTTTTTTCGTTCCAATTCTACCAGTTGCACGCCGAATGTAAGGTTCTTAGCATCATATTCTGAACGAACAACAGATCAAATGTATTTCGCTACAAGAATAACTGGTTTCCTTGACAGAGTGGTCTCCTGTGGTGAAAGAACAAGAGCTTATGAAACTGTTCGGCCTTCTCTCTAGCTAGTACCTCCGGGCGCCTCTTTTGGAGGCCGATCATTGGAGGGGGTGATTGAAATATTACCATGCGATATTCGAAAAACCAGACGGGGGTTCTTTTTTCGCTCCCTTTAGCTTGATACGAACGGGTCCTTGAGCCCCCTGCCTGGTAGCCCATCGGCCGGAGCTTCACCAGGCCTCTGACGGCCACCCTTTCAGTCTTCTACCCTCCACCTTCAGACTCATTGCCATGGTTGGTTACAGCATGAGTATTTGAAAACACAACACGGCCCGTGCGGGGTATGTGTTATAGTTAACAAATTCTCAAATGACGGTAATAAAATAAATTAGGTGCAGGTCAGTGCTTGTTATGCAGGTCAGTGCTTGTTATCCTTGAGTATAGGGGCTTGGGACCCGCGGTGTGGTGAATACCATGACCTTCAAAACACAACGTGCCTTGTGCGGGATATGTGTTTTAGGTAGTAAAATGTTTAGGGAGAGCATTAAAATTAGAATAGTAAGATGTGGCTGCTTGTTAAGTACCATTAATATTTCTTTGAACTTTCAGCAAGTGTTAAACAATGGCCTTCATGCAACAAAAACTTTTTTGGCGTTGGAACATGCAACCCTCAAAATAAACACTTTCTTTTCTGGCTACTAAGAACAAAACGAATGCTCACAACAATTATTACACAAATAACAGCCTCCTGCCATCAAAAGTTGCCGTATAAAACTTGGTGCGAGAAATAGTAATTTGACTTAGTCTTCGCACATGCCTACAGAATGAGCATCAGCTCTAATTAAACTCAGCTTAGTTAGATTTAAACGTAAGCACCCACTTGATATTGTAGCACATTTTGCTTATACCTCAATATACGACCACGCTGTGAATGCGCATGCGATATACGAGACCCTCAACACAAAAAAAGATCAATCCGCTTCAGTCACACTTGATACCGCAGTCTTGGTTTTCCATCCGAACTAATAAAAACAAACAAAATTCCAACACCGCCATCTCCACGACAACTAGCCAGGCTAAAATGTCTTTTCTGTTCATCGCCTAAAAATAAAATACTTGACACATCGTTTGCCCTCACTGTCTTATCAACCTGCCCCACAAGGCATTTGCATTCTGCTGATTTCACGCCTATCTCAGCTCGAACTAGCGTTTTTATGCCTCCAATTTTTTGGACTGTATTTCAATGGAGTAACATCATGTCTGCAGTTTTTTCTACTAGTGTGCTGGAAGGTCTTGATGAAATGCTCTACAATTAATTTCGTTCACATGCGTTTCAAACCAAATTTATTGCTTTATTTTTACTGTTTTGAGCCCGATGGAATTGTTTAATTTCTCGAAATACACTGTTGCACTCCCAAGCTACTTGAACCTATTTGGGGGCCACTGTACTGTATCAATAAGTGTAAATAAAATGACGACCCTCCATAGCAATGACAAAATTGGTAAGTTGTTTTAGTAGGCGTGAGTTCACCATGGTGTCGCTGCATTTTGGCTGTTGGGTCTGTAGACTCACTCGAGGGTAGCATACCCTGTATTTGCACGTCACTAATATTGTTAAGAAAATTTCCTGTCTCTACATGCTTTTCTCTACAGGGGGTTGTGCTTGGTTTTAAGTAGATCCATTCGAGCAGTTTCAGTTTTATGTTACTGTCCTCAACGGAATGTTAATATATAAGGTCAAACCTACCAGTGACTCTCAGGTGAAGCAGCACGACCCTTTTTTATGTTTAGTGATTTTATGCTGCACTACGCAAAAGCTCCGTACGGGATCATTACAAAAGCTACTCGAAAACTTGAAGCTGAGAGGGGCTAGCAAGGCAAAATGCAAGTTTGCTTCCTGGGAAAGATTGCCTTCTTAAAATACCACTCACATTACTTTTAGTACAAGCTTCTTTCAAATCACCTGTAAAAAACAAAGTAGGCATGCTGTACTTTGGCTAGTTTTCCGCAAAAAATTATGAATCATTTTCAACAGTTCGTTCCGATTGGTTTAGGTCGGAAAACGCAACGCGAATGAAATACAAATTATAAGACTGAAACGAGATATTGGCGCTCATGTGTAATGCACATCTTTTTATAGCAGTAAAAATGGTGAGGTAAAAATTGAAGTTACGGACGTACACGTAAACATAGAAGCTCCGACGCATACTGCGCACTCTTTGCCGACTATAGCTGCACAGCCGTCTGTGCGTTGAGCTTGTATGACCGGACACTGGCTAACTGGCTCAACCGGCATGGTCTTAAGTGACCCTCTATGTCGAGCAAGCTCAATCTTGTATAAAACTGTTACTATCAACCTAAGAAAAATAATCTAAGTACAACTGCGGCCATAACCTAATCGAGTTAAAGACAAACATGTGGAAGAGCATATTAGCGTCATCTTGGAAGACTTATCGTAAACAAGAGAATAGAAGATGTTTCGCCGTTTGATGCAGCCTGATTCAATATAAGCTTCGTCTTGGGTACAAGCCCTTGATACGTCATGACTGAGCTGATTGAACACACGATTTAGTTGGACAATTCAAAATTTGTGTTTAGTTCTATTTCTCAGTAAGCAAAGCATTATGTGTTTCCGGAAAAGCACTGGTGTCACTAAGAAAAACCAAACACTTGAAATAAAACAAACATGTTTTTCCTTCATGGCCACTTTGTACTAGGTGCATCAGCGACGGGTCACTGCGGGTGGTGATATTGCTGATAGCTGGTTAGAAAATCGGCCTTAAATGACGCTGGCATGACGCTTTCATTTGTACACTTTTCCGTTTGGCCTATGTGTCCCAGAATAGGCAACAAAATTTCTCAAATTGCGCTGTCCACAGGAACAACCTCTATAAACCTACGTCTATGACAACTAATGTGCCTCCTATTTTGCCTAACTTGCAACCGTAAGGGCTCTAAGCACCAAGTTTCGGAACTAATGTCTTTTTTAGATACCATGACCCTTATTCCGGGTTGTTTACACAAATACATATAAATACCATCAATTAAATATTTTTTTTACATTCGGATAGCACTCTCCCAATTGCAATTTTGTTATTTTTACTAGACTACTAGAAAAGCTCTTATTTGTGCGGTTGATGAAGTGCGATATTGTTTAATTAACTCAAATCGATTGGTATAACCGACCCTTCGCTCAAATATTTCCAAAGTTACCTGCTTAATAGAGAACAAGTCGTATGTGTAAATTGTTACTCTCGGCCTAAGCTAACAAATATTAGTGTCCCGCAGGGGTCAATCCTTGGCCCATTCTTAATTCTAATTTTCAGTAATGATCTCCCGCTTTGTCGTAATTATTCTAACAGCGTAATTCACGCTGATGACACAAGAATGTTTATGTCAGATACGTTCCTTGCTTCATTATATATAAACGTGAAGCGGATGCATCTAATTTAGTGTGATGGTGCAGCAATAACTTGATCAGCAATAATGCTGCCAAATCAAACTTCGTGGTCTGAAAGTCACATAAAGGACGGTTGCCGGATATTCCTGGTTTTAGTCTACTGTTTCCGTGCGACAGTGTGACATTTATTGGCGTAGACATTGACAGCAACTTGAAATTCAATGACCATATCTTATTAATTGCAAAAAACCGCTTACGGTGTTAGAGTGCTCTATAAAGTTCCTTGCTTTTTTAGTGACCGCATGCTTATCTTACTTTACTACGCATTCTTACACTTTCACATAGCACACGCTATATCATCTTGGATAAATACATTTGAAACTCATTTATGCCCAGTGAAACATATTCTGAATCAAGCTCTTCGAATTATAACACCTAGCCACTTCCAATCAAACGCAGTTTCTTTGCTTCGTGCTGATAATATCTTTTCTCTTTCAGAACATAAGTATTCCCATGGCCTATAGTTTAAAATTTTATTAAGGAAACCTCCCTCTTCAGTTAATTAGTACTAACCTATGTCCTCGTGGTAACTCCACTCGGTTTTCTTCAAACATGAACCATTTATTCCCGGAGGTAACAACTAACTACGGAAAGATTTCAACTAACTTTGCGGGTTCACACTTTTGGATTACGCTACCGCTAACTATTAAAACATTCCGTACCGTCTATACATTGAAAAATAATTTGCGGGTGCTCTTATTCAAACTGACTAATTTGACTTGGTTGTACAATGTTGAGTTTTCTTTCTTACTGTTTCTTACTGGTTTCCTATATTACTGGTTTCTTACTGGTTTCTGGTTTCTTACCGGTTTTTTACTGGTTTCGTATGTGTTTCTTACTGGTGATGTTCATCATATACACCGTAATGTAGCTTACCTTTATTAGTTTGTTTGTTTTTTCCATGCATTGATAATATGTTTCTTGCTTACTATGCTCTTGTACATATACTGTAATTTAGCTTGCTTGTGTTATGTTGCGTTTTGTTCATTGATTTATTTCTGCTTACAACATGTGTTTCCGTCTGTTTAATAGATAACACGAGTTCCCCCCTTCAGTCTCTTACTCTTTGACCTCGTTCTGAAATCTGCTATTGTACACACTCTTGTTGTAACAAAACAAGAAATAAATTGAAATTCAAATTTCAATGGTACTATAACATCAATTCCTCGGAATATCTATAGAATGAGGCATAAACCAGAGGCGATGCAATAAAATAAACATTTCCTCCTATTACCAACATACATTACAGCGATATTCAATAAAAGGAGCATTCATTACTAGTACTGATCTTCACAGCATATCTTAAAATCTGCAAATTCTGTAAACATGAACTGGACCCTTAATTCTGTACGTTTCTGAAAGTCAGACTTGTCTAAACTCAATTCTTTAGGAACTCACGAAAGTAATATTGTTTCATCTGAGAACTCAGTCTCATCTCATTCCTACTGACGAACACTCCTTGGTAATGCAGTAACATCGTTTTTATAGGGTGTTCTACAACAATTGCCAGGACTTTAAAATAGTGCGTGAAAATTACTAAAAATATATTTGTCACCCAAACATTAGTCAGAACGGCAAACGTTTGAATTACTATAAAAATTACAGCATAGTAAACGTCGAAGTGAAGCTTTCTCAATCGATCTGCGCTACCTGAGCTGCATATGCTTCTATACAAATCTAAAGCACACCTAACTGAGAAAAGGACTCTTGCGAACTACGTTTTGCGCTCAATATTTTTGTTTAGCCAACGGTTCTTTTTAGGTTTAACTGCTCATGTAAACGACTTTTCAGCAGGCGGATGAAAACCTTTTTGTGACGCAAAAGCGAGAGGTATATTTTGAGAGTTCAGCGAATATAAAAAGTCGTTCTCAAAACTAAATTTTGGGTTTAATCTTGTGCAATAAAGCGACACAACCAAACCCGGTGCCCACAGTGCGAAAGCTGTTGACTCATACACATAAACAACGCACAATTGGCTTTGTTCGGGGTGGGCATTGCTGTTTGGATGTCCCAGCACCTTGAAAAAGAAAAGCTTCCGTTTTGAACAACCCGTAAGATTTCACTGTGTGCTGCAGTTAAGTAGAGCAAAAAGTCATGATCCAGGTTATACATGTTATATATATCCCAAAATATGAAACTGCATTCCTCCTGCCAACAACAACTCCTGCGAATAACGCGTTTACTTCTGTTGAGTGTGACTGTCCAATTGTAAATTGATAGCTAAATTCAAAACGAGGCCTCTAAATTATATAGGAGAAGAAGCACCTGTACACAATTTCCTTTTCTCTGGAAGTTTTCTTTAACGACTTCGCAAAGTCAAGCTTATATCCCTCCGCAAGGACCGAGATCGCAGCAGTCATTCTACCGAATCTCAAGCTACTTTCTACACCCCGAGCCTTTTAAAAATGGTGTAGAAATGCAGTACAAAGACATCGTCCTCCTTACTACGTAGCCAAAAAATCATGCACTCTTGTTTTCAAACGATGACGATGGTTGAGCAGGAAGCTTTCTCATGGCAGATTTCATAACTGTCATCCGAGTTTGGAGATTGACTGGCAGACGGTTTGAGCTTTTGAACTTTGGGCCACCGAGGTTTCACTTTGACTCGCCTGCAGTTTGATCTTTTTATTTTCGCAAACAAAGCTTCAGCTTCAGTAGTGGGTAGATGTCGGATTTTAAGACTTTTCTGTCTAATTGTGCACGTCAAGGCACCTTTTTCGAAATACACACTGCTGCGACAGTGTCAGAACAGCGCAATCTGCCACGCCTCGGCTGCGTACGCCTGGTTCTCAGGTTCGGTTAGGCCGAGAAGCGTTTTTCCCTTGAGGCGCTCTACTTGCGTATTCATTTGCAAACAATGTGAAGCTAGCGTCTTCCTAGAGCAGTACCTTTCTGCTGCAATTCATTATGCATGGCTATTATCAAAGCATAGAAAAAAAGGTATTATTCTGGATAACACTTTCTCGGCCCGCAGTGACTTAACCGGAAGCAGCAGCTCCTCGATATCCCGGTACTGCGATGGAGGGGGACCACGGACGCTCATCAGTTGCTGATAAAAACGATGGTATGACTAAACATCATTCTTGCATTCGCGCTGTCGCGCACCCTGTGATCATAACGGGAATCGCAACTAGTGCTGCATCGGTCTACTCTTCTGCCTTTTTTTGTTCGGCTGCTCGAGTGCGCAGTCGGTGGGAAACAGCTGCTGCCAAAGCGATGCCGTGATTCTCCATAGTGTACTGCTTAAAGCCGCGGATTTTACTTACTACGACATGTTGGCTGTTCTAGATAAGTGAAGTCGCTGGTGTTTGAAACACAACAGCGGTTGTGCGAAGCAAACTCACCGGTAGTGCAAGTTTACCTGTTACTGTATTGTTTATAACTTCCTGTCGAGTATTGGGGCCCTAAAAAGTTTTTTTATTATTTTTTGTTACCTTCAACGTCCTTGGATATCTTACGTAATCCTTGGTGTCATTCACATTGGTGTAACATCTTTTAAAAAAGTTGCGCTGGTTAATCTTTACTGAAACGAAACCAAAGACCACAGTTCCTCGTACACTCCGCACAAGGCGCAAACGGCCAGTGGTTTGTTAATTAAATGGCTCGCCTTGGTGCCTTAGGAGCCAAGTTGTCGCGCTGCTCAGCCGAAGCGTGCGCTTTGATTCGGGGAATTACGACCCTTTTTCTTATGCAAGCAAAGCTCTAAAATTAGGAGGGGCCGACATTTCCCTAGAGCCTGCAGGTTTGAATACGATATAAATAATATGTAGACTTTTACTACACGTAACATGCGGATCCAGGTGTAGCTGAAGGGCATTAAACCTCCAAAGTTTTTATTTTGTTTGTCAAATCACTATGTGTAGATTCATCGTATCGTGAAGTTCGAAATAAAAGCAGGCAATACACAGACACAAAACGTGCAAATACACTAACCAGCTTGCACCGTTCACAGCAATTGTCGGTAATCGTAAAAACTCTGCCTGTGCGTTTAAAACGGCTGAAATCATCAGCAGCACGGGAAAGGCAAACGTGATAAAAAATTACTGCCATGTATATTTCAGCCTTTTCAACACATCTATTTCTGTTTCCACGCCTAATGTAGTTAAATTACTGCTGTCGTAGAGGTATGACACATTTGTTCCTTAACCTCAAAATAAGTCTTACTTCATAATTGAGTGCTGCATTAGTACAAAAACCATCATGAAAAAAAAACGCAATGGAGGTCGACATATTCCTTCTGGGAATTCTATTGACACGTACCCCAACCTGTGCTCCGCTTCTCATCTCTCCATTATACCGTGTTTTTTATTCAATTGAGGCTATGTGGCACCACCTCAAGAAATCAAGCGAATTCTACAGTCTGGACAAAATTGCGCTAAGTAACGAAAACTCCAAAAAGTGTGCAAGAGTTTACAACAGGAGTCACCAAATTTAACGCCCTCCTCGTTCTTCCTCCCTTTTTTCGCTATCTCCAGGTGTCCGAAATCACAGAAAACACAGTTTGATTTCGATATTGCAGCGCATAACGAATTTATTTCATCACTCTTTCAAAATATGGGCCTTCTTTTTGGCCGAAAACGAAACCGACTGCTGTGCACTGAAACGGCTACACAGCAGGCTTCAAAGACATTTCAAGAGCTTCTTCAGGAGCGCGAATACATTAGGAAAACGGTCTTACAAATCACCACTATGTTTTGGGGATAACACAGCTTCGCGGAGAGCGAACTTCGAATGAGGCGTGCGGCAAACCTCGCTTGTTCGTGTGACCAAACATCGTGATTATGAGACTGACACGCATGACTGTGCGGTGTAAAAGAGGGACCAATCCCTATTTTACCCCGCAACGAGGAAGCGACTGCAACTGGCTTTGGTGGTAGCGCTGGAACAGCTGGTTGCAGTTTCCCGGGGCACGGTGGCCTAGGAATTGTCTCGTAGTAAAGAACCAGGCAAGCGTGATGGGTTTTTAGATATCAGCGTTTGCTTGAACTCATTTCAGGCATGAACTGCATGTTAGATACGTTGACCCCCAAAGACAAGACTCTACCGTCAAAGGCTGAGAGAAGTGACCATCAAGGTCTCCATTTGCTGCAACGTCCAGTGCTCAAGCAAGGGAAGAGGAAGAAGCAGTGCCTGCACTTCATAAGCCCGAAACATGACGACGATGGTATCCAAGGGAGATTGAGCTCAGTTCATTGAACACAGTGGCTGTGCGCACCAAGCTGACGGCAGTCGATGTCGATGCTGCTGTAGCCTCTCCGAAGACATTCTACATCTTCCCGGCCACGGACGATGTGGGTCCTCTGCTTCGAAAGGGTGGGGCTGTTGTGCGGGCAGCCAGGCAACGAGTCTCTGCGTAGTCGGTGTATACAGTCTTACTACCCGACCGCACAAAACAAGGGGCGTATTGCTCGCACAAAGCTTTCAACACTCATGTAGGAGCCCCATTTGAGACAACAGGATCTTGTATTGACACCGTAGATAGTCACGAAGTGAGCGCGGTTCTCTGAAAATGCAGTCTTAACGAAATGAGATCCTGCAGCTGCTGTACTCTGCATATTCCAAATTCCAATAGCCGTTGCCGACATAGTGCTCCTTTCTTCAGTTGTGAGAGTGTGGACGTATGAATAAATACTCGTTACTACTTGTTTTATTCGCAGCAGACAGCTTAATTCTTTTATGTCTCCGGGATTACAGGTCGATATCCTAAGGGTAAATGTAGATGGAATCGCCTCCTCCATCGTTTTCTGTGGCTGCACGTGAGAACGCGTAGGTTCAAGGAGCAAGGGTGGCGAGAAGACCCATGCACGTGCTTCTCACCATGACAGGGACTGCCGCAGCTACTGCGCTCCAATTCTTCTGGTTAGTATGTAATCCACGTGTCTTCCTAGGCTCAAGTGCCCCGTATCTGCCAGCTTAACGAACCAACCCAGTCTTCCCACTTTTACTTCGGAGTTGTCGGACAGGTGCCTGTCCTGCTTCCTAGGAAGAGTGCGTTCGTATCTTGTATCTACGAAACGTGTCTTGTACTTTGCGTCTTCTGACATGATCTTTCGTCGAAGCTTCTACTGGATCTTTCCTGACAGTAGCTTCTAATTTCCATAACTGTTTAAAGTCGAAAGTTAATTCAGAAAGGCTTGCCTGTAGAGCCACGACCAACTTTCACTGGACTTTTTCAGTGGAGTTTGAACACGTTTCTGAAAGATCCAGCCAGTCGTGTTTCAGTGGCTTTCATGCTGTGTCCAACTGTTTTTTTTTTTCTTGTCCCGATTTCCCAGTTGAAGTCAGAACCAATACAAATCGGCATGCCCTCGTCATATTTTCAGCTCCACAGTACGGTTGTCCTATCGATAGGAAGAGATCTAAAGCTTCCATGATCCCCTCGTAGGGAGCAGCAAACACCTATTTACAGATAGGCATTCCCTCCTATGCTTCCACGGTGAGTGTCCTTTATACTGTAGGGTAATGCAGGTACTCGAACGATTCTTCAGTTTTCATTTTTTATCTTTCCGTGCGAATATGCTTTGGGTGAGAACCTGCTTTCTGATCAACGCGCATCCTGGCTTTCCGGAAACTTCAATAAGGATGAAGTTTCGCAGACTACCTCCGTATAAAAGAACTCTCCACCTTTCAGCACTACTGGAACCAGAAGCCTGGGTGATCAGTATCTGAGGAGCACAGCACAGTCCGCTATTCCGGAGGGGAGTTGCACAGAGGCGGAAGTAACTGGTACCTTTCGGAGACTTTATTGGTCTTCCTTCCGCAGTGAAGTAACGTGCCGTCGTTTACAACTCGGGCAAACAATCTTCCCCCTATATGGTCCTGCGGTGTGTCCGCAGTCAGACAACTGAAAGAGCGCCCGCACTTTCTGAGGAGAGACTTCTTAGCATAGCCCCGCCGGTAGCCCCACCGGTAGCGTAGTGGTTATCGCACCAAACCGGTATTGTGGAGGTCGTGGGTTCGGATCCCACCGGGCGGGCATTTTTTGACCACTTTCTTTCTGACTCAAAAAATTCTTCATCTGTTTCAATGACCCACCACAACCTCCCCTTTGCTTTCCGAGGTTTTCTTGACTGCCAAACCTTATTTTCTGTCGTATTTTCACCGAGCCCCTCCTTTCCGATTTCTGATTCGCTACATGCTTAGCGAGGGCCTCTGTTCTGGCAGTCTTGGTGCCAAGGGTAGCTCAAGAGGTCTGAACGCTGGTAGACCACTCTCGACATGTCGTAGACGCTCGAGGCACGGCCCGGAGGTTGAAAAGAAGGTCCCCTTCACCCCGAGTAGTCTGAGTGGCGCTGGCTACCACCCCCAAGTGCAGAAAACAAAAATACCTTAATATAACTACCCGAGAAAGTGCTGGGGAAATAGTGCCGCCGGTAGCGTAGTGGTTATCGCACCAGACCAGTATTCTGGAGGTCGTGGGTTTGGATCCCACCCGGCGGGCATTTTTTCACCACTTTCTTTCTGACTCAAAAAATTCGTCATCTGTTTCTATGACCCACCACAACTTCCCCTTTGCTTTCCAACGTTTTCTTGACTGCCAAACCTTAATTTCCCTCTTATTTTCACCGAGCCCCTCATTTCCCATTTCTGATTTGCTATATACATATATATATATATATATATATATATATATATATATATATATATATATATATATATATATATATATATATATATATATATATATATATATATATATAAGTCATCTGAAAAAAGCAAGTTCTCTTCTTGCAACGTCAGTAAACTTCATTTCTTCCGTCCTCATGTGTCTCTGTATTTAGTTAACTTTCTATATATAGAAATCAGGAGGGTGAACGAGGGCCTCGATGAATTTATACAGAAATAAGGGCTTGAAACCAAACTTCTATCGGCACAATGGGCTATGGAAAGCCGAATGCTAGGGGTCACGTTCAGGAATAGTAAAACAGTCGCATAGACTAGGGAACAGACCAAGGTGGAGGACATTCTAGTTCAAATTAGGCGAAGGAAATCGGCATGGGCTACTCATGTAGTGCGAATCAGGGACAACGGGTGCACAATCCGTTTGACAGAGTGGCTGCCAATACACGGCAAACGAACGAGAGGTAGGCGAGAACTCTTGGCGAGATGAGCTACGAAAATTTGGGAGGAACACATGCACTCAGCTAGCACTCGATAGGCGGGGCACGAAATCTTTGGGATATGCTTTCGTCCTGCAGTGCGCACAAACAGGGCCATGATATATATATATATATATATATATATATATATATATATATATATATATATATATATATAGGAAATGAGGGGCTCGTTGGAAATAACACAGAAAAAACAGTTGGCAGTAAAGAAAACCTCGGAAAGCCAAGAGGAGGATGTGGTTGGTCATTGAGTTTGAAAAGAAAGGCAGGAAGGGGGGAAAAATGCCCGCCAGGTGGGATCCGAACCCACGACTTTCAGAATACCGGTCTGGTGTGATAACCACTACGGTACCGGCGCGGCGATTTTCCCCTCTACTTTCTGGGGTATTTGTGTTTAGGTATTTTTGTTTCCTGTGCATGGGAGTGGTAGCCTGCGCCACTAGGACTACTCTGGGTGAAGGAGACCTTCTTTTTAACCCCCGGGGAAGACTCGAGTGTCTACGACATGTCGAGAGTGGTCGACCAGCGTTGAACCATCTTAAGCTTCCTATGGCACCAAGACTGCCAGAACAGAGGCCCTCGCTATGCATGCAGCGAATCAGAATAGGCAATGAGGGGCTCGTTGAAAATAAGACAGAAATAAGAGTTGTCAGTCAAGACAACCTCGGAAAGCAAAGGGTAGGACGTCGTAGGTCATTGAAACAGATAAAGAATTTGGAAAGAAAGAAAGAAAGTGGAGAAAAAATGCCCGCGAGGTGGGATCCGAACCCACTACCTCCGGAATACCGGTCTGGTGCGATAACCACTGCGCTACCGGTGGGGCGATTGTCTCTTCCATGAGGTATTTGTGTTGAGGTGTTTTTTTTCCTCTGCTTGGGGGTTGTAGCCAGCGCCACTTTGACTACTCGGGGTGAAGGGGACCTTCTTTTTAACCCCCGGGCGTGACTTGAGTGTCTACGACATGTCGAGAGTGGTCGACCAGCGTTGAACACTCTTACGCTTCCTAAGACACCAAGACTGCCAGAACAGAGGCCCTCGCTATGCATGTAGCGAATCAGAATAGGCAATGAGGGGCTCGTTGAAAATAAGACAGAAATAAGAGTTGTCAGTCAAGAAAACCTCGGAAAGCAAAGGGTAGGACGTCGTAGGTCATTGAAACAGATAAAGAATTTGGAAAGAAAGAAAGAAAGTGGAGAAAAAATGCCCGCGAGGTGGGATCCGAACCCACTACCTCCGGAATACCGGTCTGGTGCGATAACCACTGCGCTACCGGTGGGGCGATTGTCTCTTCCATGAGGTATTTGTGTTGAGGTGTTTTTTTTCCTCTGCTTGGGGGTTGTAGCCAGCGCCACTTTGACTACTCGGGGTGAAGGGGACCTTCTTTTTAACCCCCGGGCGTGACTTGAGTGTCTACGACATGTCGAGAGTGGTCGACCAGCGTTGAACCCTCTTACGCTTCCTAAGGCACCAAGACTGCCAGAACAGAGGCCCTCGCTATGCATGTAGCGAATCAGAATAGGCAATGAGGGGCTCGTTGAAAATAAGACAGAAATAAGAGTTGTCAGTCAAGAAAACCTCGGAAAGCAAAGGGTAGGATGTCGTACGTCATTGAAACAGATAAAGAATTTGGAAAGAAAGAAAGAAAGTGGAGAAAAATTGCCCGCGAGGTGGGATCCGAACCCACGACCTCCGGAATACCGTATGGTGCGATAACCACTGCGCTACCAGTGGGGCGATTTTCCCTTCCACTTTCTGGGGTATTTGTGTTTAGGTATTTTTGTTTCCTGTGCTTGGGGGCGGTAGCCAGCGCCACTTTGACTACTCGGGGTGAAGGGGACCTTCTTTTTAAGCCCCGGGCGTGACTAGAGTCTACGACATGTCGAGAGTGGTCGACCAGCGTTGAACCCTCTTAAGCTTCCTATGGCACCAAGACTGCCAGAACAGAGGCCCTCGCTATGCATGTAGCGAATCAGAATAGGCAATGAGGGGCTCGTTGAAAATAAGACAGAAATAATAGTTGTCAGTCAAGAAAACCTCGGAAAGCAAAGGGTAGGAGGTCGTAGGTCATTGAAACAGATAAAGAATTTGGAAAGAAAGAAAGAAAGTGGAGAAAAATTGCCCGCGAGGTGGGATCCGAACCCACGACCTCCGGAATACCGTATGGTGCGATAACCACTGCGCTACCAGTGGGGCGATTTTCCCTTCCACTTTCTGGGGTATTTGTGTTTAGGTATTTTTGTTTCCTGTGCTTGGGGGCGGTAGCCAGCGCCACTTTGACTACTCGGGGTGAAGGGGACCTTCTTTTTAAGCCCCGGGCGTGACTCGAGTGTCTACGACATGTCGAGAGTGGTCGACCAGCGTTGAACCCTCTTACGCTTCCTAAGGCACCAAGACCGCCAGAACAGAGGCCCTCGCTATGCATGTAGCGAATCAGAATAGGCAATGAGGGGCTCGTTGAAAATAAGACAGAAATAAGAGTTGTCAGTCAAGAAAACCTCGGAAAGCAAAGGGTAGGATGTCGTAGGTCATTGAAACAGATAAAGAATTTGGAAAGAAAGAAAGAAAGTGGAGAAAAATTGCCCGCGAGGTGGGATCCGAACCCACGACCTCCGGAATACCGTATGGTGCGATAACCACTGCGCTACCAGTGGGGCGATTTTCCCTTACACTTTCTGGGGTATTTGTGTTTAGGTATTTTTGTTTCCTGTGCTTGGGGGCGGTAGCCAGTGCCACTTTGACTACTCGGGGTGAAGGGGACCTTCTTTTTAAGCCCCGGGCGTGACTCGAGTGTCTACGACATGTCGAGAGTGGTCGACCAGCGTTGAACCCTCTTAAGCTTCCTATGGCACCAAGACTGCCAGAACAGAGGCCCTCGCTATGCATGTAGCGAATCAGAATAGGCAATGAGGGGCTCGTTGAAAATAAGACAGAAATAATAGTTGTCAGTCAAGAAAACCTCGGAAAGCAAAGGGTAGGATGTCGTACGTCATTGAAACAGAGAAAGGATTTGGAAAGAAAGAAAGAAAGTGGAGAAAAAATGCCCGTGTGGTGGGATCCGAACCCACGACCTCCGGAATACCGGTATGGTGCGATAACCACTGCGCCACCGGTGGGGCGATTTTCCCTTCCACTTTCTGGGGTATTTGGGTTTAGGTTTTTTTGTTTCCTGTGCTTGGGGGCGGTAGCCAGCGACACTTTGACTACTCGGGGTGAAGGGGACCTTCTTTTTAACCCCAGGGCGTGACTCGAGTGTCTACGACATGTCGAGAGTGGTCGACCAGCGTTGAACCCTCTTAAGCTTCCTATGGCACCAAGACCGCCAGAACAGAGGCCCTCGCTATGCATGTAGCGAATCAGAATAGGCAATGAGGGGCTCGTTGAAAATAAGACAGAAATAAGGGTTGTCAGTCAAGAAAACCTCGGAAAGCAAAGGGGAGGATGTCGTAGGTCATTGAAACAGATAAAGAATTGGGAAAGAAAGAAAGAAAGTGGAGAAAAAAATGCCCGCCATGTGGGATCCGAACCCACGACCTCCAGAATACCGGTCTAGTGCGATAACCACTGCGCTACCGCCGGGGCGATTTTACCTTCCGTTTTATGAGGTATTTATGTTTAGGTATTTTTGTTTCCTGTGCTTGGGGGTGGTAGCCAACGCCACCCGGACTACTCGGGGTGAAGGGGACCTTCTTTCTAATCCCCGGGCCGTGACTCGAGTGTTTACGACATGTAGAGAGTGGTCGACCAGCGTTGAACCCTCTTAATATAACCCTATATATATTGTTGTGCAATCAAAGACGAATAATACGACAGCGGCGTGTAGTGTCACGCGCGAGCACCTGCGACGACGACGAAGGTGGGTGGGACACGCTGCCCGACATGTGTTTTCCCAAATTGCTCATCTTCTTCACCATTATCACCGCGCTGCAGCTTCGACCGGGGGGTAATGTCACGGGACATGTACGTGGACAATACCCCACATCGCCCGTGAAGACGACGATGAAGAAAGTGCTGGTGGACCCTGCGTTACTCTTTAATGGCCGCCATGTATATACTGTACATAGATCCTTCTACCGTTTAATACACCGCTTCATCTTCAACCATGGTTCGAGTCATTTGCTCTGCTGCCACGTTACAATATATATATATATATATATATATATATATATATATATATATATATATATATATATATATATACAAGAGAAGAAAAACTTCGAACAAGGTAAAAGCACGATTGTGGCCTACGTTTCAGCAAAGAGAACTTGCTTTCCTCAGGGCCCTGAGGAAAGCAAGTTCTCTTTGCTGAAACGTAGGCCACAATCGTGCTTTTACCTTGTTCGAAGTTTTTCTTCTCTTGTGTTCTCTACCATCTTCAAAGTTCTACTACTCCCTATATATATATATATATATATATATATATATATATATATCATGTCACAGCCCTCTTGACATTTCACATGGCTATGCACTGGATCACCTGGGGTCCATCCATCGTACATTTCATCTATGGGTACGTGCCGCATCAGTGGGTCGCGCAAGGCAAGCCGAAGCGAAGACGAAGAGGTCGCGCAGAGGCAGACTGGCTCGAGCTACGCTGGCATCCTCGGCTTCGGACTATACGCCTTGTTCTTTGAGAATAGATCGCTTTTAAGCACAGAGTGTAAATAGTCCGCATCTGCCTCGTAACATCTTTTTGGTGGAGGTGAGGGAGGTATATATATATGTGTGTGTGTGTGTGTGTGTGTGTGTGTATTTATTTATTATTTATTTATTTAAAGTACTTTACAGGCCTGGCAGGGCATTGAGTAAGGGGAGTACATAAGAAAAGTGCGAAATTAACAAGATTAAGCGAAATTAACAAAGCTTAAATTGGCACGAGAGCCATCCCCGGTAAATTCTTTCGGTGAGAACTGTGGTTATCCCTTGGGAAAATAAATTTCTTTTACCATGCTGCTGCCGGTCTTCCCAGCTTTACGCCACGAATATCACCGCAAACGGTATGTACGCTAAAAGTACGATGCGAAAAGTGGCACTTGATGTTTGAACATATTCTTTCGCATAGGGTTTCTTTGGCGGGGGTTCCCGCTGGCCACTCTGCTGATCGCGACAGTAGCCAGAATGAATATCCCTGCAGATGAGACACCGAACCGATACTGCGAGAGAAATTTGTGATACAGGCCTGTATTTGTTCTTCTTGTTATACTAGTGCTAAGAGACGCGTCGTAAGCCAATTGGAATGGACGCCGCCTAGTGTTTGTTTCTGATTTTTTTTTAATTTATAGAACAGTCCGCGCCGAGTGGTTTTGCGCGTTTATTTTTTCTCAATCTACGCTTTGAAACGAAACGCGCTGAATATTTTCATTTTATTCTTCCTGATGTACACGTGCTATGAAATGCGTGGAATGCCATGGACCGCCTTAGAAAAGTATCAGCAGTTTTCGATACTTTTGTGGGACGATTTCCAGGTGGGTGTGCGTTCGGTGGACCCAGGCTGTGTGTGTGCTTTTGCCAAATTACCAGAGTAAAAATTTTGAATTAATTCTTTTATAAGCACACCGTCGATACCAGAGAAAGTGTGTATTTGACCCGCGTAGAATCCGCAAAGACTGAGCGCAAACGAGTGAAACAAAGGCTGTATAACAACGACGGCAGGCAGAGCAAGCCCATATACAGCCGAGAAATGAGCTTTCCAGCAGCGCAACCCACGGCTATGGCATTGAAAAAACTAAAAAAATGCCGAACACAGGCACAGGCAATCGCGATGCAGAGACAGGTCGCTAACTATAAAGCCCGTCGAGGTCTTTTAAAATTCGAGTAATTGTCAAAAAAGGTCGCAATTGTGCTGCCACTTACCACCCGCATTACAAAAGAAACGCAACGCGGCTGTTGCAATAAGAACACCAACGATCCACAGAAAAAAAGGAGCATAAAGAATTTCAATGACATCATCATTTTTCCCAGAAAAGAAAAAGTTTTCCCCCCTGCATAGAACAATGATTAAGTAAGACCTGGCGCTTATTTTCTCGCGCAGGTTGGTTGATCAATTATTTTGCGGGAGTCAGGATACCTATATAACCTAGGATATTATTCCCAGGCTCAGGCGGCAAGCCAGTCGTTCTTCAGGAATCGAGATATTGAAAGGAGCCATGAAAATACTATTCATTGCATTATTGTTTGGCGTAGGAACTAACATTCTGTGAGTATAACGTGCCGTGTGAGTGCAAATACAAATTTCAGTTCTATTGGTTCTGACCTTTTTGCACGAAACGCATACTGCTTCTGTTCAGTCGATTCTTTGAGAGGACAATTATCCGCTTGTAGCATTGGGGTGGTATGTGTTTTGAGAAGAGCGTACTACGGTTTTTTAACAAGCCATCCCGAAATGCGAAAAACACACCACTTCGTGTGCTTTGCAGTGCCGTATCGTGATGTGATTTTTCAAATAAATTATTCAGGTTCACCTTAGAACATTCTAGTCTCTTTCGCTGAAACATTTTGTCGGGAAATGGAAAAGGTTGGGGAATTCAAAAAATTCATAAAAATGACGCTCTAAGTAAAATTATGCCAAGCAACATCTCAAAATGGCATCTTCAAAGTATGTCATTGTTTACAGCCATCCTAATAAAGTGAAATGTAAGTGATTTTGTGTTGCTAGTGTTGGTATAATGCAAAGATATATGAATATTGTAACCCCTATATCTGAATGCTTCAAAGGTGGCAGCAATGAAAGGAGCTTTGTAAGGAAATCGTACCATACACATTGATTGTATGATTACGAGGTTTCACGTGCCGGCGAAGACAGGCTATGCGGCGTCCCATAGCGAAGGGCTCCGGGCTAATTTCCACCACCTAGGGATCTATAACGAGCGCAGAAATCGCGAACACAGGCGTTCACGAGCGTCCTAACTTTTTAGCTATATGAGATAAGCGGCCGCGGCCATCGAACCGCGTCAAGAATATATATTGGTGCAACAAAAATAAATCCAAAATACAACATTTTAAGGAAGCTACTGAAGCATTTATATGTTTATTTTGGTTGCGAAAAAGAGGTCTATATAGTACAACTATCTAAAAAATGTGCATTCCTCGCCGCACAAATGCGTACAAATTACTTTAAATCTCAATAAGGTGTACGCTATGAAGCTGTCTGCTTTGAACAAAAAATAATAATTTGCGCTCTATTTTTTGTGCGTTCTGCCAAAAGGTGTTTTGAAAGTAGCTGTACAATTTGTTGCGCATATGCTTTTTCAATAACATCTATTATAATATAAGCGAAATCGCGAACTATAAAAGTGTTGGGTCGTGGCGCTCATGGGGTGACTTTGTTTCAGTGTTGGTAAAAACCAGGAAATGTGTGGCTGCTATATGGAGGGTAAATAAATTTGCAAACGTAAAAACTTTTCAGCAGATAATCAGGAAAAGAAAAAGGACAGAGACGAAACGAAAAAACAGCCAGAGAATGTCTCTGGTTGGTTTCGAACAGATTACTGATAAAGCTACAGATGCTTCATTCGGCGATGGTCTGATTGCACCATTGCCATTGGTGCTTGTTGTACATAGTAAAAAACGTGGCGGCTATTAGCAGCTGCCTCCTTATATTATCATCAGAGGTTAGCAGTTTCATTTGCCTATAAAGAACCCTCACGTCCCGCGACCGGCACTTCTATTTCTTCAACGAATTTATGCCGTGACCAGGATTGAGGAGATAACAGAGTTGAAGAACCGAGTGTGCAGGCCGGCATTCAAAGATAACATGACGCACACGTCTGCGATGGCACTTGACTGGTACGGCTCACCACTGACCGCAACCCGACATGATGACGCAAGGATCAATCGAAGGCTCACCAAGCGAATACCGATCCGACACCCTCAAGAACGCTACCGACTCCTAACGGACGCCTGCGTTAACCAGCGAGGGAACAGCTTCGATTTTCAGCCTGACATGACTCTCCCCAACGACGCCGAGACATTAACGATGCCGAGAACTATTAACACTCGTATTCAATAACGACGCCTCTTCCAGTACGAAGTCCCCGTGCTTATCAATAGCGTTAACTTGCAAATGAATGTCGAGGCACCATCAGTCGATAAGCTCATTTTCTTTAACAAAAACCTCATTGAAAATTATGCAAATTTTAAGAAACTGGAAAATTAAATAAAAACCTTCTCGACATGGATGATTGAACGAAAGAATATAAAACCACGGATCAAGTCGAAACTTGTATCCTGCTGACGAAGTTAATAATAGGACGGTGGTTCCTGGAGTTACAAAAGCATTGTTTCGATGACATCGTAACAATAGCCCCGAAAAATTGTTATTCACTTGTTATAAAACTTAAGGCACACATATACTTGCATACGTTAACCGTTCTGCTCGCGTATCCCGTATACTTCCTTATTTCGTAGCTGTCGGTGAGCAGCTTTCCCTCCAATACTCCTTCAGGTAGGTGGCACCCAGCGACAAACCCTTCCCTGGTGAGAGCCACTCCTGTCAGCAGGAACAGGTTTTACTACTCTAGGCTGTCAGTTTTCTCTTCCTCTGGATGGGGTCGCACTGTGACTCCCCAGGAAGAGTGCGGTTAGGCATTTCCAGCAGCAACGTGTATCTATCCTCATAATTTTATCTGGGAACTTGTGACATCACCCGTCATTTAAGTACACGGGATTATTTTTACGGCGGTGTCTTCCTAGCGTACCAGGTTTTCTGACGCAATAGCGGCGCTACTTTTAGTACCACGGTAAATAGATATATTCTTCCTATTTGCGAGCAGCAATGGGAATATCTTCCTTCAGGAACTTCGGCCACGAGGGGATACTGGCGTCGCAAACGGGGATGTTGTTCCCAGTCGTAGCCATTATAAAGCTATTGCTAACATCAACTTGTTTGTACTCTTTACAAGGTGCATGTTCTCAGAGCTGGAAGGGTGTTTTTGTCCTTGTTGTTCCAGCAAGCATCTGCCTGATGGCAGTTCGCCCGCACGTAAAACTCTTGGGAACGTTATTCTTCGTCATGTGGCTCAAAGAGTTCTTAGCATTATTGCCATACTTGTCCGAATACGGAAGGCTGGTACTTGTCTTATATATTTTCTCTACGCCTGTGAGTTTTCTGGATCTTCTCGACCTTCCTTTGCCTTTTTGTGGGTTTGTTTACGCGTATAAAAATATTACCTTGTCACGTGCTGCGATCTGCTGAAAAGTACTCGGTCCGCAAGGGCCGTACTTAATTTTTTCATTGAGTAACCTTGTATTCTCCTTCCGCCTCTTTTCACTTCAACTGGCGTTGTGGCTTAAAGCTCACTCTATCTCAAAATCTTCTCCGGTCATTCTCTTTCTCTAAGCCCTGTCACCTGCTCTTTCTCTCTTCTGGTCGACCCCGGTTTGCTAGTTAAGCATTTACAAGTCTATCAGGCGAACCAAGGATACGCGTTTTTCTGGATGTATAATTTAAACCATTCAATCAAGATCTTTATTAGGACAAGGATTGTTAGGATTGTGCTGCTGCTTAGCTGACCGAAGCTGCTGCCTTTTTTTTTGTTTGACGTGTCCGCACGCTACAGCTTGGTTATTCACTAGAGAGGGGATTGGGGCGAGCAATAAATAATTGTATGCCAGGTTTACTGATGCGACACATAGATCGAGAATGCAGCATGTCGCACGTTGTTTTCACCAAACTTACAACCTGTCAGGCTTCAGTTTGTCGCACCAGGCTTTTTCCGGTGCTTTGTTTTACCTTGGTTCTTATAGCCGCTTGGTTTTCTTTAATCTCCTGTACAGGTCGCCGTGCACTGTGTGAAATAAGAGATGTACAGACGACACCCATTGGGCAGTGACTACGCCGTTGTGTACTGCACTAACAACCGAGCACAAGATCTTTATCCCAGAGAAATCCCGATGAAATAGGCGTCCGCAACTGGGAGAACAGAGCGCTGCCGGTAATGGGTTGTCAATTTAGCTCAAATATGGATACGAAAAGAGAAAGCTTGGCTTAAGCTGGTTAAGTTTTGTTCTCACTGTATTTCCTTTGATTTAGCGCTAACTAGTTTATTTGTCCAAAGCCTGCCTATGTTTACGATTTTCCTCCCGCTTCCGGCGGTTTCCCAACCGACAGGCTTGCTGTTCCTCAGTCTTCGTCGCTAGCTACGAGCGCAATGCCATTCCGGACTCTCTCCATTGAAGGAGCTCGCCGGCCATATCCACGGGATGGTCAGAAGCCGCTTGCCGACTGCGGCTGACAGTCTCTAGCTCCAGCGGAACGGTCAGAGAGAATGGTCTGGCTGCGCTCTCATCCCTGCCCAAACACGCATGCGCGCGGCAGTCCCGCAGTCAGGCGGTGACCAAGCTGGGGAGAGCGCATACGCCAAGACACCGTCGGCGGTGGCGGTGGCTAGCGAACGCGGCCGTCGGCCGAGCTCGGCCCGACGCGTCACTTGATGCGTTGCCAAGGGTACGGCGCAGCTGCCCTGAAATGAAGGTCTTACTCCCCGCGACGACGAAACCGCTCAGAAAGATTAGTAAAGATTTGCTTTATTCGTACACATCCAGCAGCTTGCAAGAAAAAGCGCGGTCGCACGCCGCTTTTCAAATACTGGTTATTGACCCCAATGAGCCTGTCTATCGCTAACTTCGGTTTCGTAAAGGTTGGCTGCGTTCATTTCTTGGACGCAAGGCCAGCGAAAATCAATCCTTCCCTTGTGTCGCAGTGCCGCTACGCTAGAATGGTAAGCGCACAGGTAATTACTCTGTTACGGGAACGTCGGCTACAACAATCGATCTCGAAAGGGCTGCACCGCTAAACAAAGTCTCAGGGGTCACGATTTCGCCCAGAACAACGCACCACACGCTTTTAGAGACCGAAATTAGTGATGGACGAAGTTAATATCGCCCAAAAACCAGGCCTATAAAAGTTGCGTTTGACCATACATGTTCGTGCAAAGCTGCTCGATTCCAAGTATTTTCGGTTCAGCATGATACACTATGACGACCCCCTCCTAGCAGCGTTCTTGATGCCCAGAAAATTGATTAGGTGATCGCATTACGCACATGCTTATGCCTATGTCGTCGCGATATTTCCGGCATGGTGATCTTTCGCTTGCGTTGGTTGTTAGTGCCTTCAACAACAGCGCAGTGACGCTGAAATGGGTAGAATCCGCACATCGCTAATTTCACACCGGGCATGGTGACCTGCAGGAGTGATTTAAAAACCCGAGTAGAGCAATCTACCGCAAAAACCCTGACACGAAAAAACAGAGCCTCACAGGTCGTCATTTAGGCGTGAACTACGCGCGACACGCTACATTCGCAATCTGTGTTCTGCATGGGCAAAACAGACGTGGAATTAGTTCTCGCTCGCCTTGAATGTGCTCTCTCGTGCACTAGTAAGTTGTGACTTGCAGGCACGTCAACTAAAAAAGGCACCTATAATTTTCAAGCCACATTGTGCGTCCCAATAAGCCACACGATCCGCAGTCCAGCGCGAGCAACTTCTGGCTGGGGCGGCGGCTCGTGTTCCCGCGGTCTTCCCGAAAGCGCGAGGAAGAAGGCGCACCCGTAGCGGAAAAATGGCGATGGCTTGAGGCTGTCAGGAAAAATAGGTCTATATGCTTCTGATAAACATTTAGCAAAACGAGCGCTAAGTGTACAGGCAAGGGAACGACCTATGTGAGAGGTTCTTGGCACTCTTTCACAAATTTAGCATAAGGCGTTTTGCAGTGGACAGCAGATTAAAACGACATATTTTTGGGGTATCCACAAAAGAAAACTTCAATAGCTCTTCCGGTCATCAGGTGAACAGAGTCCGTCAGCGTCAAAGGTCTCCGTGAAGAAAAACTTACAAACTCCACAGTTCACCAGTGAGGAAAGGTGGCCTTCTGGAGCCCAGCTTTTCCATGCAGCAGTAATGAAACCAAGTAAAAGCTTCGACTTCCAAACCTAACAGGTACATATATACGTTTTCAACCAGGTGGCGTACTTGGAAAATACCTTAAAACATGCGAGAGGCAAACTCATGCAATACTGAAAAAAGGAAACCTTCAAGAAATATCACAAAATATTAAGGTTAGCAAATACAAATTTACTTCGATGGATATTGAGGAGGCCAAAGTCTTACAATATCCACGTCCTGGTCGATGATGTTCCGTGGTCAGAGAGCGAAACATTCCACAGCGACCGAAGACTTCCGCGCAGCGCTGCCATTTGATGACGCAAACGACGTTTCAGGACACGGGCACAACTTGGTGCCCTCCAAACGGTGTTCGTTATTTACTACAAATCAACTACTACGACCAGTATCAAAATGACATCACAATATTCAACTAGATTACTCTTCCTTAGCAGGACGAGCGTTTATATAACCATGCTAACAGACGAGACAACAAGAAACAAGCATCAAAGCGCTCACCGCTATCGGGCTAATTTCCCCATTACGTTTTTAGAATCGTGTGCGCACCTAAACTGCATAACGTAGTGATCATTCTTGAAACCACTGAGAACATCGCGACTCGGTGCAGTATCGGCGCGTGTTCTTGTTATTTACCTTCGCACAAAGTCTGCTTCAAGACAATTAAGCGCACCAGCAATTACAGATGCATGGATGAGTAGAGTTTTGTATTTTTTCAGTTACGCGGACCCCGGATCATTCAATGTCTGCCGGCTGCCGAGCTGGCGCCGGCTCGCGGATGCTGTAGCGCAGATGTCTGAAGCTCTCATCAGTGAGCGGGTCCCGCAACAACCGGGACAGCAAAGATGTTTTTGGAGCAAAGAAATTATTGGAGAATGCTTCAAAAAGTGTGGCCTGACGTTTGCATTTGAAAGAAACAATTTTTTTTCTCAGGTTTTAAATATGGCGGTTAATTTCTGAACGCAATTAGGAGTCGGAATTCGAGAAACATATCGATACCGATCTCCAGGATGACTAAAATCTGGATTCCCATTCTGAAATTTAAAATATTTGGTCCACGGTGATGATTCACAAGACGGTGACCGCAATGGGTGCGTTCTAAAAAATAAAGAAAAATAGATAATCGAAGAAGCTAATGAGCAGGCGAGGCCGCAGTAGAGAGGGCCGAGTGTTTGCGACCCTTGCTCTGGGTCGCATTGATAAAAAACACTCCACAAATCAAGTTTTTGTATGCCAGTTTTAAACCTGCAAAACGCGGAATAGAACTGGTGTATTCTCCTGGTAGTGACCTTTGAGGCAGAAAAGTAGTTCATAAGCCCCTTGAAAGGTGACTTCGTCGCCCCAACAAACCATAGAAAAGATGGTGGCAGAACACTCATCACTACGAAAGCGAATAAGAAAGAAACGCACCTGGAACTGGAAAATAATCGCAAGTGAAATAGAACAAGGAAAATTTTAAAGACTCAGTAAATGAATAAAATAAAAACACCCGTGCTGAAGTAATGAATTCCGAAGTTAGGACATGAAAATATTTTGCGGGTAATAAAACAGGCTTTCTTCCGCTAATAAACACGAATGGGCTGCTCATAAACATAATTTTCCTACCAAGGTTGTTATCTGTTAGCAGAAAATGGGCTTAACGAAATCTTTGTATACAAGTCAACTCATTTTGGCGTCATTCCACGGGTGAATTGGCCTATCTCGGGATAGATACCACTATTTCGGAATGTTTACTCTCCCGTTCGAAGGCAACCTATACTCGGCATATTTTACGTTGGGGGAAACTTGCTTTCTTGCTCACTGTACCTTGTGTCTATTTCTTTGTACCCGCCAAAGTCTATTCTTAATTCAATAGTAGAGGACTTCGTACTCCCAAAATAAAATACAAAATGAAGCAAAGTCAACAAATCTAGGCGTTTTCAGAGAAATCCATCCTGCCATTTTTTGTTCATAAATAGCGCCTTTTATATTCCAAACACTTAGTAAATTGCCCTGTACACTCCATTTCTATCAAATACCCTCATTAACATATTCGGCACCCCTGATATAAAGCTCTGTTGCCGTTAGTCTCCCTGCTTTTAAAACTTCACTGCGTTTACCAATTGTTATCCCCCTTAATCTTGGCGGAAATGGAGCCTAAAAAGCATATTATTAAGCTGTATCTTATCGGCAATATCTTTGCTTGACTACACGTCTGACGTCTAAGCTGAAAAACGATTTTTAATTTGAAAAATACACGATGTCTGCTTTTACAATTTGCCCATAAATTCTTAGTTTCCGTGACAGTCCTAATTGACCATACCTATCGCACAAAAAACCGCCTGAGAAAGGTTGCTGTTCAAAATATTCGCTTTACCTACATTCTAAAATTGTTAACAGTAAATGTAAATCGGCTGAAAAAAACCTGTTGTGCCGTTTTTATTCGTAAATTGTGTATTCTTCACACTGGAATTCGTCGTGATGTCGAATAATAAATTCTTGTTTACAGCAGCGTTATGTGAATATTCCTTAGAAATGATATTTGATTGGTGTGACTACGTTTGAGGAAGCTCCCTTGGGGAGTAATATTCTTTTTAGAAATCCACCCACCTGCACAGTTCATTCTGTGCACCTCACCTTATAAAGCACTCGCTGAATTTTAAGCGTACCTTGAGTGTACTGTGGCGACAGTGCAGCTGTGAAATATTCAGTAAATACTGTTTAAAACGCTTAAATCTAATCGACTCCTTGCTTCGCACAGAGGGGTCCACAGATGGCAGCCTGATGACTACGAAGACCACAAGTGTGGAAGCCCGGTACGTACACTGCAATGTTTCACTCTTCTTACTGGAAACTGAGATCTGCTATCTGCTAAACTATGCGCTATTCGGAGGTTTTAAGTGTTACCATATGGGCATACGGTCGTCTAACTTCCGGAATTTTTTGCAAACACGACCTTTATGATGTCCTATATAAGGGTTTACGTCTTTGTAAGCATTGTACACACAGTGAAATATAACTTTTAAAATATACAAAACAAATCATGCTCCTGGTTTCAGAAATGACCGATAAGTTTCTTTTTAAACCTACTGCTTACACAAGTGGCCCATGTTTATAAGGAAATTTTAGGATACGAATATTTGGCAGTTTACCGTAAACACATTAAAAAATATATGACAACATGAACGTGACAAAATTTTGTCACAAACGTGACAAAACGCACATACTTTCTACCAATTGCTTTGATCGAGCGCGTTGTTTCATTTTGCAAAATCCCGCGTTCCTAATGCGACATTTTCCACAAGCAATAAGCCCATAGGTCCAAGGCCAGTTTACACCATTGTGTTAATCATGAAAGCTAATTGAAAATGTTAATACGTAGTTAAACAATACGTAAAGCTAATGCGTAAAGTTAGTTCCACCGACCGTTAACGGAACGGCAACGTTCCTTCGTTCTTCCCAAAAGGAAGTAGTTCCAGGAACGCCGTTCCGTACAACACTGGTTTCGCGTGTCTTGATCAGCCATTCGAAGTGACGAAAATATTCCCCGTTTCTTTAAATTTTATTGACCTAAAGTAAATGAACGTGAGCTACCGATTTTAATCACCCAATTCTGGTGGTGTCTATAAATACTATTTTGGACAGTATCACTTCAACCATAATTCCCAACTACCCCATTTTACGAATCGTATCACCTAATATAGCAACGAGGTTCATTTTTACAACAAGTGCTTGTAGGATACAGCAGCAGTTTAATGAGTGTAAGTTGGGGCCGCATGCTTGGAAATGTCTTTAGAACTTGCTTGACCAAGGTATTGTTTTACGTTTGCAGCGTTAGAAAAAATGGCAACTTGCACCGCTGGTTTTTGTGATTCCCCAAAGGATTTAACTCTATCCCCGTTAGTGGTTCACAATATCTGTAATTGGTAATTATGCTAGACTTTTTTATTTACAAAATGTTTTCTTACATACATGATATTTATGCATTCCTCCTAAACTTTGTTACAGTGCCTCGCTAACACCTGGCCAATGCATTGTCCGCATCGTTGCCCCTGTAGAGAATGTGGGCCAAATAGAAATGGTTATTGTGCCTTTAAACCCATTGGAAATTCCAGTAGGCCTGAATAATGAGTGTTGCTGAAGACAGTTTCCGAGGAAGTGAACAAACTGCTGGGTCAAACTGAGATGGTAATTCGTGCAATAAAAATTCAATGCAATTCATATTTTTATTTTCCAGAAAAAGATTGTCTGGATGGTCGCCAGGGGTAAAAGCTGAAAACGAACAGCTTGACTGGGCCCAGGAGACCGTTTCGAGGCCGCGGCACAACAGAAACAAAACATGATAATAGACAAAGCGAGTTCTGCATCAAATATAGCAAAATACAAAAAATATCTGTATAACACCATTATACAGTAATACAGAAAGTTACTTACGCACTCTGTACAATGCAACTTGCAACAATTGCAGGGATCAAAACAACAGATACAACTAGAGATTACCCTACAACTTACAACAGATCCAAAGAGTTTCGTTTTTAGATTTAAACAAAGATGGCTGCGTAACAAAAGCAAACAAATACAATTGACCATAGGTATTAACACCAGTTTCCGTCATACACACCTGCAAAGGCAAATCAGCACAAATGCTAGTATAAAGAAATACCAGGTAACCGCACATTCAGATTCCATTTACAGCGTGCAGATAAAAAACAGTGAGCATACCATAAAATACGTTGGAGTCTTTGATGATGCGTTTCTTTTTCCAAAAACACAACAACAAAGAAACAACACATTATTAAGAGAATCTCAAATGAGTCAACAATTGATAAGAGTCAACAGTTAATAAGAGTCAACAACCCAATTTTACCTTTCATTTACATAGAACTACCCGTCGCCCAAGTCGCCTGTTTCATTTATCGCGTAGCGATATCGGCAGAAACCAGACATACAAACAGAGGTAGACTAATTTTAAAGCTCTATGAAATACGACTCCAATTGCTTGCGGTTTTGGCCTAAAAGCTCAGGGAATTTTTTAAGATACACACTAAAAATTTTTACGCCCAAAAGGGTGCTTCAGCTTGTCGCCGCAGGAGCACCCTAAAAACTGAATATTTTACGCCCTTTAGGGTGCTTGGATTTTGTCGCCGCAGGAGCACCCTCTGTGAAGCACCCCAGAAGACAGGTGCGTTATAAACACCCTTGTCCGCCTAAAAGTATCCTAGGGTGCTACTTAGCACCCCAATCTGTAGGAGCATCTTCTGCAAAAGCACCCACCTAAAGGGGTACAAAACGGGTGCGTCATCCTCGGTTCACAGGTGCAGCAGGTGTGAGACCACATATTGCACAATATCACACACGATTATGGTATGAAACATTCGTGCTTTCCAAGCTCGGTTCTGTGAGACATTCCATTGAAGCTCAACATCAGCTGATAATTTCCTTGAACTTGTGTCACCGATTGTTAAAACATCAATTTAAAAAGTCAGGAGCCACATCTCAGTACAGTTATAACTTTAGAGGTAGTTGATTACCCAAAACTTCGTAAAAAACCAATTATATGTTCACTTTGCCGAACTGCAGTACACATCCTTCGAGATTCACTGCAGAGCCTAACCATGCTGTGCAGTGAAAGCAATTAGGTGTGCAACACTTCAACCACACAAAACTTCCTTGAACCTTAAAACCCTTGGCTTCTTAGTATTGCATCAAACTTCCAATCAAGGTAGCTACCTGCAATGTTTAGTGCCTTATTCTTGAGCTGAGCAGGAAGGTTCAATATCAAGGAAGACCAAATGCAAAATGTATAGTTTCCTCCGTAATGCGGCTCATAATATAGTTCCCTCCGTACTGCGGCTCATAATCTACTTATAAAAGTTGGGTACCCAAGCCATTTATTTTCGTTTGCATTATTATTTTTTCTTTACGGAAAAATATTCATATGGTACAGCACTTGCAAGGTTTGGTGGTATTTGGAGTTTTATAAACATACCTTTAGACTAAATGACCCCACATAGCAATAACAAGAACTGCAAACATCACAGAACAATGCATACAAGTTCCCTGGTGAAGCCCATGGTTGAAATGTAATGCCATTGTTCAGAAAACATTATTTTATCATGAGGCTAGCTTGTACATGGTGCCTTGCATTATGTCCCTGCCGGTGGATGTGGGGTCATTTGTCACTGTTGCAAATGAAAAGCCAACAGCCAGGGCCCATTAGTTTTGGCTAGTATTACGAGGTGCCTCACGGTAAGCATTCTACGTCGATAGACTTTTTTAGAGTTGACTAGAACTGAAATCAGCAAAAGATTCTCTACAAAACATTCATTCTATCCGCAGCTTTAGGGTTTGCTAATTTCCATAGTTGGGTTTCTTCTGCCTTTCTTAACAACATTTTTCTTTTGATAAGAAGGTGCACAACCAAAAGCAAAAAGCTTTTCTGTAAACCTTTGGTAGCTATATAATTGTTACAAAATATTTTACTCTAAATATGGCAGCTTAAACTGAGAATATTTGCATTTAAAAACATTAAAATAAGTTTAAATTGATCATAAATTTTTAGCTGTTTTTACGCAAAACTGTACATGGGATATGAAGTGCACCACAAGGAGGGCTTTGGATTAGCTTTAGCAAATTTGGGACATTTAAGGTGCACTGAAATCTCTACACATGCGCTTTTTCACTTTCTGTATCCACCAGGAAAATGGCTGCCAATTTAGACAGCGATTCTAAATAGTAGTTGACGTGCATTTTAAAATAATCACAAACATTATAGCCACAAAATTAATTTTTACAAGTTGTAGACATTGCCCGTTACACCAGACATTGGACTACACTGTCAAGAGCTTTGACATCTACAATGACGTCTACAAAGCAGGCTTATACTGGTAGAATGTTTCATACCATAATTACTGTGTGTTCAGAGCTCACGTGTGAAGTATGGATACTGCTGCTTCAGCAAGAACCGAGGATGAGCACCCTTCCTGGTTCTGAAAAAAAATAACAGAGGAAATTCCTTAAGCAGGATTCTGAAACGGGGTTGAATGAAACAAGAATGAACAAGAAATTCTTTCAAAACATGTAAAGCAATGCAAACAAATATTTATTTCAACTTATTTCTACAAAAGACCACCTCATGAAGACTGGTGGTGGGGTATTGGCTCAAAAAAAAAAGCAGAGAGCACTTATACAAATGCTACAGGGAGCTTTCGCAGCCAACAATTGTTTGAACACACCTAAACTAATCACTGTTCAACAAACTCATAAAAAATGTTTGAATGCATAAAAAACCAGTGGTAAACACAGGAAACAGTTAAAACAGAATGACGGCACAAGTTTGTCCCGTCGTTCTCTTCTGTGTCCTGGGTTTTCCTATGGTTTTTCATCCATTCAAACATGTACCAGCTAGCCCAGTCCAACGCCTTGGTATCATAAAAATATGGATAGTCAATCCTTACACAAAGTTGAAAAAAAAAGAAAGTATAAAGTAGGTGACAAAATTAAAACGACAGCAAATTGGTTGGCTTTTAATTTTAAATGATAATATAAAAAATAATGGCATGAATGAAAGTGAGCAGCACGCGAAGTACCTTGTTGCTAGCCCGACATTCCACTTTGAAGCAAAATGTCCGCTTTCAACACTACATAGGCTAAACATGCAATGAGGCATTCCTTTAGGCACACAAAATATACCATAATTGTTAAAAAAGCTAGGAATCAGTTGAAAAAACCTGACCACAACAAATTGGAATTAGTGACTAGATACAGTTTCAGAAATACACAGCGACATCATATAAAAATATATGGTTCCCATACAAAGATTGATCATAACAAAAATTCAGGACATTTATCAGACTGGCATCAATGTGCAGAGCAGCTTAATGAAGGAAGACGGTCTTCACTAAAAACATGTTAATATTGGGAGCTCATGTGCTTCCCTGCAAGTTGGGTGTGTAAACCCACTGACATCTTAACTAACCCGCCTCAATCATCACTTGATAGACATTGAGGAATTTTACGAATTGGTTTATTGTAGCCAGCTGTCTAGTTTATTTCCCTATTTTTCTTGGCATTTCGTGTCTAATTCTAAATTTGGTGACTAGATAGCTTTTACTATGGTCATGCACTGGTGACAACGAATATTTGATTTTACTTTAAAAAAATTTCAGTTTTGTTTTATTGCTCACCAGCCAACGATCTGAAATATCAGAGGTGCTTAAAACGTATGTTGGCATTTCCTTCCTGCAGTGTAGTACAAATAATCATGACTTTTAACATAATTTGTTCACAAATCGTAATATGTGGAAAGTATTCAGCTTAATGAAAATGTCATTTCAGAAGCATGCACAATCAACAAGGCCTCAATGACTCTCATGACGTGGTCCACTTGTTTCTGTCACAAATAACCTGAGTGCAGACACATTCCACCGAAGACGAAGGTAACATGCCCTCTTGGGTGATGAATATTTAAAAAGCCTTACGAGTAAATTTGCTGCTGAGCACGTGAAATTGTGGCATTAAAACAAAAGATCCCTCTGCGGCATCTTTCACTTGGAGGAGCGCTTGACCACAAACTTTGAGAAGCTGGAAAATGCTCCATGAACCGCTCCAGCCAGCAGAAACGATGCAGGACACAAGTTGGTAGGCGGACCGTTGGCATCCTGCGATTGTGAAGATATTTCTGTTTAGTAGATGCTCTTCTTTTTGTACCACTGTTTATTTCACCTTTAACAAGCAGCTGAACTCCTTAACGTTCGCATAATAAAATGCTGCAATGCGGAACAGTTAGCAGGGTTACCTCAATTTTGCTTTTCTACGAATTAACACAATGTAGGTAATCTGCACACAACTACAATCAAAGTACAATTTTCACCTACTTCACTGCTAACATCAGCGTTTGACTGCTCAAGCACAAATACAGGTTAGACATGTGAGCAATCTGCTAAACGTATCCCCACAAACTGAACAATCAGGCATCAGAAATCGGCAAGGAAGGAGGTGTCACGTTTAAATGGCACTTTTTTTGTTCAAAACATAAACAACACCTGGAAGCTTGAAGCGTGAGAGGGGGTCTTTCACGCTGACAATGTCAGAACATAGCTTGCTAGTGGGCACCTGCACGATGTGCACAATGTGTTTCTTGAAAATGCGTGCGAAAGTTTGATTGATGTGTAGGACGAGAATTGCAGCACGTTTTGACACAGGCCTTGTGGATGCTTCTGCCTGCTAATGTCAATGTGGATTCTTGCTAGTCGCCCTCTTCGCTTCTTTCTGAATATAATGCTTTAGGCATTATATTCAGGACAACGACTGCATCAAAACGTGCAGCAATTACCTACGTCCCACACATCGGTGAAACTCTCGCACACATTTTCAAGACACGCAGTGCATACATTGTGCATGTGCCCACTAGCAAGCTGCGTTCTGACATTGTCAGCGTGAGAGACCCCCTCTCACGCTCCAAGCTTCCGGGTATTGTTTATTAGATTCCATGCGCTGAATGCAAATCAGTGTACATTGGCGAAACGGGCAATCTGCACAGAAGATTAATGCAGCACTGGAACGAAGTGAACAAGGGCCATGCAAAAACAAGTCCAGTGGCAGAGCACCGTGAGAGGACGGGACACGTGGTCGACTGGAACAAGACAAAATTACTGACAACTGAGTGCAATCTATCTTCTCGATTACTGCTCGAGTCCCTCATTGTTCAGACGACGCCCAACATTATCAACATAATGGATGGCAATCTGCACCATATCTATGCAAACTCATTGCGCCGCGTAATGCCCAATATATAGCTTCGTTTTCCACGACACATGCTCACCGTGAACAAGCAACAAACCGTTAAATGGCTTTCTTGACTTGGTCAGTGACCTACGTTTCATCACTGCAATAATGCTTCTACCTGCCTACACGGCATTCCATCAAACACTGGACTACACCACATGAGCCATTGGCGTTCTTAACCTGCACCAGAGTATATAACCTTTCACTACTGCTATGAGATAGACCCATAAACGCACTTCAATATGGCCTTTATATTTAGCTCTTGGAAACATTATGTATAATTTTACCTTTAAGTTGCACCTGCTACAGCAGCTGGTACTATACCAAAAACATGAAAAAAAAAAGGTGGTTTAACACGCCAAAGCTACACTTGGGATATGGGGAGCACTGTAGGGGAAGGCTTCGCATTAATTTTGACCATCTGGGTATTTTTGTGCGCATCGAAATCTCCAAACACGGGCGTCTTTACGTGTTGCCTCCATCTGAAAAGCGGCTACACCAAGCGGTATCTAACCGACATTCGCCTCCACAGCACACCACCCTAGCCACGGCAGTGGGTTAAACATATGAAATAAAGCGAGTTTTGGAGTGCAAATGAAAATATTAATCACACGTCTTATTTTCCCAATCGATGTACCTTTTGAAATCCACCATGCAATCCCCCCTCCCCTACCGGCCTACCAAAACACCTTTGTCTCAAGAGGTAATCAGGCTGTTGTTAATGAAGTAAGTATTTACAATCCGAGACTTGCCACCGTTAAAGTCATGCACTTTGTTTTAGAGATAAGCGACATTAGCCATTTGCAGCACCAGGAGTTAATTGTGCTAAGATCAGATTGAAAGCATTGACGGTAGTAGTTGAAAGAAATTGTGTGATAAATTACAACATCATCTGCAAATAGACTTACATGGGAGGATATGCAACATGGAAGATAGACCAAGCAACCTGCCTGGGGGGACAACAAAGTGGCACGAGCAAAAGAAGTATATAGTTATTAGAAGTAAACTGCATTTGAGAAGAATGAAAATCTTTTGCTCAAGTGAGGACATTAGGGTGAAGTTTGAGAAGTAGTCTGTGGTGTGCAATGCGATTGAATGCTTTAGAAAAATCGAGAAAAACTACCGCAGTTTGTAAGCCTGTGTCAATGGATCAATGTAGATCGTGAACAAATCCTGAAAGTTGTGTTTCTCAAGTAACCCTTGTGAAAACCGTGGTGATACTCGAATGTGATATTGTGATTTTATAAATAATTAGCGACCTGAGAGTGGATGAAATGTTTCCTGACCTTGCATATCGTGCTTGTTAGCGAAATTTAATGGTGAAGTACCGTCTCCTGATTTAAAGACTGGTGCTACCTCGACTATCTTCCAACCATTGAGATTAGTGCCCGTCATGAGAGACTGCGAAAAAAGCGCTGTCAGAATTCTACAGACTGCGGGATGTACTTTTCGGTATAGTATGATTATTACCAGTATGATCTGAAGTAGACCAGTTTGTATTGCAAGTTTAAAACCATATCGAAAGATCCTAAATGTTTGCTTGGCTTGATTACATACGAATACTTGCTTCAAAGTCAGTTCAATTTCTCTTCTTGCCCTTTAGTCGTCAGCCCCAGATTCTCTTCAATATCTCTGCTAAGCAATGACACGCTCCATACGCACAGCACTGCTTCATGAAAATGTTTCAAATAATCAGAGGCCACAGCACTGCTAACAGGTATACATCATGGCAAGTTCCACAACATGCAATAACTAACCTGAAAATACATAATCGGTGGGTGCACCGATATGGCAGCAGTGCCTGGACCGATGTGTCGAGCAAATGCGCTGACTTCTGAACGGGTGGTCCAAGCGGCCAGATGATGGATGAATGACCATTCCTGGCGGCAAAGCGTACGGAGCACCAACGAAAGGCCAGGCAGTACTTGGGTACAGCAGGTGCAGTGTCGGTTGGCCAAGGGAGGCCCTGGCAAAGCCTTTGAAACTGGACTGGAAGGCAGCTGACCCAGGACAGCCAGCAGCAGCACCTGCAGGTGCATAATCTGTGAGTGTGCTGACACTTGTTGAAATACAAGAAGAGCACACACAAAGCACGAATGCTTACATCAAGTAGATTTTTAATCGTTTAAAGACAGTAACCTCCAAGGCACTAATAAGAGCATTCCCGGAACACCCCAAGTGAAATTTAGGTCACAGTAAGAATGTATTTATTAGACCCGCAGGTACTGTGAGTGGGGTATGCATGATATATGCAAAGCTAGCTACTGAGCTAATTTGCATGGAACGCATGCTAGCAGCTCATCTGTATCCCTTGCTTTCAATCGGAACTGGTGTGTGATAGTTGAGGCTCCTCCATTTCAATGTCTGACTTGTATCTGCACGTTCAATTCTCCAATATAAATCGAGTTGAGTGAGTGCCTACAGCTTTTTTGTTAGTCTCTGTATGGCCTGCGGTTTTGCGAAAATGAGAACTTGCGAATTGGCTCAATTTTCTGCACTAATTTAAACAATACATATGCCTCTGATATCAAGCCCCAGACTTCACGAGAGCTACTCTGACAGAATCGGCAGGCGCCTCGTAGGCGTTGTGAAATCTCCCCCACTACCCCGAGACTATGCTAACTCCCTGCGAGGCCACATGCGCGCATTTCACCTTCAATTTGCACGTATGTGAATTCTATACCTCTATGAACTCTCAGACGGGCGTCGTCATATTCGTGCCGGACTCGTGAAACTCGGCAACGTAAATTACCGCACTCGCTCGCTGGCACGCGGCCCGAACTCTCTCACCGTTTCCGGCCCTTGCATACTATTTTCTCCACCTTGCACTTTGTAAATTCTCATGTTTAACTACACCTCGTGCGCCCTCATCTCTTGCCTGCTTTTCTTCCAGCACAACTCCGTCAGCACCCGGTCGACGCGTACGCTGTCGACGCGCGTTGGCGAGCGAGTACGGCAATTTCGCTGTTGTCGAGCTTTACGAGAACAGCACACATATCGCGGCCCGAAGACCGCGAGGCGTACGGTCGCCGGTCTCGCGAGCGCAATAGCTGCGAAGCGCACTGCACGGAATTAGTGAAGGGGGGGGGGGGGGGGGGGGGGGAGAGATTTCACAACACCTACGAGACGCCAGCCATTGAATCACGTGTTACGCGTTTTCACATGCACTTCCAGGGAACCTCCTGTTCATGTTATTTCTTGGTATACCGCGGGTATTCACGAGGGAGGACTAATCACAGCATTGTGCCACTCACGCGAAATTGCGACTGCGATCTGCAACCGCAAAGGCACTGTTTGAGAGACACATAAACAAACGCCCCGGTGTTAAAGAGCCTTGCGTGATGTGAAATTATTAGCAGCCGTGTACCATAGCGCGAGCATCGTAGCCAAGGTCTAGCTTCAGCGTAAATTGATGCTGACTTCTGCGGAAACGGTGGACTGGGCGCCAAACAAGTATACTAACTCACGTAGGCTCTCAGAGCAAACGAGATGGGGGTCTAGCGAATTACTGACCCATAAACACCAGAACTCATTCCAACCAAATACAGAATAATAAAAAATGCGTACTTACCCGAGCAAAAACGATGTTTCCAACGTAAAATTCTCCTTCACTGTCGTCTTCATCTCGCGGACACACGAACACGCTTTGTTCTGATGCAATGTCATCCACTTTTGACGCGCAGTATTTTATCCGGCGATGATCGTTCTTCCGGGGTCCCCATGTTCAACACACGCGTAGGTTAGAAGGGTAGACATCACCCATAAAGCTTCTATAACTATGATTTAAGCTTGAAATAGATAAAACAGATTAAATCACGCCACCAACCACTCGGCACAAAACGCTATGAAAAAACACACACAAAGTGAGAGATAGTTGCCAGACTTCAAATGCAGCACCTCTAAGTTTGACGAAAATTGTGTTACTACTGTAATGTTGGTAATTATCTTTCTGCTTTCAAAGTCTGAAATGTGTTTATAACTTAAATTTAAGGTTTTTAAACACAAAAAGTGAATACGCATAAAGTAATTGACATATATACTGATATTGTAAAGACGTTTGTTTTGGTTTTGTTTTCACGGCGGGCTTCTCAAGAGAGAACGTGTGAGAAAACGAGCTACTTTGGGTTTAGGAAGAGGGCGGTAAATGTCGGCGTGATAGAAAGCAAGGAACAGGTGCTTACCCTGGTCGTTAAAAAAGGAGCTAATGAAACCCTCACGTAAAAAAAAAAAAAAAAAAAACACGTTCGACGAGGAATCGAACCATTGACCTACAAAACAGTAAACGGACGCGTTAACAAACAGCTATGTCGGCGGGCGTGTTCAAGGCGCCTAAAACAACTCTATACTTACGTAAGTTGTCAACGAATATTGTTGCTTGTGTCTAGTCATCGCCTCCTTTAACGATGGTCTAGTTTATGCTGCATTTTTGAAATTCTGGCTGTCCTAACGCTTGTTTCTCACGCACCGGTCTTGTAGACGAGGCCGCATTGCTAGCGCTGCAAGCGATTGAGCCAAAGCTCCATTATTTGACTCAAGCAAAGCTATCGCAGTCAACCCGACCTTTTCTGCGCAAGCCACGGCAGCCACGAAATAAATGGAATGTGCCGTTAGAATTATGGCGTTGATAACGCTTGTTTGACCGGCACCGTCTTGCAGACAAGCAACGTCGCTCTAATACTACAAGCGATGTCACTCCTGGCATGTCAGGCGCATCAAACCCATCGTGTAAAACGACTGCTAACAGTGCGAAAACCTCTGAGTTTGTAACAAGTGGGGATTTGCGGTGGCGGCGACGTAATAGGTACAGCAAGCAGGTAGGCAGAACAGCAGCGTAGGGTTACAACTTTTCCCCGAAAAAAAAAACGGGCCTTCCGGGGGGGGGGAGGGGGGATTGTGTTGAAAAAAGACGCCATGTTTTTTAACATGCAGTGCCATTTATGGTAGTGTTTTCTTAGAGAGAAATCAACATAACGTTTGTACTGAAAGTGATTGAGAGCTTGGTTAATCGCTGTGCATGTGCTTCACTGAAAAGTAACCGCAATTGCTGACCGCGGCGGTAGAATTTCGTTATTTTGTTCTTCCCTTAGGTCCCCCTCCATCTGAGGCAGCGCGCTCGCCCGCGTATTTTCTCTGCTCGCGTGTCTTTGCGCAGCTTGTCGACATAGGCGTGCGCAGAGTTCTCAATTTGGGGGGGCAAAGTCTTACCGCTGCGCCCCCCCCCCCCCCCCCCCCGCAGAGCAACTCCCGACCTCTTCTCACTGAAGGCCTTGCGGTGCGAACGCAGTGCAAAGAGGGATGGTTATAAAATTTTTATTTCAATGTGATGGAATTGCAACACACACAAAATATTTCTGAGCAGAAATTTTACTTTCATGTGTTACATCGGCAAGGCAGGCATGGGGCAAATTTGGCGCCCCCTTCAGATGATTAGGGGGGGCGGCCGCCCCCCCTGTTCCCCCTGTGCGCACGCCTATGCTTGTCGACACGTATTTATCGTCTTAGTTGTTGAATTGACGCTTATAAAACGCCAAAACGGGCATAATCACGGCACAAAAGCCAAAAAACGGCTGATGACGACTGGTTTTAGATATGGACCGGCAACCGGCCCGCTGTTTAAAAAACCGGTCGGGCCGGTCCAAAACCAGGAAGGTGGCAACCCTACGGAAGCGACGAGCGAAAATGATTTTACACGACCGCCCCCGTCGGCCTGCGCAAAAAAGGAAGATAGAACCCCCGCATACACGCCCTCGAAGAAAGCTGTACAGCCGATTCAGTTTGTTGTGGAAGAAGAGCAACCGAGGCTGCAGCCACAAACGATTGCGCTTGCCGTGGTATGAGCCAAAGCATATCTTCACATAGTTATGTTATCGTCCGTCTGACTGTTACTTACTGAAGGGAAAATTCAGAACACAAACGTTGACGTCTAGCGTCTATGCCAGACATAGACGCTGCTGTTTAGGCCCTGAAAACCACCTTCAGGGCGTCTGTCGGTTCTGTCTGATGGCGCGCTCGCGCCGCTGATTACGAACGAGGCGTCTGTTGGCGTTGACTTATCGTGTTGGCGAGCCGGTAAACGCCATCACGGTTAAACTCCCTGTTGGAAGACTACGCTGTTGGGACGATAGAGTGCCGACAGAGCTTCTTATTGGCCCCACAAACGCCATCAAGGTTAAACTCCCTGTTGGAAGACTAGGCTATTGGAACGATAGAGTGCCGACAGAACTTTGTATTGGCCCCACAGGCGTGCTGTGAGCCCAACAAGAAAGTCTTGTTGGAATTTTTGCCCGGGGCATAATAATACGGGAACAAATTCTTAGGTAAATTCGATTTCGTTGAGGACACCGATGCCTCGCGTAAAAGTTTTATTTATAGGACTACAAGAGGCATTTTGTAGCCTTTCCTTCCCGTGCACCCAGACATCGAAACGAACCTTGTGATACACTCGAAGCAGTAGATTAGTGCAGAGTGGAATTTAAACATTCAGCACGTTTTGTTCAATTTACGAACAGCAATTTTAGAGCCTTTCCCCTGGTCTATGTGGAGAGTTCATATTTATTCTCTCAACGGGCGGTGAAATAGTGCAATGTGCGGTTTAAACATACAGCCTGTTTTTGTGCAATTTTGCATGCTTGCATTCACACACCGTTCTTTTAGGCACCCTAACGATAAGGTGCCGTGGTAACACCCCAATCGAGAAGAAATACTTTTTAGCACCCCTGTAACGGTCGTAGCACCCTATGAAACTGTTGATTACACCCCTGAATTTCGGCACCCTCGAGGTGGGGTGCCCGAGCAATATTTGGGTGCTTGAAAGGTGCAAAAAGGGTGCAAAATGTTCAGTACACCCTCCTTGCACCTTAAAGGGTGTAAAAATTTTAAGATTTACACCCCTTAATATGTGGCACCCTCATGATTGGGTGCCGGAGCAATGTTTTAGTCCTTAAAAGGTGCAAACAGGGTGCAAAATGTTGAGTGCACCCTTTTAGCACCTTTAAGGGTGTTAAAAAGTTTAGTGTGTAGTAAGGAATGTTATACGCTTGGGCTTGATATTTGTAAAACGTGCGAAACTGCGGGATGGCCCAAGTGTCATTACTTCTGGTATTGGCAAGAATATTTCTATGTTGTAGTGACGCCAAGCCTGTTATCCGGTTGATCACCAGATCAGAGGAAAAAAACAGCAGCTTCAATAAGCGATATTGATACATTTTTTTAACATTTTTTAATGCGATATAATTGAAATAAACCTGAAATACTGGCCTGAGTTTGCAGATTTCTTATACGTCGAATAATCCTTTTTTGCAAAACTAAAAGCTTATTGACGTTTGTATGTGTATTTGTCGACCAAACCAATGAACATAAGGTTAAATGTGAGCTAATTAGAGCGTTATATATGTTAGTTTTTAATTTCTGCGAAAAGCAGAAAAGACAGCGGGATAAAGCACCCGTAATTGTGGATAGTTTCTTAGACAGGTAATTTATATGAGCGTCCTAACTTAAGTGTGAGGAAAAATATACACCGAGAATTTCAAATTCGGAAACAACCTCAACTTCGTTGGAATCTAGGCGGATGGTTCTAGTTAACATGATATTTTTATTTCTAGCTGTAAAGATAACCGCTTTAGTTTTTGAAGGAATAATTTTAAGCCTATTCATTGCCGCCCACGTGGATAGCTTTGATAAATCATCATTACATCTCTCTATTGTATCGCTAATGTCATGGCCAGAAATAAGCAGCGTGCTATTGTCAGCATAAATAATATATTTAACATCTGAATCGATATCAGCAATATCATTAATGTATGAGTTAAATAACAGAGGCGCCAATATACTCCTTTGTGGCACACCATGTCTAATAGGCTGAAAGGCCGATTTGAATAAAGAACACGCCTTCATGTAACGTATATTATGAGGGTCCGGGTTACCTTCTTTGTGCAGAAGTAATTACATGTAGATTAAAAGGGTCCGAACCCATGTCTCCATATTAGGGGCCCGATGTCCTACCTATAAACCTACCTCGGCGGCTGCTGCGGCTGTGTTCTCCTCCACATCCAGGGGTGCTTCTGTAAATATACGTGCATCTTAGAATGAGTGTGCCACCGCCGCTACGAGAAAAGGTATAACCCTCAGTGTAACGCGTTAGAGGAAGTACTAGAAGTATTTTGACTGGTTTTCTTTTTTATTTTGTTCGAGAGAAGTTCATTCTTTTCATTGTTACCAAAAGCAGTCAAGAAAAAAAAACTGGTTCCAATTCATGCAGTGGAGGTGGTTGGACTGCAAAGCTCTAAAAGATACCCATAACGATTACCCAAGCGATGTCACCAATTCACACACGCGGCAAGAGAAACAGTGAAACCAGAGACTCTAGCAGCCGCTGCCTTAGTTTCGCGGGGGCGTCCTCCAAACGTACGAGTGACAGCAGAACGAAAACGGAGAGGAACATCTGGCGAAGGATCTATGGCTCTCCAACTGCTTTCCTCTCACAACTGTTTCATGCGTCACCACCAAGGAGCGCCCTCCCACTGCCCAGTCGCTGTTCCGTTCACCGCTAATACAAATTACGTGGACGCTGTTATCATACATTATGCTGTTTGCAGTTCACACGAGGGCTTGGAATTAGCGCTGGTGGTAGACCCACCACTATGCTTGTTGAGTACACCGCCTCTCTCCCTGTCTCCTCGCTCATGCGGGCAACACGGTAAGACGACGGGTTCTTACTCCGTTTGTCTATGCGGCATCAGGTTCAATTCCTGGCCGGTTCCAGTAATTTATTTTTAGATGCGACGCATCTCTTGCTCTGAGGCATGTCCCTTCTGCTTCGACGTCGGCGTCTGCGGCGTCCGCACGCCACCTGCGCATGCGCGACTCTCCTCCGCTCTTCTCTCCGACAGCTGTGCGCAACACTCTCACTCCGTCTCATTATCATAAACAACAGCTGCGTGCGCGCGCTTCGCTCGCTTCGCTCCGCTGCCGTCGCGCCAGTGCGCGCATGCGCAACTCTCCTCCGCTGTCTCCTCTCCTTCAGGCGCTGTTAATAGTCAGCGCTCGCTGTCGTTCAGCGACAGTCAGCGCTCGCTGTCGTTCGACTTCGCGTCACTTTGCTTGACGACTGCGTGCTTGACTTGATTCTTCCGATGAAGACGTGGTGGAAGCGACAGTCCCTTCAGCGAGTGGACTGACGCAATCCAATACCAGTGCCAGTCCAAACGCTCCCCCCTGATGCGTCGCATCACATCAGGGTTCCCTCGCGGGAAGATGGGCGTAATGTTTTATTCAGCCTGGCTGACGGGAACACGAAAATGTCATTGGCTGGTAGATGTATACTGCTTCACAGTAACATTGGTACCCAGACCGGGGCCAAACCAACGCCTTCTGATAACTACGTATCTGATCTTCGGTGATGTATTTCTCATGGGAGAAAAGGCTCGAACATTCCGACAGTGCGACGATATTGCCGCGAACCATACATTGGGTTTGTTTATTTGTGTTTTGCTTTTACCGCCCGGCTGCGCCGGTCTGCGTTATCTCTGCGCCAAGGGAAGCGCGTGTTCCATTCTTTCTTTCTGTGCCGCATGCGTTATCTGTTGTGATAGGGAGAGCATTCCGATCTAACGTGAACAGCCCAGAATAATCTTCTTGGATCTAGTATGTTCTCGATGCGAATCGACGTTTCGAGAACCACGCGCGCCGAAAGATAAAAAGCCTGCAGTGCGGACGCCGGGGCATTCGATTCGACGACACTCGCCTGTGCAAGTCACTTTGTTGACCACTGCTTCGCCGCCTCTCTATTCTTTTGAGTTGTTAGGGGAGCACAAGTTCGCTCCAATAAACGTATTTCTCATTCGAGATAACTGCTTCGTCCTTGTCTTCGTGACATCTGGTGGAGGTGCGGGGTACGCACCCTTCATGCCCACTACAACCTCTGGAAGCCGCCAAGCCAGTCCAACAAGAGCCAGCCTCCGCGTGCAAGATTTACCACCCGAGTTCGGTCTACTACCGGAGAAGACGAAGAAGAAAGACGTCGCAACCAGAACCATGCTCAACCAAGCCAATCCTCCTGTCGTTCTGCAGCAGCCGCGGGAACCGCCATCATTCCGAGGAGCCCCCGCAGAAGACCCAGAAGAATGGTTGGAGAAACTGGAGCGCGTCCGGAAATTCAACAGGTGGGACGACGCAGAAACGTTCCGGCACGTTTTCTTTTACTTGGAAGATTCGGCTCGCACTTGGTTCGAGAACCACGAGAGCTCCTTGACAAACTGGGCTCAGTTCAAAAGCGAGTTCACTAAGACCTTCACTACCGTGGTCAGAAAAGAACGCGCAGCGCTTTTACTCGAAACTCGAACGCAGCACCCTAACGAAGGGGTAGTGATCTTTGTTGAGGAGATGAAGAGGTTGTTTCGACGTGCGGATCCGGAGATGACAGAAGAAAAGAAACTAAGGTTTCTCATGCGAGGGGTAAAGCAGGAGCTTTTTGCTTGCCTTGTCCGCAATCCTCCCAAGACGGTGGCCAAATTCGCGTCTGAGGCGGCCGCGATGGAGAAGACGCTGGAAGTTCGAACGAGGCAGTACGATCGCCCGGTCAACGTGATGGTTTCCGAGACGATCGGTGCCGGGGCTACAAGCTCCGACACACTGCGTGAGACCATCCGAGCAGTGGTCAGGGAGGAGCTTCGGAAGCTTTTTCCGACGACGCCGCAACCTCAAGTGTCTTCCCTGACTGACGTCATCCGCGAAGAGGTTCAACACGCTTTGGGCACTTCTATGCCATCCGAGGCACCCCGCGAGCCACAGGCGATGACCTATTCTGCGGCTGTTCGTCGACCCCGCCCTGCTCCAACCCGTCTACAAGAAGCTCCACCGTACCGCCGTCCACTCTCGCCGCCGTCCCCACTCTCGCCGCCGTCGACTGTACCGCCGTACACAGCCCAAACCCAGACGCCGAGGAAGACTGACGTTTGGCGAACGCCAGATCATCGTCCGCTGTGCTACCATTGCGGGGAGGCCGATCACATCTATCGTCGCTGCCCGTACAGGAGACTCGGACTGCGTGGTTTCTCCGTCGACGCCCCACGCCCCCGACCCGGCCAGCGCCCTACTGAGATCGACGAATACCTGTCCAACACCAACCGATGACCAGCCCGCTCACACCGATCGCCATCGCCCTACCCATACCAGTCGCCTAACCGCCGTAGCAATGCTGATTTCGCACGTGGAAGGTCCCCCAGCCCACGCCGGGGAAACTAAAAGCAGCAACTTCTGGAGGTGAAGTTGCTCTACGGCGAAATACTGGAAACCCTCCAACGACGCAAGGATGCGCCGAAGACAGTGATTCACGACATGCCCTCATCCCGACGACCCGACCAAGCCCTGACGAGATTCCTGAACACGACGACAGCTACACGGCGCGACGCGTACCCGACCTGACCCAGACGTCCGTTGAGAAGACGACGACAACGACGATGCACAGTGCCCGACCGTCAACACGTACAAGCAGAGATACGACGCCCCGACGAACCCGGAACTCGAGGAAGACTGCATCTGACGTCAAGGTGTCCATCGACGGCTTTGACGTAGTCGCCCTCGTAGACACGGGAGCTGACTATTCGGTAATGAGCGGACCATTTGCGTCTAAACTGATGAAAGTTATGACCAGATGGGACGGTCCGCATATACGCACAGCAGGAGGCCACCTCGTGACGCCAAGTGGAACGTGCACATCGCGCGTCACCATAGACGGCACGACGTACCCTGCCGCGTTCGTCATCTTGCCTAACTGCTCCGGCGACGTAATTCTCGGAATGGACTTTTTGACGGACAACGGCGCAATAATTGATCTGCAGACCAAGTCGATAACTTTTTCCTCCGATCACTCCATGACGCCGGAACCGAACCCCGAACACCGTGCAGCTGTAAGGATAGCCGATGATCATGTCACCCTGCCACCCCGCGCAAGTTTGATGATCACCGTCTACTGTGAAGGTGCTGCTCCTGACGTTGACGCTATCGTGGAGAGTGACCAAAGGTTGCTTCTCGACCGCGGTGTGTCTGTCGCAAGAGGCATTGCGCGCTTCAAGGAACACCAATCCCACATTTTGGTTACTAATTTCACCGAGGAGTACCAGCATTTAAACAAGGGCGCGGCAATTGCATTCCTCGAATAAACGCAAGAAGCAAGTGACGTGATCGCGGTCGCGGACTTTGAACGCACCCCGTAGAAACCTTCAAGCTCCCGCAGCCCTTCGACGTGAATCCGGCGCTACCGCAAGAACAACGGAACAAATTATTGGCTTTGCTGCGTCGCTATAGCGAATGTTTTTCGTCGAGCGCAAAACTACGTCAGACCCCTCTAGCGAAGCACCGAATAATAACCGAAGATGGAGCCCGACCTACCCGACAGTCACCGTACCGCGTCTCTTCACACGAACGGGAAGCCATCCGGACTCAAGTCGACGACATGCTCAGCGACGACATTATACAGCCATCGAAAAGCCCCTGGGCTGCGCCCGTCGTACTCGTAAAGAAAAAAGACGGCACATTAGGTTTTGTGTTGACTACCGGCGACTGAACAAAATCACGAAAAAGGACGTGTACCCCCTCCCCGAATCGACGACGCCCTCGACCACCTCTGCCACGCGAAGTACTTCTCATCGATGGACCTGAAGACCGGCTACTGGCAAATTAAAGTGGACGAGAGAGACCGAGAGAAGACTGCATTTATAACCCCAGACGGCCTATACGAGTTCAAGGTGATGCCGTTTGGGCTGTGCACAGCACCAGCGACGTTTCAAAGAGTCATGGACACTGTGCTAGCTGGCCTTAAGTGGCACACCTGCCTCGTATACCTCGACGACGTAGTGGTATTCGCCCGGACTTTCGACGAACACCTTGCAAGGTTGGAGTCTGTACTCGAGGCCATTCGTACGTCGGGGTTGACGCTGAAGCCTGAAAAGTGCCGTTTCGCATACGAGGAACTCAAGTTCTTGGGCCACGTCGTCAACGCCGCGGGAGTCCTACCTGACCCGGCAAAAACTTCAGCTATCGCGAACTTCCCTAGGCCGAAAGACAAGAAGGGCGTGCGAAGATTTCTCGGGCGGTGCGCATACTACCGGCGCTTCGTCGCAAACTTCGCACGCATTGCAGAGCCACTCACGCGCTTGACGAAAGACAGCACCCCTTTCAGCTGGGAAAACGACAAAGAAAAAGCATTCTCCGAGCTGCAAAAACGCCAGCAAAGCCCGCCCGTGCTCGCTCATTTCGACGAAAATGCCGAAACGGAAATGCACACGGACGCCAGTGATATAGGCTTGGGTGCCGTCCTTGTCCAAAAGCAAAGCGGCTGCGAAAGGGTAATCGCCTATGCCAGCCGTGGTCTGTCGAAGGAGGAGAAAAACTATTCTGCCTCTGAGAAAGAGTGCCTGGCTATTATATGGGCGATTTCAAAATTTCGCCCATACGTGTATGGAAGGCCATTCAAGGTTGTAACAGACCACCATGCGCTGTGTTGGCTCACCAATTTGAAGGACCCCTCTGGCCGTCTTGGGCGGTGGAGCTTCCGCCTGCAGGAGTTCGACGTTACAGTCGTTTATAAATCCGGCAGGAAACACTCCGACGCCGACTGCCTGTCCCGCGCCCCCGTCGACCCAGCACCACAAGACTCTGATGAAGACAGCGCGTTCTTCGGGATCGTGACGGAGAGCGACCTAGCCGCCCAGCAGCGTGCCGACCCCGACTTACGCGTCATAATCGAGTACCTCGAAGGATGCAACGTTGCCGTTCCTAGGACCTTCAAACGCAGCTTACCAGCATTCAGCCTGAGAAACTCCGTCCTCGTGAAGAAGAATTTCAGCCCCGGAACAAGAGCGAATTACCTTCTCGTCATCCCCGCGGACCTTCGTGACGAAATTTTGGAAGCGTGCCACGACGACCCGTCTTCCGGACATCTCGGCACAGCCCGCACTATTGGCGGTGAGCGCGAACACAGGCGGCGCTGCGAAGCCCGCCTCCGTGACGTCAGCTTAGGGATTCTCGCATTTGTCGTCTGCTTCACTCAGGCTCGCTCTCCCTGCTGTTTCTTTGCGCTCGGTCAACGTCTGATGCTTGTCCGCACCAGAATTGGCGTGTGGGTAACTTTTTACCATAAAAATAGGCTTAAAATCGCATACACTAAGTCATGGTGTCAATAAAAGTATAGTTTTGGATACCGCTACGGGAGAAACATTGCCGGCGCCACCCCATTCCTTGCGAAGGCGGTCCTGAGCGGAGCGCGAAGAGTCGGAGCTAGGCGTTAGGTTCTCAAGTAAGCATTCCAACAAAAGGAACAGTCAGCTGCTAATAACCGAAAACCGCGAAAATGGAAGACCAAAACAAATTCTAGGCCTTCAGGGCTGTTGGCTTTGGCAGAAGGCATTACGATTCGCGGTAAACATATGTAAGGTAAAACAGTTTTTGCAACCTTTCCGAACGCTCGAACGTGTTTTGTCACATCACTTTACGTTGTCAAGGCATGAAAATTTCCCGACATGCACTATATACTGCAAAAACTGTAGGTTGAGTTCCAAATAACCCAGTGTGTATATACGCGCGTGCTGATTCTATACCAGACATCTAACCAGTATGGAGGTTTATTGAGCAAAACGAGTCACGTCTTCGTTAAATTTATAGTAACACATATATGTTTGTTAAGACCTGGAGGGATATTTCGGAACATTTTGAACAGCCATATCGGGTTATAGGAAAACTGCACTCAAGAGGAGGTGGAGGAGTAAGGGGAGGAGGGGAAAACTTTATTTAACAATTAAATCGATCTGGTTAGTGGGACGGGTCCTCAGTCCAAGACAAGAGAGTAAAAGTAATTTTCTTCAAATCATAGAACCCCATCCCGAGTTGAATAGGATTTGTACTTCGCGCCTGGAAGGGTTGAAAAGCAATAAAGAGCTACTTGGATTTCTTCTTCGGTTTCGATTCTTTTAATTTATGCAGGTATACTATTTATTACGTTAGTTAGTGAGTATATCATGCCTTCAACACTGTAACCATGTCATCATTGTTCGAGTTGAGAGTCAGTTCGTTATGAGAACGATATAATTACGATAGAAAATCGGAGCACAAAAGCCGCCTTCGAGTACTGTGGACCACGTCGTTTAGGGCGCGATCGCGGGGGCGTAGCACAAACCTTCTCATTGTATTTTCACGTGAATAAACAAAGCACGTCGCAGATATGCACCTTCTTGCACGCAGCCGTAATGAAAGCCAATTTGTGAAGAAGGGAATGTATGACATATAACATGAAGGAAGTATCCACACGACCTTTGTGAGCCTCCCAAACATCCCGAAACCTCCTAATAAGAAGTTGGTGACGGCGCAGAAAAATTAATGCGTTGGGCAGAAAAAAAGCAAGAAACATTAATCTGATACAAGACAACAACGACAGAAACAGAAGAAAGCCGCTTTATTTCCTGCTGTGCGATGCGCGTGTAGAGGCCGCTGCTTGGTATGTAGCGTTACACTGTTGAGTCTTCATAGGAGCATCTCAAAAATACTGCAGGGAAGCCTACGCAATTTGAATACTTATCGAGAAAGCTCTGATCGTTGATCCTCGCGAATAAGCAAGAAAGGACGAGTTACGCACTATCTTCTGACCGATACTCTGAAGAAAGATGTTCTCTATCTCTTCGTGTGTTGCAGACTTGTGGGGGATCCAGCTTTAAATTATTCAGATGCGTCAGAAGCTGGCAAGTCGCTAGAAATACGCTTTTTAACGCACTATAGCAACGAAGCGGGTGATTCCTAGCCCACGCACTGCTGCCCCTCACAAGCGGAGTGTAGCAGACGACAGCGGCACGAGTCCCTAAGCCGACGTCAGAGCCAGGGGGCGCCACTCAAACATCTCACCGCCAATTGTAAAAATCAAGGCGAGGTACTACTGGCCCGGCCTTACCTCTGACGTCACCCACTACGTCCGGAGCTGCCGTGACTGCCAGCGACGAAAAACGCCGCCGACAAGACCCGCCGGACTTCTGCAACCGATCGCCGTCCCATCGAGACCATTTCAACAGATTGGAATGGACCTTTTAGGCCCGTTCCCCACGTCACGATCACAGAACAAGTGGATTGTCGTAGCGACAGACTACATGACGCGCTACGCAGAGACCGCCGCTCTTCCGAGGGGGACTGCACAAGAAGTGGCAAAGTTCTTTATAAGCCAAGTTGTGCTGCGACATGCAGCCCCGGAAGTCCTAATCACAGACCGCGGAACGGCATTTACTGCGGAGCTGATGCAAGGAGTATTACGCTACAGCAACACGGATCACCGAAGAACGACGGCGTACCACCCCCAAACGAACGGACTAACAGAACGTCTGAACAAGACAATCGCAGATATGCTGTCAGTGTACGTTGACGTTGAACATAAGACTTGGGACGAAGTGCTCCCGTATGTCACGTTTGCGTACAACACGGCTATCCAGGAGACGACGCAGCTGACGCCGTTCGAGCTTGTCTACGGTAGAAGGCCGACTACGATGCTCGACGCCATGCTTCCGCACGTAGAAGACGACGACCTCAACGCCGACGTCCACGGATATCTTCAACGTGCGGAGGAGGCCCGCCAGCTCGCTCGAGTTCGTATAACGGACCAGCAGCTGGTGGATGCGGGCCGCTACAACCTCCGACGCCGAGACGCCGAGTACCAATCAGGGGATCGTGTGTGGGTTTGGACTCCCATCCGACGACGCGGACTCAGTGAGAAGCTCCTGCGACGCTATTTCGGACCCTACCAGATTCTACGACGTGTTGGCCAACTTACCTACGAAGTGATCCCTGATGGTGACTCCGGCACATCACGACAACGCAGGCGGCCTGAAGTCGTCCACGTGGTTCGCCTAAAACCTTTCTACGGACGATGACGAACTTTTATTTTCATTTGTTCGGACTGTCGCTTATGTTAGCATCGGGTCGATGCACTCTTAGAGGGGGGGTAATGCCGCGAACCATACATTGGGTTTGTTTATTTGTTTTGCTTTTACCGCCCGGCTGCGCCGGTCTGCGTTATCTCTGCGCCAAGGGAAGCGCGTGCTCCATTCTTTCTTTCTGTGCCGCATGCGTTATCTGTTGTGATAGGGAGAGCATTCCGATCTAACGTGAACAGCCCAGAATAATCTTCTTGGATCTAGTATGTTCTCGATGCGAATCGACGTTTCGAGAACCACGCGCGCTGAAAGATAAAAAAATTACCCCGCATTTCCCCGAGGGGGAGAATGTGAAAGTGCGAATGCACGGTTGTCGGCCCGCTTGCGGCGCTTGCGCTCGGCCCCCGCAGCCCACCGCCTCGCCGCCTTCTCTTCCATCTCTTCCATCGGGTTTGTAGTATCACGTGTACACCACGCAGTTATCAAGCCGCTATAACGCCGCTGAGTCGCCAACGCACGCCGCTGACGACGTAGTTTGAATGCGTTAAAGATATAAGGCGCGTCTAACACTGATATCACCGTCGCGTCCGTAGCTTGGTCGGTAGAGCGTCGCGCTGCGGCCGCAAAGTCCTCGGATCGAAACCTGGCGCCGGATGCTGTTTCTTCTTTAAAGAGCACTGCGGACGCCGCCGCCGCCGACGCCGGCGGTGGATGGTTTGGGGTCGCTTATAAAGTGTATTCACACTTAAAAGCCTGCAGTGCGGACGCCGGGGCATTTGATTCGACGACACTCGCCTGTGCAAGTCACTTTGTTGACCGCTGCTTCGCCGCCTCTGTATTCTTTTGAGTTGTTAGGGGAGCACAAGTTCGCTCCAATAAACGTATTTCTCATTCAAGATAACTGCTTCGTCCTTGTCTTCGTGACAATATATCATTTATTTATTTATTTATTTATTTAATTATTTATTTATTTATTGGGCTTTCGAGCTAAAGGAGAGGTTCGACTAAAAGTGATGAAAAACTCATTCATTAACAGAGGGGCCGTCAACAACAAAAAGAACCCACGGAAAGTACTACAAAATCATTACGAAAATATAAACGTGAAAACGGGTGTAGAAACTTGCCCTAAAACAAATGAAATAACGTAGAACATTCATTACACGTGTAAAAGTCTGGGAAAATTCAGAAATTTATCTACTAATGCGAAGTATTCTTGTGCCGCTTTTGAATAGTGTGAGTTTTTTAGAGCCAAACATGGCTGTGAGTAGCAAAATACGTTGGATTAGTTCATTCTTTTAAAGTTTTCGTGTGTTTTTTTCGCTGATGATCATCATCATCATCATTTATTATACCCTTAAGGACCCCTTGCGGTGTATTACATAAACGGGGAGCAAGTACAGAAATCCCACAGCAGGTGATGGTCGATGGTACAGGCGTAGAAGTGAGGCAGGTTCATAAAGAAATGGCAGCAACACAGCATGTGTCATGTGAGTATACGTCATGATAGCGACGAACTGCCTTTTCCTAATTGTTAATGTTTTCTGAAAAAGGAAGGGGTACTGCAGATGTTGCCCATTTAAGCTATTTCTATCCCTACGCTTTTTCGTCTATTCCTCGGTTTTCGGGGAAGAAGCTTAAGGCCCATATTTTTAACCTTGTCAAACTTTTATTTAAAATTCATGTTTCTATTTTTCTTATTTATTGTTTCTTTAAAATTTTATGTCCCACCAATTATCTTCATTTACACTGTTTTAAACGTTACAAGTGCTACTTCAGCCAAATATACATTTTTGTGGAAAACCAGAGCGTTACATGGTTTTTTCTCGAATTTAGGCATTTTTATTCGCATTTCAAACGTTTCTTTGGTGTTTTTGGTTTATTTTTGGGATTTGCTTTCAGGTCTATTAATTTGTCATTTTGTCAGATCATTTCATTAAAAATTCGATTTTTTGTCTTTTTTTCTGTTTCTTATTTATTGGTTTTTTAAAGTTTTTGTTCTACCAAGTCTCTCAATTCACGCTAGTATTAGGATTACAGGTGTTTTTTTCACCAAATTAGCATTTCTCTGGAAATTGAGTGCGTCACAGTTTTTCGCATTTTTTGTCTGTATTTTGAACGTTCTTATGCAGATTTTTGTTGATTACTGTGTTTTGGGGTGAGAACTATGAGATGCACACTTCCTATTTTCTCAGATATTTTGGGAATTTTTCCAATTTTTGTGATTTTCCGGTTTTTCAAGCTTCGGTTCAACGAATTATCGCCCTTTACGCTATTGTGATGATTTTAATGATCGAGCTTATTGTGTAGTTACGTTGCATAGAAACAGGTCCCGAAAACGTATTTCCGGCTAATTGAATCAGTTCAACAACATTTTGTTAGCATAGTTACACAATCATAACAGTGTACAAGGAATGCGAATCTTTTCAAAAAATGATATCAGCACCTTAGAGAATTAGTCGGTGCTGCCAGGGTGTCATATTCTCATTCAAGGTCATACATGTGCATGCTGATGCGCCTGAAGTATTGTACAGCATCAATTTACATGTTACTCAAGGCTTTACACGCCACCGTGCTTTATTTGTCCCAAATATATTAGCTAGCGAATCCCGGTTTGACCGCCTGCACATAATTTTTTCTGGTGGCTTTCTAGGTTTAAGGAGTGCTACAAAAAAATTTTCTGGGCTTTTGGCATTCTTATCATTTCCCATATTTTCTAGAGAACTTCAGAAGTGCGTCTACAGAGGGGCCCGAAAGATGTTCTAGAACTTATAAAACAAAAAATAAATGATCATTATCGCGGTGGTAACAATAGCGACAAGTAAGAAATCGAACGATCCAAGAAATATCCTTGGTGCCGCAGCACGGCCCATAAGACTGCCGGGCATTGACCATGTAAGGTGCTACTACCAGAGTCACTCTTAAAGGGTTTTATACCTTTGTAATAGGGCACCGAACCTACTTTACGAGAGTCTTCAAAAAGCACAGGTGTCTTAATACTGAATAAATTCTGGTGTGCCTACATTTAACTCAGGACACAAGGACGAAAGACAAAAGACAAGCGCTGACACTACCAACTGAATTTTATTACGCCTCCCCTTGTAAATTTGTACACTCCAGCCACCTGGTCCAGGTACAACAGTGCGCACGAACAGTTTCTCTTTATCGGTTAGCGCAACCGACGCAGTGCTGACACAATCGTCGACGTTTTCTTCATTTTATTTCGCTTCGATGATTTCGCGCGTAAGTCTATCACTGTTTTTATGCATGGTCATGCCGCCATGACAGTCCACTTCACACTTGGCGCAATCTCGGAAGTGCGTGGCGAATTGTTTTTGACAACCTTCTTTGTTGCGGCCTTGTCCTCTCGAACCGTTTTCTGTTTTTCTGTTCACTGATTTTGATATTTTCATTATATTACAAGCATTTTATGTTTTTCACTACAAAACAGTTATGTCAATTCTCTGTTTTCAGATTTAGTTTTCAGCTTTTTTACAAAGTTGTTCCTTCGTTTAAGGTTCCGTTTTGCTCCGCAGGAAATCTGGAAACCTCCAGTTTTTCCCTGTCAGCTTTCTCACGGACTATTTGTGCTGTGCATACATCGCTTTTTCTTACCGAATATACAATAGTTTGCTGTTTCATGTTTCTGGTAAACTTGTTTTTCTCCGTTACCAAGTATAGGGTTAAACTCTTTTTCCTTGTCTGATGTCGACATCAATCTTTGTCAAAGTACGTCAAAGCAAACGTATTCAGTACCTTGACATAATTTCGGTTGTGGTCCTTCATAAAATAGAATTTTTAATACTTTTCCACATCGTGGAAGTACTGCCGCTGACCGCGGCTTTATGCTTCATGGGTGAGAATATTCATACTTTGAAAAGAAAACATCGCCCTGTATAATATTATTTGAAACTGCGAACACAACCACTGATGTACAGTACATAGCATAAAGTGACCACTCAGGCACACAACAAAAGCACCGTTTATGTATCAATCACATTATTTTTCTGCCAAACGTAAGGGTATGGTTACCACGAATTAACTCAGTATCAAACATCGCATCAACAATATCAATGAGATATGAGGATCCATGAGTATGAAAACAAAATTACATTTAGTGATATTGTGGAACAGTGAACAAAAGGAGACTTTCACTGGCAGAAGTGGTTTAGACCGGGATCATCACATTTTTTTTTCAACTTTCAGAAATGCACGCAAACGCGCCACTGAGGTAAATCGAACAATTTACAGAACGTTATCAGTGATGTTAAAGTGAGGACAACTTTCCTACAGTGACATTATGCTAAAAAATGTTCATATCTTGTACAATACAGTACAATACTACTGCGGTGGGAACTGCGATTCTACTAGGAACACATTTTTTTCTACTGCCAGAAAAAGAACATCAATTAAAATAAAATCTGTCATTTTGCGTGCTTTCTGCAAAACAAAAGATGCCACCTAACGCAAGTAACACGGTAATCAAAACTGGCGCGGGAAGTGTTGTGAGACTACGAAAATAACATCTTTTCAACTTCAATGAGATGACAAAAAGCTAGAGAACATTGAAAGGTAAATTCATTAAACAGAAGAATAACCAATGATACGGCATTTTTGCTGCACGCCACTTCCGTCAGAGACATGTTCATTGCTGCTCAAGGAAAGCGTAGGGTTGGGGCGACTTGATTTCGTGGTCTTTCAATACAGTGATAAAAAATGCGACCTTTTCGAACAGGAAGCGCTGCTTTTGCGTTGACTTTGCTCCCATGACCGGAATGACATCTGCAGTTACCCTGCAACATGAACACCATACGTTCCCAATGTAAAATACCTGTGCACCAACAAAACATTCTTTGCAGGGTTTTAAGTATGGGGCCAGTTAGAAATATAGCATTAAATAGACTCATGGGCTTGATAACTCCATTCCGTTTTTGTGTGCTACAGAGGCGATCCATACGTACCACCTGAATACAGGCAAGGAATGTGTATAGCACACTATCAAGATTCCAAGGTGGTGAATAAACACAGTTCACTTTTTTCTTCACTGCCCTCTTTAGAATACGTAGCGGGAGTAGTTGACCTTGATTTTTAACCAACCGGCCAAGCTGCTTCCGCTCACGTACTAGCCAGTCACTGTTAATTATTAATCACTATTATATTTTGCAGAATAACCTACGTAACTCAACCAATCGCTACATCAGTCTTTGCTTTAGTAAACGGCAGCGGCTCGGCCGGTTGAATAAAAATCAGGACCGACTGCTCTTACTGCTCTGACTTAAAAAAACCACAAAATTTTGCGAGTATTCCGACGCATTTACCCAGGGAAGTAGTAACCGAATAAACATGGGTGTCCCAAGTCATATTTTTATTAAAATAAACTCCAAATGTTTTTATGTTTCCACAAGGTCAATATTCCAGCCCCCCACGAGTAAACTAATAGTGTGCACAAAACCATGGCGCTTCGGTTGCAAAATACAGCTTTTGTGTTAGTGCAATAAGGACCAAGTAATTGGCGTCCCTCCATGACTACAAAGCCGATAGTGTGTCATTTATAACCGGTTGTAACAGTTGTATGTTGGTATCTGTGAAGAATATACTTTTGTCGTCTGCACATATGATGTTTACTTTGTCATAATTCTAGTAATGTCATTAATATAAAAGAACAACCATGGACCTAAGACACTTCCGTGTGGTACACTTGCGGAAATTTTTTCGAGAGATGAGACATGGTTTCCTATATTTACGCATTGTAAACAATATTTCAATTATTATTGCAGTAGCGATAGGGGTGTTCCTCTAAGTTATAACGTTCTAGTTTATAGAGTAAAGTCTGGTGATTGAGGCGATCGAAGGCCTGAGGAAGTCAACAAACACTCCCACACATGCTTGTCTGTTCTCAAATGCTTGAAGGATTATTCTTTTTCCGCAAATGAAGTGGTTTTCGTAGATTTTCCCCGAATGAGTCTGTACTGTGGTGGTGAAAGGAGTCTCTGTTTATCCGCAACGCTGGTTATTCACTTGACAATTGTTTCTTCTGAGTCTTTTGAAAAAATAGGTAGGTTACAAATCGGCCTAAAACTTGACCTTTTATTTTTGTCACCGGTTTTAGACACTAGGACAACTTTGGATATCTGCATTATTTTAGGAAAATTACCAGTAAATAGGCATAGGATGCATATTTAGGCAAGTATTGGAGCAATGGCTCTGATCACAAATTTTACCGGCGCCATCTGAATATCATCTATGTCATGTCCACGACTATTATTGAGGGAAGAAAAAATAGCGAATATTTCATTTTCACACGTTGGCTTAACAAATATGCAACGGGTATTTCATTTAATTCGACGTATCGAATCATTTTGTTTACAGGGTATTTCTTACTGCGCTGTTAAAAATATTGAATTTCCCCGCTAGTTCCTCCCCTTGCAGGCAGCGGCCATCAATAGTAAGCTGCCGAGTTCTCGATTCGGTTTGTGTATGACTACGTGAACGGTTAAACGTTTTTTTAAATGCAAATGCATTTCTTAGTCGAGCCATGTCAGGCGCCGTGCGGCATCCAAGCGCCCGCAGGTGTTATCTCTCCGCTCTCACCCCCTCTCCCACAGCAACAGCTGCGAGCGCGCGCGCTCCTCCTCTCCCCTAGCAACCGGAGCAGGTGGTGCGGGTGGATCAGCGGCGAGTGAGTGGAGAGGAGGAGCACGCTCGGGCGTGTGAGGGCGCTCGCATCGCGGGAGCTCGCCGGAGCACCCGCGTGTGTGGGAGAGTGTAGGCGAGGGTAGGCGCGGTGCTTCGGTGCTTCTCCTCTCGACGCTCGCCCCACTCTCCCACGCCCGCATGCTTCTCAAAGACCCTTTGACTGTGCACTTTACCGACAACAAGGCAGTGATCGTGGCCGTCAAGTACAACGACAACACAAACAGGTGTTAAATAAATGGTTACGCTACAAATCACCGTCTCCTCATTAATTATAAATTCCGCGCACTCTCGCGCAAAAGAAATGCATTCGCATTTCCTCACGATTCCCTTCGGGTAGGTGGGGTGAATTTTTTAATATTTGTTTACTACCCATTCCGGGATCACTTGGAAACTGGTCGAACCAATATTTGCGTTTTTCACTTCATATAAAAGGGTTCAGTTTATTTCGCTACTGCTTGACAGTTTTTAGATAAGTTATTTCTTTTGTTTCAAGAAACCTTTAAACAGTTTATCTTTCTTCTTTATCATTTTTATGCATTCTTGCGCTGCTGAGGGCGAGGTCGCGGGTTCGATTCCCGGCCGCGGCGGCCGCTTTTCTGATGGAGGCGAAAAGCAAAAACGCCCGTGTGTAGGAGATTTCGGCGCACGATAAAGATCCCCAGGTGGTCAAAATTAATCCGGAACCCTCCACTACGGCGCGCCTCATCGCCTGCATTGCGTCGGCGCGTTAAACCCCACAATCAACAAATCAATTTTTATGCATTCGTTATTCATCCACGGTTGTCGATTCCTAATGCAGGATTTCAAATTTTTTCTGGAAAATGTCCATGGTACAGACGCTTTAAGGTCAAGACAAATACTTCATAAGCTGCATCTCCAGTTTCAGCCTGAAAGGAGGCTCATGACGTGTTAATCATGCTATTCTAAAAAGCTTCTAGGGTAGCTGGTGTTATGTTCTGAAAGCTAGTGGTTGATGGCGTATGAGTCCTTCGTGTAAACGGAGTTTTTCAAAGTAAGAAAATTGGAAAATGGTGGCTCAGGTTGTTGCTAATAACCCCCGATAATACGCTGTATGCTTGTGTGTTCGGGACGAAAATATCAAGCTGTGACGCGTGTTGCTGCATTCTTCAATATACCATGTGCAGTAGTGTGAATAGCAGACAAAAGTTTGCTGGGTGCAGGGGAGAGTTTTAATATATCTAAAATAAAATGCCCTCCCAACACTGATTTGGGGTAGTTTAAAATTTACATAGTTTAACAGATTTTCAAGCTGGGTGATGAAGTTCTCCATAATGAAATCAAATCAAATCAAATCGAATCAGTTTATTTGCATCACAGTGATGCGGGCATGCTCGGGCAAAAAACGAACATGTTTCACTTGAGGAAACCCGAGCCCCCCTTGGGTACAAGGCATACATCGAGGGCACATCTCCCACCCTCAGCAATACAGGCGCTTCATGTGACAAGCGGTACATGCTCTCCATTGGTAAAACAGATTGGATAAAAACACTGTCTTTATAAAATAACCCCTATTCCACAACTACTCAGACACCACTTAGACACTCAAACATGATCTGAGTCAACAAGAAATAGAACATAATATATCGCAATGCACAACAGCAATATCTATGAAAAACGAAATAGGCATAACAAGTGGCAGTTTGAAAACAGTAAAAGAAGTGTTACAGGAAGTGCTCTCGTGTAGCGCGAGCACTAGAGCCTTGTAGGCAGAAACCGTCTTATATGAAATCATTTAGTAGCCTCTGTAAGGCATACCTTATCATATGCCGTCCATGCTCAGTACGACAAAATAGAAGGTACCAAAATTGTTGCTTTCGAAATGTGTAAGTTACGGGGTTTGGTTTAAGGGATAGCATTTGTACGAAACTTTTCTTCACAATTAGCAACATATTTTTTATAACGCGTCGCCAGGCAAAAACTCCTTGTGGGCAAGGTAGTCAACGTTTGCTATGTGACGCACTGCTTTCTTTTGGAGCAGGTACATTTTCTGTATGTTAGAGTTTGTTGTATTGCCCCAGATAAGGAAGCAATAATTAACATGTGATACAAACAACGCGTTGTACAATAGGAGTTTTACAGATAATGGAAAGAAGGAGCGAACTTTGGCGAGTATTCCGACAGATTTTCCTAACCTACTTAAGACTAAGTTTATGTGATGGTCCCAGCTCATGTTTTTATGGAAAATAACTCCTAATGTTTTTACGGTGTCTACGACCTGTGTGATAGTGTTATCCATTATTATGCTGCGGTCCACTGAAGCAACACTATGTCTTGAATAAAATAACACGGCTTTCGTTTTCTTGCTCTACTTATGAGTAAGGATTTTGCTGTACTCCTCGAGTTCAACTTTTCTAAAACGCCATTTATATTTGAAATTATAGAGGGTATATCTGTGCCTTTGAATAGGAGGGTTGTGTCGTCTGCATATAAAATGTAATGTGGTTTGTCACTAATACATGGTATGTCATTCACGTACAGAATAAATAACAGCGGGCCTAAAATGCTTCCTTGCGGAACACCAGTGCTTATTTGTTGAAGAGTAGAGAGGTTCTTTCCTATTGTTACGCATTGCAACCTGTGTTCTAGATATGATTTAAGATTAGACGCGATGCGACGGATGCCATATAACTCTAATTTTTGGAGGAGGGTCTGATGATTTAGGCGATCAAAAGCCTTCGAAAAGTCTACAAATACACCCATACACAGTCGTTTATTTTCGAGTGCGTCAAGGATTATTTCTTTTTGCTTTAGCAGAGCTGTTTCAGTAGACCTTTTCGGACGAAAGCAATACTGCGCTGGACTTATTAGTTCGAATTTGTTACAAACGTTAGCGAGTCTTTTATAGATTACCTTTTCCAATCCTTTTGAAAAAACCGGCAGAATAGAAATGGGTCTATAGTTGGACATCTCATTTCTATCACCACCTTTAAAAAGCACTACAACCTTTGAAACTTGCACAAGCTTCGGAAAGCAACCTGTTGATAATGCTGAATTGTATATAAAACTTAGAACCTGGGTGACAGTGTTAATTACGCATTTGACTGGACCAATTTGCATGTCGTCAACATCTCGAGTTTTACTGTTCGGGAGAGAAATAAATATTGTCTCAATTTCACTTTGATCTGTTTGTTCAAAAATTATGCTTTTGGGGTTTCTAGGTATTGCATGACCGTTAGGTGTGGGGCAATGCGTTCTCATGACAACTTGTTTGAAAAATGTATTGAATTGTTCGGCAAGTTCTATTCCGCGCACACGGTGGCCTTGAGACACGAGTTCTTCGACAGGAGGGGGGTGCGCTTTCAGATTAAGAAGCTTTTTAATCTTTCTCCACATATCTGCACTGCCTTTGAAGGCATCTTGCTGAAACTGACTATGCAAGTAACACCGCTTTTCGTTTTTCAGAATTGAGTTCAACTTGTTGCGATATCGCTTAAACTTTTGTAGATCTGAGATTAGCCTTGTTTTAAGAAATTACTTGTATAACTTATTCTTCTGTTTTATTCGTCTCAAGCAGTCTTCGTTGATCCAAGGTTTGCAATTTTTACTATTCGTTTTAACAGTTCTTTCTTTAAAACTTTCAAGGTAAACTCGTTTAAAAATTGATAAAGACTTGTCGTTCGCAGCATCGGCAGTTTCGCAGGACAATACGTCGGCCCAGCTTTCGTTCATGAGGCGGGAATGGAAAGAATGCAAAGTATCTTGTGTTATGTTTTGAATGCCTACTGTCGCTGCTGCTTTCGCATGCGTTCTGTTATCATGACGTTCTAAGAAAAGATAAATGGGGAAATGGTCACTTATGCTGGTGCAAACAACGCCAGATAACACTTTGGTACTTTTTGTATTGGTAATAAAAAGATCTAGTACACTTTCTGTCTGAAGTGTGACACGTGTTGGCGTTTCACTGCAAATCGCAAAACCGTTTGATTCTATCGTTAACCGGAATGACTCCTGCGCTGGGCCAATTTTTTTTATATCGATATTGAAGTCACCACCAAGTGTTATTTTAAGATGATTTTCAGTCGCGTAGTTTAAGAGGCGCTCAAAGTCGGTGATGAAATTGCTTATCTGACCGTTCGGCGGCCGGTACATGACGCTGTAAATATTTTTGTTTGACACCAGAGCCAGACATACAAAATCGTCAGTTATGAATGAAAGCTCTGAAATTATTTCACATTGAAATTCATTCCTTATAAGGATTTCGATACCACCAGCTTGCTTATGCTGTCTATTTATGAAGAAACTTTGATAACCTTCAAACCTGCAAACTTCCTCGTTCGATGAGTACCATGTTTCCGTCAGCATTATTATATCGAATTTGAAAACAAATTCATTGAGAAAGACAAGAAGTTCCTCTTCCTTATGCCGCCCTGATCGAATATTGAGGTGAAGGCAGGTAAGACCTATATTTTCAGACGAAATATATGCACTGTAAACGGCAACCGGGCATTCAGCCATTTTCACGAAAGAACTGCTGCCTTAAGAGAATGTGGGTGTTTATGCGATTTTTTCCACGTCCTGCGCATTGCGGATGCGCACGATTGGTGACGACTCCTCTTTCCTGGCAAGAATTTTACCGTCACACGACCAAACAAAACGCCAGCCCTTTGCTTTCTTTGGCGCAATAACCATACCAAGGAGTTGCTTGAGTGCTGAGCAAAGGTGCTCGTTAATGTACAGTCGCGTGCGATTTGAAGGTAATCGCGCGAGCGTCGACCGACCACGACGATAACGCCCCCACGCGGCTTGTTTTACTTTGCCTGGTTCCTGGTTTACGCATTCTTCCCTCCCTCGGTCGCTGTTTATTCCAGCAGCCAGCACTCCAGCAGCAAAATCAATAACCCCTTCCTCTTGTTTTATCGCGCACGCAGCGACGACGTCGCACTCGTGGTATTTTACAGCAGTTCTCGAAAAGGTGCGCAGAAACGCATTCTCGGGAAATACTGGACATTTGTAACAATGGGTGCTATCGTGCTCACGATAACCAAGAAAAAACGCACACGTGATTGCAACCACACAAGATCACCACAAAGCGGAAAGGGTGGTTTACTAGCCGCGGGAGTGATCACTGCTTGATGGAACAGCGACCGAGAGAGAGGAGAATGCATAAACTAGGTCCCAGTCGCTCCGAAAAAGGCCGCTCGGGGGCGTTATCGCCTTTATCGGTCGAAGCTCGCGCGATTACCTTCAAATCGCACGCGACTGTACAGTGGCGAGTTGGGTGTAAAACCGAGGTCTTCGGTAGATACACGCACCTTTTTGGCTTTCTTCAGCGCTGCATCTCTTTTGGTACGGCTGTTGAATTGCACAACAATGTTTGGCGGTGCACTAGGATTCTTGACAGGGACACGGTGACAGACCTCAATTTCGCCTTCTTCGATTGGTACGTCTAGGGCATTTCCTATCAGCCGCACTATCTCACAAATGTTTTCATCTTCAGTCAAAGGCACTCCTTTTATCTCGACGTTGCGATTCCTCGAGTATTGCTCTGATGTAGTCACTATGTCTTCTAGCTGAGACGCTTGTTTTTTAAGCGCTCGGCACTCTTCCGCAAGCTTTTCGTTTTATGGTTTAAGTTCTTTGTCAACTTTAGCGAGTTCAAAGCCTTCAGCCTTAGCTTTCTCGTACTCTTTATTGAAGAAATCTAAGCTCGCCTTCATGTCTCTTAATTCTTTTCTGAGATCCTTTTCCATCTTGGCCTCAAACTCGCGCATTTCCTTTCGAAGTTCATCGCGAAGCTTAGTTAATTCAGACATGCCGCCTGTCATGTCTGAATTCATTCAGGTGGTTGAAAAATTACTGAGAATACGTATACCTTAAAATTAAAGTGCGCCATTCCATATCAGAAGAAATAAACGAAAAATGTTGCACGATGTCACACTGTATTTTATTATTTAAGATTATTGCAATACCAGAAGCTCGCCTGTTGGATCTGTTATGGAAGAAAGTCTGATAGCCGCCGCGTTTGTAAACGTCACTACTGCAGTCGTACAACTTCTCATTGAGCACTATGGCGTCAAAGCGAAATGTGAATTCGTTTGAAAATGTGTAAGGCCATCCTCTTTATTTCTTGCGGAACGGTGGTTGATATGAAGACCCTTTAAGTTGAGATGTTTGTGATAAACCGCCCTAATGCTCACATAACGTGGTGATTGTCATTTTTTTGCAGCAACTGCACAGTAAGCATTGGTTTTGCGTAGACAATCTTTTCAACGTCCTGCGCATTCCAAATGTGCAGTGAGGGTGTCGTCTCACCTTTCTTGGAAAGAATTTTTCCGTAACTCACATGAAACGCCACCCTTTTGCTTCCTTCTGCGCCAGTGTCGTTCCAAGGAGTTGCTTCATGGACCGGCACAAGTGCTCATTGATAAACACCAGCGCTCCCGAATAGGGTCCCAAATGTCGTGCCGAGATGCGTGCCTTTTTTGCTTTTTCAAGCACTGCGTTACGCTTACCTAAGCTCTTCAACTGGACCACAATATTCGGGAGGAAGAGGGGGGTGGGGGGGCGTGGGAGGGGCGTGGACGTTTCGCATTGGCGCGCGGTGGCAAGCTTCAACCTCGCTTTCGTCGATCGGCTCATGGATCAGTTCGCCAATTCGGTGAAGTGTGTCTAGGTGCTTTCCTCCTCTGAAACCGGGATTCCCCTGATTTCAAAATTTGCATTTGTGGAGTACTGCTCCGAGGCCATTAATCTTTGTTAGAGTTTAGATATCTGCTTTTTCAAAGCTTCAGTTTCGTTAAGTAACTTTTCGTTTGCTTCAACCAATTCCTTGTTCTCGGTATTGAGCGCAATCAAGTCCTTTTTGTGCTCTTCAAAACTGCCACTGAAAAATTTGACGCTCTTTTTAAGTTCCATCAGTTGATATCTGAAGTCGCGTTCCATCTTCGCTTTAAATTCTCGCAATTCATTTTCTATTTCTTCCCGACACTCCACAAAACTTTTAATATTTACATCGCGCGAGATTATAGAAAGCAACAGACATTACTGCCAGCAATTGCAGCAGCAATAGAAGGTTTACTTTAGAATAATTGTTGTGATACAGAAATGGCGCAAACCTGCAATGGCAAAAAGGGAGGGTGACTTTGGGGCTGTGCACCGCTGTCTCTGCCAAGTGAGTGCCGACAATGGATGCCGCAGTCCTTGTAGCAGTTGACCATGGTGGCTGCTCTTCCTGACATGGCTCCTTAAAAGGCCGGACACGGCTAAAAAAGAGAGAAGCCTGAGGAGAGTCGAACCCATGATAATAACTTCCGCAGGCAGAGACACAACCTCTACATCAAACTCCAGGGCGGAAAACTGCATCTCATCAGCCGAATTTCATTCCGTCTGGACGGACCTTTTAGCAACCTACGCTAGACACTGCCTATGCATGCCACAGACAACGTCTGATCTGCAGTAATCGGCGCATCGCAGTAGAAGGTACAGTGACAGGAAAAGACGAGGACGGCGGCCGCGTCGGGCGTATAACATTCTTCTTCAAAACAAACAAAAAAGCGCATGTTAAGGCGAGCGTCACAATCATGGCACAGCACAAAGCTCTTGTGCGCGAGGAGACGTATTGTTGTGCTACGGGACCAGCGCTTCATAACAATCAATTTCCACACAACAAGCGAACAAACAACAGTGCAGGCACAAAATATAGAGGCATAAATCGGAACAAGGCGCAGTTTCCACATGACGTAGTTGAACTTTAGCCCTCACCTTCGGAGTATGAAAAACTAAAAAAATAAATCCCCCGTTGTATTATTGTGCTGGTGCCTACAGGGCGGCCATTTGCAAAGGGCCGCATTTCAAAATTGCAGGAGCGCAAAAAAGCGACTTCGGCCGGGCGCTGTTTCGACGGTTCAGTAAATTCTTGTAAAACTTTCACATTTCACACCCACGCATTTCCCACCTGGTCAGGACGAGGAAATAACAGAAGATTTGTGCTTTTTCTCTTAACAGGTTTCTGCTCTTAACAGGTTTCTGCTCTTAACAGTCTATATCGCCATGTGAGTATGCTAAGAAACGAATTATAAAAATTATCATACAATGATGTTACCCGACGCTACATTTCCCTTTGTGGTTTTTTTTTTTTCGCAGCATATACCATCCCCGACAACTATTTCTAACTACACCTTTGCTGGTGAGGGTGTCTTATCAACAGCAAACACTGCACATTAATTTTTCCTCTCCGGGAAGTGGCACGGGTAATAATCTGGGAACGTAACGGTTACGAGGCAGTTGCAGTTCATTCGAACAAGGTTTTATTCTTCCGCAAAAGACCACATGGCGCCGCTTTTATTTTTCTGTTTTGTCTTTAATCGATATAAAACGCACTGACAACTGATGCGGAAAGTGTAGCTGGAAGTGTGCCAACTTCGGAAATGGTTGGGCACACTTGCACATTAGGCCCAAAATGAGACTTCATCATGTCAACCGCTCCAACATTGGCAGAACTTGCCCTTATAGAACAATAGAGCCTAAAACAGGATCTCAACAGAATGTTTCAGTGTCCACAAGTCATAAATTTCTGCTGAAAGTTTGGTTTACACTGAAAGGAGGAAAAATGATTCTTTGTGCAATTAACTACTTTCACTAAGTTCATTTATGATAATGCCCGGGTGCTGATTATGTGACACTGTTAAAAGTTAAGGCCCATCTATACGGTTACGGAACCTCTTTCAAGACTCAACAAATTTCCTGGCAATAGGAATGCAGAAACATAGAATTACGCTCCGAAATTGTTTTTTTTCTCAGATGTAGCTGCAGCAATCTTTCAATTATTGAGTCATACAAACACGTTTACTGAACTAGTCTCAATGAATCGAATGTTCGGTAACTTTTCTGAACACTTCGCCTATCTAAAAATAACAAGTTGTAACGTACTGCCTATTGGCTATGATCTCTGCTAGTTTGTGGATAATTTTCTTTAGGAATCAGCTTCAATGTACACAAACACAAAGGAAGAGGGAGAGACACGACACTTTGCTGAGTAACAATTGAAATTCTACTGAAGAAAACACAAACACATACACATACAAAAATACAAAATTGTTCCTGCCGGTCATGGATATGATTAGCGAGGATCTCTGCTCCGAAACTGCTTTGAACTGTTTGAAAAAGCCACGGACGCCACCTTGACGTCTATCTTTGTCTATCTCCAAAGCTTCCACTATTCTCGTCCTATCTTGCTTTTCTTCGTTCGGATAGCCGCGGTTTCGTGCATGTAGGCGTCACAGTGGCAGTCTTGAACGTGGTTAGCAAGGTGGCTGGACGGGGCTGCTTGGAGCGATGCAGCCTGCTCTCGGACCCTGTCGTTCAGGCAACAGCTTCTCTCCGCCTGTCATGTCTGTCCCTCTTCCTTTGTGTTCGTCCGCATTCAACCAGATTTCCATCGAAAGACAAAGAGAAAGAGTGCAGAGTGTTATCTTAAATTTTGCTACAAACTTGCGCTTACTAAATCTCTCCGCTTTCTGGGAGTCTTCATTTGGAGCATTGACTGATTTAACAAACGTTTATTGAAACCAGCAGAAGCAGTTATTACGCGCAGCGACGTGGGCCTTTCGTCATCCCAGGTGGTGATGTAGCTTCTCGACTAGGGACTCAAGCTTGCAGTTGCAGTCTAGCGAACCCCTGCCTTTTGACCGCCACCAGGACCTGCTGGATGGACCATAGTTGTAGCTCCTAATTGTCAGTCCGTACGGCTTCCCTGAGCCGTGGCTCGATGGCTTCTGAAGTAGGTGCGTTGAGGTGCGTAGTACATTCCCATAGGATGTGCGCCAGGTTAGCCTTTCCGTTGCAACAGACTTGGCATTGGATGGTTGGGTACGTCTCGGGGTAGATGTGGTGCACTAGCGCAGGGGTGGGTACTCATCCTGTCGGTAGTTTGCGTAGCGTCACGGCTTCTGCTGGGCTCACATCCGGGAGTGGGGGCAAGAAGGTACGGCAGGTTAATCGCTAAGCCTTGGTTATTTCAATGCTTTCGTTTGTGCAGAACCACTCCACCGAACGGGTGGGGTTGTGGCGCGGTGGGTTAGTGCTCCCGTTGCGGTTCGTGTCGGTCCCGGACACATTCTCGACTTTTATTGTTCCTTATGCTCGCTGGTAGCAAGTTACGCAGTATCCGCGCCGATTCCGTGCAGATGCGACCCTTGGCGAGGTTTCGAACTGCCGTTATGGAGTCTCTAGTCTTAGCCGGAAAAAGAGCGCCGTGCTTGTTTTGAACACGCCGAGGGCGGCCTTGTAGGTCTTTCGTATGACTGCATTAATTTCATTTCGCGCCTAGGAAAGCTAGGCGTAGTGGGCGGCCATGTAGACAATGTGGCTAACTACAAAGGACTGGATCAGCATAATCAAGTTGTCTTCCTTCATTCCCCACAGTTTGATGAGTCGCATCACGTTTGCCGTCTTGGCGACTAGGCGTATCATCGTCGCCATTTTGTCCGTGTCCCTCGAGGATCATGTCCAGTTATCTGATTCGTTCACCTTCGGGTATGGTCTGTAACAATTTTATTGCTTTTATGCTGTTAAACTGTTTATGGACAAAGGAATCGTTACTGTACGACTCAAGGACCACGCGTTCATCTTTTGGGAATCGCCCACTACGTAGGACGGCCTGGCAGCTCTTGAGACCATTGTACACTAAAAAATATTTGTTGAATATGACCTGAACTTACGGAGTGAGGCCTCGACATCTGCACCCTCGCCGTCCAACAGCAGCTGGAGGAGAGCGGTAGCTGCAGTGAGTAGCATCGCCACAGCACCTCTTTCTATATTGCCCCTTCTATGTGGCCCAAGACCAGCGTTTTTTTTTATTTAATTAATATCAATAATACCAAGGAACCATCTAAGATGTAGATTGACAAAGAAAATTGCGCACCTTGCAGTAGTAGTGTAAGGTAGAAAAACAGCGGAGCTTTGGGTCGACTTAGATTCTTCCTGCCTGGGATACGCTGTCAGTGTGTCGGACCGACCGGAACGGCTTTGTAAAATCTGGCTAAACAAGGCCGCACTCCCCAACATGTAGCCTTCGCTCTTAGCTGCCCTTTAGTCATGGCAGATTTGTTGTAATACTCGAGGTTCTATCGTAGCCATGTCATACGTTTTGAATCAGCGACACGATGGCGTTCGTACTGCGCTTCTTCTTCCTCTAGACTTATACTTCTTCGGCCGACCCGACGTTTCTGGGGGGTAAAGTCTAGTCAACTTATAACAACATCCCAGTGCCAAGGAAATCCCATCGTTATAACCGATGATTGTTATATGCTGGTTGCTAAATAAAAAGACAGAACAGAGCTCAAAACATTCTATTTGCAGGCAAGTAAGGATGTACTGCTACCTATTTGTGGAAAAGAAGATATACTCGGTCAGCTTTGTTTGCTGCACATGAAGCTGGCGCACATCCTTTTGAAGAGCATCTATAGGTGCTTCACCTACCTAAGCGAAGGGTCCTTGGTGGAAACGAAGTTCCTGGGCGACTATCATGCGTTGGGCCTCCTGGGAAGGTGCTACCCGAGTATGCTGTGCAGCCGTGTCATCAGAGTTGTCCCTGCCACCGCTGTCCGTAGCACGTATCCGCTAAACAGTCGCCTCATCAGTGAGGCACTGAGACATTTCCAAAACAACGGCCCTGACGTTCAATCCGCGGAAAAACGGAGGTAGTTGAAGAGGCGCCGAGTCAAATTCAATGCAGCAGGCGCGGGGACGGAGCCAAAGCGGCGGCATGGGTAGGGGTGTTTGGAAGGGGAATTCTTCCCCTCCTCTTCTCGCTCCTCGTGAGCGGCGCAGTTGACTCGTTTTCTGAGGGGCGGACGTAATGCGAGGCGCATCGCGGTGCATGGTGTCGGCGTGGAGAGCCGGCGGCAGCTCCATTTTCGGTGCTTACGGTAACCCGACTCAATCGTTATATCCCATATCGTGGCACTGGAGCATTGTATTAAGCGGTTTATTTTCCATTGGAAAGCATACAAAAGCGGAGGGTGCCATAGCAATTCATCGTTATATGCGATATATTGTTATAAACGCTATCAATATAAGTGGACTCGACTGTATAAGCGATGTGATCGGCGCGGAGTCGCAAGGCGACGTATTTCGCCTACGCGGCACACGATGTCGGCGCAGTAACGTCATAGGTAGGAGAGGCTTGCCTCCGCTCGAAGTTATGCGAAGCTATGAGAATTCAGCTATGCTTGGCTAGAAGCTATGCGAGTCTCGGCACAGCCTTCGGCACAGGCCACTCGCACAGAAGGAGCTTTGTTTCCTGGCATTGCGTTTATTACTCCTCGTGAAGAAGCTCAAGCTCACAAATCTCCGCTGGCAAACGAAGTGGCTTTCGAACACGACTCCTTCTCGTCCTTTGACACACAGCGCTTCTGCAACTTTAAGTAAAACAATAGCCGATATTTTTTCCGACTTTTTTTTCTACTCTGGTGCGCACTTGCATTCTCCATTTTATGCATAGCCTGCAACGCTCCCAGGCTGTAGAGCACAATCGGGCGCTTCCTGCGAATAGAAAAGTGAGGTGCAAGGATTTCTGCTGCAATAAACTTGCAAATACTATGAAAGAAACCTAGTGCTTAGGATTTTGCTTAGTTTATTTGAACATAACTAGTTTACGTAGATTAACTACTGCAGTATTAGATAATACATTCATTTCAGCATTTTTTACAATAACTCAGAGATGGCGAACGTGTCTAAGCAGAATGCTGCAAGGCGAGGCCATCTGAAGTGACAGCCCACGGCGCGAACGATTTCGCCACTTTTGCCTTTCTTTCAGTCATGCCTGCAGCTTACTTTTTGTGTGTTTATTTTAATTCTTTTCCCTTACATTTGCTTTAAAGACATTATTTCCGAAAGAAATCAGAGCCAGAGTTCCAAGTCCGGGTCCTTCTGATGTGTGCTATTCACCGCCACCCGCATCGGAGCAACGCCTCGGGGAGTAGTGATACAATTTGTTTATTTTGAGCTGCGGACTGCATGAGTATATTCACCTTAGTTGCATGCTACGTATAAAACGAATGATAATTGTTGCAATTGAAAGCAAATTGTGATTTTGTTTCATTTTTTTGTCGACAGACTCTTTTATCGTACGAAATCATGGCCACAGCGGTTGGTTTCGCTGCTATAAACTTTAGTACAGAACAATAGTATCTCATAGACGATACATTTATTACACTTTACTAAGGACGTGACGAGTTCCTTGTAACATATGTAGTGAAGCTCATTCCCGGGTAATTTTCTGAGCAGATAGTCGAATGTTTTAATATCGCCGAAAACCGAACCGGTGCATTACACCTATAAGAGAGAGACCTTTTCAAAATTCTGTGCAACCCAGTGGGCGATGAGCATAACCTTATAAGTGTTTCTTTGCACCAAAAGTCTGCGATGGTTCTTTGCAAAACATTTTTTTGTAGGAAAACCCTCAGCCTCCCTGCAAAACACTCTCCGGATTCAGGGAGGAAAACCGGCTGGATGATTCGCCACCCCATGATGAAACGTAGGTCCATAGTACGGAACTGCACTTGCTTAGCGGATGGCAGCGACAATGTACGTGCGCCGTGCTTGACTTTCTAAAATGCGGGAAATCCCAATAGAACAGTTCTTTGGTGGTTCGAGGTGAATATCTCCGACAAACGTGGTAGTAAGTCAGCAAAGAGTAAAGTGTAAAAATTATCGACAACGATAAATGAAAGGCTCTTGTGTTAAACGCTTTTGCCTAGGGTAAAAGTCCACAAACATCTGTTATTTTCCAATGCCGGAAGGTATTGATTCTTCAGATTTCACCGGAATAAACGAAGCTGCCATAGCTAGTAACAGGGTGTCTTCAGCAACTGAAAGCACACCTGCGCTGGTCTCGCTGGGATCGTCAGTTGGTGTGGGCAGAATTTCACCCCGGAAAGAAATCTCGCCAGCACCACAGTCAAGCGTAGCTCCGCTGTCGCGTAGGAAATCTATACCCAAAATAACGTCATGGGTAGCTTGCGCCAGCAAAATAAACTCCGTCCGGAATGCCTCTTCACCAAGCGTAACAGTCGCGGAACAAACGCCGACAGCGCGCAGTTGCTCGCCCCCGATACCGCGGAAATGAACGTTGCGATCAAACGCAAACATAACTTTGTGTCCAAGACGATTCGTGAAAGAAAGAATCATAACCGAAACTGCGGCACCAGTGTCCACTAAAGCTAACGTTTCTACACCATTCACAGGTGGCGGAATTGGTGAAAGAAACCGTCTCGCGACCTCATCCCCGTGGATCGCAGAAGCTAGTTTCGCAGCGTCGGCGATCCTCGCCTTGCCCGCGGCGAGGGTGATCGGGCTTGGTACGTAGGTGGAGTAGAGAAGCTGCGGTCGGATGCGGGCGAGTCGTGGCGCGTGTTGGTTGACTGGCTGGCCCGGTAGAAAGTGGAAGTCGGTATAGTCGTGTCGTAAGGCGGGTTGTTGCGCATGGCGGCAGGTGGTCTCGCGAAGTGTCTGTAATGAATTGGCCCAGGATTGGCGTGAAAGTCACGAGTCAGTGGCCAGTGCGTGTGCGAGTAAACGTTGCTTTATGCATGACACGAAAGAAGCAGAAGTTAGGGCACGAAAGCAAGTACGCGAGACGAAAGATATCAGCGTTAAAAAAAGGCACGAGGCTAACGGAAATGTCCGCAATAAAGAAAGCAAACGTCCTACGGGGTTTTGTCGCAGCCCCTCGAGGTGTTGAAGTCCCGATGCGTGCGGAGTCGACGAGGACGTCACGGTGACGATGGCTCGATGACCGGTTGTAGGCCCCGTCGTAACCACGTGCGGGACGTCGGGCAGGCATCGTCGACCTTTCCGATGAGTCACGGCTCGAGGGCGTACCAGCGGGTGTGAGTGGAGCGTTCCACCTCCAGGTGAATCCGGACCCGCGCTCTCTCGTCCAGCGCGTCACCAGCTCCAGGCACGGCCAGCCCGCGGGTTGTCGGGATCAGCGGCGGACGGCTCTCGGGAACAGCAGCGGTTGCGCTCCGGGTCTTCCCCGAAACGATCACAGGGCCGCGCTCTCAAGCCCAGCGCGTCACGGGCGTCCTCTGATCACCTGGTTCGATTTTTCTGCACGCACTCGTTGCAGCGGCGCGCTCGGTCTCCTCTTCTTCTTCGTCCACCGGCACTACATCACAGTGTCCTTGAGGCTGCCGTAGGCGATAGGGACAAAATGGGGATATATGACCGGGGAGGTCGCAGTTATAACAAACAGGAGGCGGTCGGGGTGATTGGTAAAGTCGTCTGTGATCATCAGCTGGTCGGCGTGGAGGGTCACTATTGGGCCATGCAAACCTCCGAAGCGGGGACCGATTAGCCCGTGCTCCAGGGCGTTCATTCCGAAAAGTGGTTGGTCGACACCTGGAACTATCCTCACACCAGGGCATCGGAGGCTCCTCTGGTGACTCTTGCAATGCACACTGATGGTAGACGGGGCGGACTGGAGCGCGATAATGATGGCAGGGCGAGTCGCGGCAGACGCTTTGCTGGCCAAGCTCTTCTCTGATAATTCTGCGAACCAGTGACGCGATATCTTCAGAAGGGTTCGAATTGAAGTCCACACTCGCTACGGTGGTGACGTTTGCTAGACGACCGAACTTGGGAGCAATTCGCCGCATCCTCAGTCCCTCAAATACCCTGCAGTGGCGAATCACGTCCTGTGCAGTCGCAAGGTCTTCCTTCGTTATTAAAAAGTTTAGGCGTCCTCAGCAATGCCTTTGAGCAGGTGACCCACCTGGTCCTCATCGGACATGCTACGGTGAACCAAGCGGTACAGCTGGAGCACTTCCTCGATGTACGTTGTGCAGGTTTCTCCAGGAACCTGGGCTCGTTGCGCGAGAGTTTGCTCAGCCTTTTTTTTTCGGCGCCTGAATCCCCGAAAGACTTCTTAATCTCGGTAACAAAGTTATCCCACGTAGTCAACTTTTCCTCGTTGTTTTGGAACCACACAAGGGCGGTTTTATCGAGAGAGAAGGGCACGTTGGCGAGCTGTAACGCCGGGTCCCAGTGGTTTTACTTGCTGACCCTTTCATAATGTTTCAGCCAATCTTCTACGTCCTCATCCGGAGCCCCCAAAAACTTGCGCGGTTCCCTCGGGTAGGGCCAGATGCTTACCCTTGAATGTGCAGCGGCGTCAGTAGCTCGGGTGTTTGGCATGCCGGTCTGTCTGGGGGGTAGCCCAGCAATCCGCCTGCCCCGTCAAGAGTCGTCGGTTGTTTCCAGGGGGTGTCGATACCCGGCTCCTCCACCGATTGACAAAGTCGTAGGGAATGAGATGGGCTTTATTAAAGATGGGGCGGCCAGTGCGCAGGGAATTCGTAGGCGGGGAGCGGTGAGCACAGTGCGAGTAGCGCGCAGCACCAACGTCTTCCTCCTGTTTACCACTCGCGGCCGGTCAGTTCGTTTTCGTTGTCTTCTCTCCAAGTTTCGTTTCTTCCCTTTCCGTCGTAACATTAATAATAATAATCAATCAATCAATCATGTTTACTACTACTACTACTACTAATAATAATAATAGTAATAATAAATATTAATCAATCAAGTATATTTATTGTGCCCAGGAACAGCCGTGAGGCCTTGGTGCTGGCACACAGATGAATACAAGTGAAAAAAAGGAAAAAAAGTGAAAGGAAAGAACACTTTGACAACGTATAAGATAAAACAGTAAAAAAATAACTTTTACGATGTATATTACAAAGTATGCCGCACAAACCACTACAAAACGTAGTTAGCGTATACACTACATGCAATGAACACAAACAAAACTGATAGGATATAACAGAATTCGTAATTACATCGTACAGATGAAACAGAACATCTGCACACTACAGATAATCATGTGACGTTATAACAGCAATCCACAAAATGGAAAACAACAAAAAGTCATATAAATAGCATATTATCCATATAGTAAGGAGAGCAGGTAAAAAGAAGTTACTATAACACGAACAACCTCCATTCAGTATGAGGAGCAAAGAAATATTTTATATAGTTCCATGTAAGAGAATAAGAGGGAGCATATTAGCGAATGAAAATTCTGAGGTGTCTGAACTGAACTGATTGAGGGAGCTGTTAAAAATATCTACGGCTGCAGAGTAGAAGTTACATGTGCTCTGCAGCCTCAACAGCGGGCAATGTCGGTTACAGGAGCTGAGAGTACGAAGAGGATGACATTTTCTTGTGGTTTTAAGAGGCACTGTTAGCTGGAGCTCAGAAAGAAGTTCCGCACTGCTAATTTGTCCATGTATGAGCTTAAAAAGAAATAAGAGGTCAGCTGTATCGCGCCTAGCCTTTAGATCAGGCAGCACTTGCAAGTGCCGTGGTCCGGAGCCAAGACGGCGATACTCGTGAGGGAAGCGATGCCTAAGTATGGACACCAGCTTATTCAGCACTTTCTCAATGGCCCCGCTGTTAGATTTGCATGTGGCATTCCAGACAACCGAGGGATATTCCAGCACGGGACGAGAGACAGTGGAGTACAGTTTCAGGAAGGACTTTGCACTACGGAATTCTCTAGACGTCCGGCAGATTATGTCCAAGTGGCGGAGAGCTCGCTGTTTGATGAATCTAACGTGCTGTGTAAAAGTCAGCTGGTTATCAAAGAGCACGCCAAGGTCAGTTGTAGTCGAGATTCGAGGCAAAGTAACATCATGAACTGAGTAGTGATAAAGCAGGCAGTCTGTTTTACGCGTGTACGACAACACTTTGGTTTTCGCTGCGTTCACTATCAGTTCGTTCTCTTTACAACAGAGTGTAAATGCGTCCACGTCTCTTTGCAAAGGCCCGCAATCGCTAAGACACGAAACTTCCTTAAAAATCTTGATGTCATCAGCATAAAGTAAAAAAGAAGAATGCCTTATAGCAGCGGAAACATCATTGACACATAAATAAAACAAAAGAGGGCCTAGAACAGACCCCTGTGACACACCACTTGAAACGCAGTAACGATAGGATTCCTGGCCGTTAACATTTACGTAGCAGGTCCGCCCACGCAAGTAACTAATTAGTAGGTCGAGAATCGAATTATCTATGTTCAGGAGTGACAGTTTAGAAATTAACAATGGGTGAATGATCACATCAAAAGCCTTGCTCAGGTCAAAGTACACTGTATCGAGCTGCCTCCTATGATGAACCGCTTCGGACGCTCGCTGCATGAAAGAAACGAGGTTAGTGGTTGTGGAACATCAGGACATAAATGCGTGCTGTTCGGAAATTAGTATGCCCTTAACACTGGAAGTTAAAACATCGTGCAACACAGTCCCAAAAAGCTTAGACGCCGCACACAGAAGCGAAATAGGAATAATAATAATCATAATAATAATAATAATAATCAATCAATCAATCAATCAATCAATCAATCAATCAATCAATCAACCTTTATTTTTGGTGCCCAGGAACAACCCTAGGGTCTTGGTACTAGTACACCATATACAAGCATTCATAAAAACAAACTAAAATCAAGACAACACAACACAGAAAACCATATATATGAAAGAAACAATAAGGTAAAAATAGTTACAGAGATCCCAGAATGCAAAACAGCAAAAAAAAAGGAAGCCTAGTGTTAGAAGCCATGACACCCGGCCAGCAAAAACGATGAAGGCACGTGAAAAATTGAAAATACACAAGCAAATACTCAATGAACATGACGGAGATAGATTATACACATAAAACAAAGGTTTTGTAACAAAATGTTAGGAAGTTTTAAAATGGAAAAACGAAGTTCAGCATTACAAGCACTGACACTTCATCCGACAGAAATTCAAGCAACACAAAATCAGGAAAAGTGAAAAACAAACAAGCAAGATGATGATTTGCATAAAATAAATATGGAACAGAAATACGGCACATAAATGACATAAAGGCACTTAAGCTACAACAGTTTTCAATTCATTAGAGAACAAAGACAAAGAGCTCTGGAATATATCAAGACGATCGGAATATTCATTATATGCACATTGAATTCTGCAGATGGACGAGCGTCGTCTACTTAAAGCATCTGTTCTGAAAGTTCGAAATCTTCAGAAAAGTTTGTTCGGCAAGTTGTCATTGATAAGTGCAACAAAGTCATCACACAAAATATCACCATGAAGAAGTTTATAAAGAAAGATAATGTCAGCTCTCATTCGTCGACACCAAAGGGAAGGAATACTTTTGAGACAAGACATGCTGCCGTTTGCGTCTTCTTGTACATGACGGAAACGGTGCCTAAAGATAGAAAGGAACTTATTTTGAACCCTTTCGATGCGGTCACTATTGGACTTGTAAGTTCCATTCCAGACAACAGACCCGTATTCAAGAAGAGGTAAGCAGAGAGCCGAATACAACTTTAAGAAAGGAAGCGGACCTTTAAACTCTCTAGAATACCTGCAAACAGCACCCAGACAACGAAGAGACCGACGGGTAATTTGTGCAATGTGGGAAGAGAAAGTCAGAGGAGAATCAAAAAGTACTCCCAAGTCCCGAATTTCGGTCACCCTCGGCAGTGTGGTGCCTGCAATTTCATAAGGGTATTGCAGCTGTTGAGTTTTTCTACTATAGGAGACAACTTTAGTTTTTGAAGGGTTCAAAATAAGGTCGTTTTTTGTGCACCAACGATGGAATGACCCAATATCAACCTGAAGAGAATTACAGTCCTGAACACTACGCACTTCTCTAAAGATTTTTATATCATCAGCGTACAACAAAAAAGAAGAATTTTGAATGGCAGAAGCAACATCGTTAATGAAAATGGAAAAAAGAAGGGGACCCAGAACGGAGCCTTGGGGTACACCACTGGTTGCTTTGTACCTAAATGATGTTTGACCGTTAACACTTACATAGCAATATCGCTCCTTGAGATAGCAACGTATAAGACCCACCAAAGAAGCGTGTACACCTAACAGAGTGAGCTTTGCAAGCAATAACGAGTGGTTGACAACATCAAAGGCTTTGCTCATGTCATAGTAGACCACATCCAGTTGGCTTCTACCAACGATTGCTGGGACAGCCTGCTCCATGAAACATACAAGGTTCGTGGAAGTTGAACGACCATGCATAAATCCATGTTCATTAGGAATGAGGACATGTTTAAATGAGAAAGACAAGACCGTATGAAGAGATAACTCGAAAATTTTAGAGGCAGAACAAAGCAGCGAGACAGGCCTATAGTTTATAGCATCAGTTTTTAGGCCTGACTTGAAAACAGGGAATACGCGAGAGATTTTCCATGAGCGAGGAAACGTTCCCGACCGGAGACGGTTATTAAATATTGAAGTGAACACAGGAACGAATATATTTGCATATATTTTTAGGATTGCAGCAGGAATGCCATCTGGCCCACAAGAAAGCGAGGGCTTGAGCCGCTTGATGCTGGTCCGAATGATGTTCTCGTCCAGTTGTAAACAACCGGAGTTCTCGCCCTGGTGACAAGGGGCGCTGCTGTTGTCACTACCACCGCTAATCCCAAAAAAAGAAGAAAATTGACGAGCAAAGCAGTCGGCCACCTTGACAACCTCATCGCCGTTGGAGTCTAGAAGACGAATAGAATCTTTAGTTGTACTAGATCTAGAATGAATGTATTTCCAGAAGGCTCCCGGTTGGTGAGTTGCTTTAGTTTCTACCGACGCCAGGTACGAAGTATGATCACGTTTGTGCAATATTTTACATAGGGCACGTAGGCGCCGGAATTCCTGAGCAAACTGGTTGGCACCAGAGCGCTTCATCTTTCTGTGCGCACGTTCCTTGAGTTTCAGGGCATCCCGCAATTCAGAAGAAAACCAGTGTGGAAACTTGAACCTCCTCGGTAAATATTGCGGGATGTATTCCTTCATACCCGAAAACACAATCTCTGTGAAACGGTCGACTTGTTCATTGACATCAGTGTGGTCAATGACGGTCGACCAAGGGGCAGCGGAAAAATAGCCATACAGCCCAGCATAATCTCCCCTGGCGAAAGCGTAATGAGGTTGCGTGTTGTTGGAATTTACGGAACGGTGGAGCAATGAAGGGAGGCAACAGGAAATAGAAAGAGGAGGATGAAATCTGTCCGGTATTACTAAAGAACAATCAGAGTGCAACACACTAACGCCATCAAAGTTCGAAAAGCACAGGTCCAGAATATTTCCACTGCAATTTTTTATGCGATTACACTGTGCCATAGAAGTGAAAGCCAAAAAATCTAGCAACCTATTACCCTTCTGTTCAATGTGGTGGTTGTAGTGGGAACAAGTTAGCTGGCTCCACTCCACGCCAGGAGCATTAAAATCTCCAAGCAGGAGGACTTTGCGGTTGCCATGAGTGATAAGCACCTGTTCAATGGAGGAGAATAACTTATTGAACGCCTCATGAGCTACATCCGGAGGAATGTAAAAAACACCAACTAGAAGTTTTTCAGTTTTAGAGAAATGAATTTCGACCCATAAAGACTCATCTGCGTTATCAATATCGCTACGTAGCACACACGGGAGAGATTTGTCAACGGCGAGAAGGACCCCGCCCCCTTTTTGTTTGCATCCCGTTAAAGCACTGTCATTACGATATACATGGTAATTTTGAGGAAAATAATCACTGGATAGGATATCGGGGCACAACCAAGTTTCAGATATAGCTATTAACGGAAAGCAAGAAGCCAGAACGTTACCAAAAAATTCAGTCGCCTTAGTTCGAAGACCTCGCACATTCTGATAAAAAACAACTAAACTAGACATGGTTGTTTTTCTTACGTGATGCGCTCAGAGCTGTGAAGCATGCCTTCGCGAAACATGCCTCGAAACTCCTTAAAGAGGCAGTCTTTCGGCCAAACAGCGGGGTCATTTAGGCGCTCGAAACACTCTTCATTCAAGGAAATATAAAAGGATGCATAGGTGTCGAATTTAGTCTTCAGTCGTCGGCAGCTCAAGGGCGAGACACCTAAAGTAGACAGATGAGCATTGAGACTGGCAGGGGTGGTGGTCGGAGAAAGCTTGGAAACAAACATAGCTTTGGGGCGCTTCGGCTGCGAAACGACGACCAGTCCAGATGTGTCTGACGCACCCACACATGCCCGGCTTCGGCGCTTCTTCTCAAAACTGGGAGGGTGACAGTCAGGCACAGACACGGAAAGCACTGGGAAAGGGGTGGACGGAGTTGGGTGCAGTGTAGGAGACGCCGGAGACACCGCCTGCAGCGGAGCCGACGTAGCCGACGAGGATGGCACTTCATTGTTAACAGCTTGGGTGAAAGAAGGCTTCCCCGAGCTGCCGCGCATTCCATTCTGCAAAGCAGCGGGACGGCGAAGCAATTCAGCTCGCAAGGAGCAAACCTCTGCACGCAGGGAAGTGACCAACTTCGCATAATGGGCGCGGTCTCCCTCCCTCTCCTGACGGAGGCAGGCAAAAGCCCGCGCGTTTTCACGGCGCAGAAGGTCGTTGTCCTCGCGCAGTCCAGCCACTTGGTCGCTGAGAAAGAAAATTCCCTCCAGCACGTCAACGAGGAGCGCGCGAAGACCGGCAGGCTCGGCACCAAGGTCACCCGGTTGGAGCGGGGGCGCCGGGGCCTTCTTGACGACTGTCGGTGAGCCTTGACGAAGGGAGCAGGGGGAAGAAGCCCTGCTTGCGGGCGCGCCGAAGTCGTCGCTGGCTCCACTAGGCCTAGCCGCCACCTCAACCGTTTGACAGATGTTACACTTGAACGGCCGAGCGCCAGATCTCAGGAGTTGAAGCTCAGCGTCCGGCCACACAACACACTTCGCGTGCACGCGTTTTTTACAGGCAATGCAGCGGAAAAACTTTTGTTTGCCATAAAAAACGCAAGAGCAAAGAACACAACAATCCTTGCTAGGCGCCATCTTGAAAAGAAAAAAAAAAAAGAAAAAAAAATAATAATAATAATGAATTCATCAATCAATCAATCAACCTTTACTTTCGGTGCCCACGAACAACCCTAAGGTCTTGGTGCTGGCACACCATATACAAAACATTAATAAAAGAAACGTAGAACAGCACGGATCCACACAAAATCCTCGATATGACAGAAAAAATAAAGCTAAAATACTTAAACAAATTCAGAAAAAAAGCAAAAAAACAGTGTTGCAAGCTATGGCCGTCGGTAAGCGAAACGTTCAAGGCACTTGAGAAAAGGAAATATACAACAAAATACACAGTGCATATGGTAGAGACAGAGCGTATATATAAAACGAGATTTTAGATTTCTGAAAAGTTACTCTGCAATAAAGTATTAGCGTAAAACGAGCGGTGCCTTTGCAATGTCCCATCTTGTCGAGACACAAAACAAACATAGCAACACGTTTGACAGAAAAATAGCGAAAAAACAATGGAAGGAGTATAGACATAAATGATCAGACCAACAAATCGCAGATATAATAAAAATGACGAATGAATCAACCAATTAATTGTTTAATAGTGTGTCCAGGAACGATGTGCTGATGCGGAAAGAAAAGTGCATACCCCAGAAAAATATAAAAAATAGCATTGCTTAGTCTGAACTAGAATGAGACACTTTGAGATACACACACGCCAACACATGCACATAACCCCCGCACATATGCAAACAAGGCAAGTGTAAGACAACAAGACATGATTAAAACTCTGCACACTGAAACATGTAAACAGGAAAAATATATTAGCTAGAAATCACGCCACAATGAAGCCATAAAACTTACATACAGAAGTGAATCATCGAACAAATTAGCATACATACGTAGATAAACCTAACCCCGGTAGCATAAAGTGCGTGAGTTGAAGTTACTTACTAGGGCAAGCAAACTACTCGTGGTTTGTCAAGCCACGCAGTTCCTTACAAAAAGCTGGAAAGGGACGATGTAATACGGCCAAACGTTCTGCGTGCATATTGTATAGGTGCTGAATGCGTCCCACGGGGCTCTTGACACGGGCGGGGACATGAAACGGTCTAGGTGCCCTGGTGTTGCCTGTCGGGGTTCTCACATTTAGGGCACCAACAACTCTGTACAATCAATGAGGCTGTGGACCAGATTGTACAAGAATAAAAGGTCAGTCTTTGCCCTCCGGCTGTGTAGTGGGTCCATTGCAAGCAAGCTGGCGGCATCAACACCACGATAATCTTTAGCCTTCGCAGTAGCGTACTCATGTTTTAGTATTGAGAGAAATTTAGTTTGCACTCTCTCAATGGCCGCCGCGTTGGACTGACACGTTGCATTCCAGACCACGGATGCGTATTCCAATAGAGGGCGGCACATTGACGTATAGAGCTGAAGAAATGTGTCTGGATAGTTGAATTCTCTGGAGACACGACATGTTGCACCTAGTCTTCACAAAGCACGACGGGTAATCTCATCAGTATGAGCGGTAAATGTGAGCTTAAAGTCAAACAAAACTCCCATGTCTCTGATTTGACATACCCGATTCAGATCTTATTCACCTATGCGATAGGTGAAATTGACATCATCTGTTTTACGGCTATGCGACACCACTTTGGTTTTTTCACTGTTGAGTATCAACTTATTTTTGTTGCACCAGTCCGAAAACGCTGCGATATCACATTGCAGTTGTGCAGTCTGAGATGCTGCCAATCACTTTGAATGTTTTAATATCGTCTGCGTATAGCAAGAACGATGACTACTGAATTGCTGTCGAAACATCGTTGACAAAGAGTGAAAACAAAAGAGGCCGAAGGACAGAGCCTTGAGGCACCCCGCTGGTGGCTGAGTAAGTTCCGGATTGTAGCCCGTTACAGTGAACGTAGCACTGACGACTGGTAAGGTAGTCACGCAGCAGATCTAGCAACGGAATAGAAATGTCAAGGTGGGAAAGTTTTTTACACAACAATGAATGGGAAACCACATCGAACGCTCCGCTAAGGTCACAGTATACCACGTCAAGTTGGCCTTGGTCCTCCACTGCCTTTGACGCATGCTCCATAAAAGAAACCAAGTTTGTAGTGGTCGAGCGGCCACGTATAAAACCATGTTGATTTGGAATAATTTCATCATATCTTACTCTTGATGTAATGAGGGAATGAGTTATAGATTCAAAAAGTTTAGAATCACTGCACATGAGGGAAATCGGTCTATAATCTTTTGCATCTGTTTTTGACCCGGATTTGTGTAAAGGTACAACTTTAGCAATTTTCCAACAGTTAGGAAACGTGCCCGTACAAATACAGTTGTTAAACACACATACAAGCACTGGAGCAAGGATAGGACTGAAAGCCTTGAGTAGAGCCATTGGAATGCCATCTGGGCCACACGCTAGCGAGGGCTTCGCGTCCCGTAGGCTTTTCATCACGATTTCCTCCCCTACAAATGCCGTGCTCGGTGCCGTACCGCGACAATTGGACATTGGAGGTGACGGAACGTCGCAGGTATCTCTATACACCGTTTTAAACTGCTGAGCGAACGCGGCAGGGACGTCATCAATGATTACTCCATCGCAGTTAAGAAGATTAATGCATTCATTGTTATGCTGGGGTGACCTACTGCGGATATATTTCCATAAATCTTTGGGGCTCCTTTTAAGATTGCTTTCTATGGACGTAATGTATGCAGCCCGATCACGATCATACAGTTTTTTACAGAGTGACCGGTATTCTTTAAACTTTAGCTTCCGTTTTGTCTCCCCACTCTTTTGAGCTTTCCTGTGGGCACGCTCTTTGCCTTTTAGTGCTGACCTGAGTTCACTCTAGAACCATAGAGGATACTTCGTAGATTTAGATTTCTTTAGTGGTATATATCTGCGCATACCTTCTTGAAGTACTTTGGTTAATTCACTGGCCTGAAAATTTGGGTCATTTGACGCGAGGATTGCCAACCAATCAAAATTCGACAAGTACTGTTAAAAACTGATGTATTCACCTGCAGCAAAATTATAGCGGGTGAATTCGGAAACACGTGGCTTGTCCTTTTGCACATTGCTTTGAATAGGTAGTACTATGGATAAGGGTGGATGGTAATTGTCCGGGGTAACTAAACCAGTAGGGCTTATGTTGATACTGAAGTTTTCGATGTTTGAAAAACACAGGTCAAGTAAACTCCCAGCAAAGTTCACAACGTGGTTTCACTGTTCAAGACTAGTAAATGAAATGAAGTCCAGTAAGGCTAAGGCGTTTTGAACAACGTAGTTATTGCAATGAGAAATACTAAGGTCACCCGATTCTATTCCCGGCGAGTTAAAGTCACCAAGAATCACGACACGGTGTCTAGGATGAGATGAAATTACATTTTCAATCGATGCTAAACAAGTTTGAAAAGAAACCGGATCTATGTTAGGAGCTAAGTAAAATGCACCAAGCAGGACGCGTTCGCCACCGATGCAACACAAGTCAACCCAGACAGATTCATCCTCTATATCCAGGTCTGCGCGCCTCACGCATCTGAATGAGCTATTGACGGCTTTCAAAGCTCCCCCTCCCGTGCGTTTAAGGCCAGATGTGGCACGGTCACTGCGGATCACATTGTAATAGGGCGGAAAATAATTTTTTCACAAGATACTGGGTAAGAGCCAGGTCTCCGTAAGAACAATCACAGAAAAAATTGAGAAAGATACATTACAAAAAAACTCGTTTGCTTTAGTCCTTAGACCACGAAAATTTTGATACAAAACGTTAAGGGACCTATTCATGAGTGACCTGTTCATATTCTAATTCAGATGCGTGCAGATGGCGATCATGAAGAATTCCCTGGAAACGTTTAAAAAGGCAGTTTGTCGGCCATAGGCCCGGGTCCTGCAGCTTCTGAAAAGCTTCGTCGTCAACAGCAACGTAAAATGAGGCATAGGATTCATACTTCGTTTTCAGCCGTTTGCACACCAACGGTACGATCGCAACGCTAGAAAATATGTCGACACTTGGGAAGACGATGTTTCAGGAGCGAGCTTTGTCACGAACAGCGCCTTCGATCGCCGATGTTGACTGGCGACCGACAACATTGTACTTGTTGCCAGTCCAAACCTCGCCGGTGATCGTTCCTTTGTTGGACGACGAGAGCCTGTTGCCTGTAGAAGTGGTGGGCTCTCACCAGTGGTTGACGATAGCCAAGGCGTGTCCGAGGCAGCATTTCCGGGCGCTCTCGGCTGCACTGGCCCCATGGGCCCGCATACAGACGGCGAGAGCGTCGGAAGCGGTGACGGTTTGTTGGCGGGCGGGAGAGCGCAGGCGGACGACTTCGGCGACGCTGCCGCACCAGCACAGCCCGGCTGCGCAGGCCACACAGACCTACTGGTAGTGACCGCCAGAGTAGGAAACGACGTCGATTCAGTGCGTTGATTAATATTAATAATCAATCAATCAATCAATCAATCAATCAATCAATCAATCAATCAATATTTATTATAGTGCCCAGGAACAGCGGAGGCCTTCGTGCTGGAGCACTCAGAGGGGAAAATGCAGCACTGTAGTACATCAACAATTTGCTAATAAACTATCAGTGAGCAAAAAAAAAAGAAAGACCTACAAAAAACGGCAAAGAAGAATTAGAAATTAAACAGTGCGATCCAACTGACTTTACACAATCAAGTCGTGCTGGCGCACAGAAAAGGTATAAGACAGCAATGAAATGCATCAACAGCTGGCAAAAGAACAGTGAGTGAGCAAAAAATAAGAAGAAACTACAACTTCAAAGAAGAATAAAAATACCAGTGTAATTTTAGGCAACATTACGCAATCTATAGAAACTGTAATGTCTGGTCAATTCCAAGAAGACATCTTACAATAAGCGTAACTATACGGAAGGGTGAGTGAAAAGAAGAAAGTTTTTACAAGATTCGGCAAGCGTACATTTTCAGTTTCAAATGGACGCATGAAGTGAATATGGCAACTTTTAATGATAAAAACGGCAGAAAAAGAAAAATTCTACGATAATTACAGTCGCAGTATCAGCACAATACACGAATAACCAGGAACAAGAACAAGCTCGGTGAAGTCAATGCACACGTCAGGAGGATAAGTGAAGAAAAAATTGAGCCAGTCCACCCCGTGAATGTGGTTGGAAAGCAAAGCTGTAAACGGCACCCATAATGATTACCCATGCGACGTCACTTAAATTCATTCACATCGCTCTACAAATAGCAAAACCAGAGAGAAGTGAAATGCACTTAACCACACCATTTATTACTTCAAAGAGATATTCTTGGTAAGGTTAAACCAATGCATGAAGCATGAACGGTGTTTGGTTTAGTTGTATTGGTGTAGCACAAGAGTGGAAACTTTTTTTTTATAAAATTAAAGCTCCAACCCGGTGTTAGACGATCTGTCTTCTCCGTCTCGGCGCCGCGGACGGAGGCGACGAGACTTGCGACAGAGAAGGAGGAGGAGGAAGAAATACTTCTGTTCAGATTTCTGAACGGCCCAGAGTGCAGCACTGGGGAGTGATTCCTTCTCCTGTGGGGCCCATATGCAGTCCGCGCGACCTGTGTTCTGTCCATCCGCTAAAGCTGGATAGGTAGAGAAGGCCTGGACAGCAGCATCTCCCATTGCTCTTCTTGGTTAGTTGACGGAAACAGAGGAGGGTGCTCAGGGCTAAAGTCGCACACCCCGATTACGGGCGGAGTGTTCCTACTTCTGAGCAAAATTTACATTCAGCGTCGTAGCGATTCGGATACATTAAGTGAAGAAGTGTAGGCTGTGGGAAGGAGCCCGGTTTGTATGAGCCGTAGTGTAGTTTGTTGTTCTCTGGAAAGGTCAGGGTAAGCCGAAGGTACGGTCTGTCTCAGAAGGCGATAATGCTGGGCTATCTCCCTGAACGTGACAAGCGGGTGACTGTCTTCGTGCAGCTCCATAGCACGGGAGGTAAAAGCGCATGCTTGTTGGGTGGGCGTATTTGTTGCGCTCCATTGAAGCGTGAGGGGGTGTCCGGATTAGCTGAATGGAACCGTCTAGGGAGTGCTTTTTAGCACGCGCAGTGCAGGTGAAGACCCAACCCTACTGGTAATTCCAGTAGGCTTGCTGGGAATCGATGACTACCCTCCGAACCCCTGGTTGAGCGAGAACCAAGGTGATGGCTGCCTTTTCTGCTGCCGTCATTTCTTGGGTCCTAAGCGAGGTACACGCAAGGAGGTTGGTTCTGGAGGTAGCCACGATAATGGCGTATTGCTGCCCTCGATGTTTGGAGGCGTCTGTGTAGAAGGCGTCTCTGCATGATCCCCACCGAGGGTGGTTGAGCCCGCGCTTTTCGGTGACCCTCGTCATGTGAGGGGTTCATATTTCAAAGCAAAGGGAGCATCTTTACTTTTAGTCGCCAAGAGTCTGGGAGTACGTCAAGCGGAGTGACATTCTGGGCTACCCAGCCAATCTGGTGAAGCATGCGGTTACCCATCACAGTTCTGAGTCGGACCTTCTGGTTAGAAATATGGCCTTCTATTAGCTCTTTCACCGTGTTGTGGAGCCCCGTTCTAAGCAGCCTCTGTGTGGACGCACTCATGAGAAGACCAATGGCCTGCTCGACCGCCTTTCTAATCACTATATAAAGCATCTTTATTTCTTCCTCGTCGAGAAGAAGACAGGGAGTTGACGTAAGTAACTCTCGAGAGGACCAAAGCTTCAATTAATCGAAAGGTACCGGATTCCTTTAGGCCTCGCTTCTTGGTGGCGACTCACCTGACCTTGTGTATGATTTCATTAATGCTGTTTTTGAGGCGCTGCAAGGAGACGTCACTCTTGGTGTTAGCCTCGAGATGTAGGCCCAGGATCTTGATGCTGGGGCTTGGAGTGATGGCCTGGCCATGAAGGAGTATTTGAATGTATTCCTTGGTTTGGCGTGAGGGCGGACGACAAGGAGCTGTGATTGTTTGCGTGAATACTGGAGCACAGGCTTTAGCACATTGGCTTACTAGAAGTGAGATGTCATGCATTGGTGTGAGCTTCCTTTAATTTTTGTAACTCTTAGCACATGAGCAAGGTGTACACAGGGCCGCTAGACGGGCGTGCGTGGTCGCGTGACGCTTTCACGTGGCATTCAGCGAGAACACAGGGGGTAAACCCGTAGATGTGCTTGGTGAGTACACCACCTTTCTTCCCAGTCTTCATGGTGGGCTCGTAGCTAAATCGGTAAGACAACGGGCTCTCGCCTTGTTAGTCTATTAGTTCCAGGTTCGATTCCCGGCGGTGCCAGTTAATTCTTTTATTTGTTCGCTGGAGTTTTCTGGTGACACCAACGGTCGCGAAAGAACCCTTGGGGGGTAGAGGTAAAAAGCTTTGCTTTAAAAAGACCACTGCCAAGATGAACCTAGTGCGTCCGAGCTGACAACCCGGCCAAAAACTCCCGGAGAGGACGCTGAAAGATATCTAGCTTCTCGGAGTGAACATTATGCAGATGCTGCATTCTTTGAAGAGGAGAACTTGTGCTGAGAGCTCCAGCTGCTTTAAAAGGGTGGGCGAGCCTTGTAGCTTTTTGTGGAACGCGAAAACTGATTGATTCAAGTAGTTCCGGGCATAAAATAATACCATGAAGCAATTTGTACATGAAAAGAAGGTGTGAGTGGGTCCGCCTGGAACTTAGAGAAACAGTTATAGGGATAGGCTCCGAAGGAAAACGATGCCTAAATATTGATGAAAATTTGGTTTGTACACGCTCTTTACGTTGACAGTTGGAACTACAGGTTCCATTCCAAACGACAGAAGCATATTCTAGTTGCGGAATACAAAGCGTTCTGAATAGTTTTAGGAATGAAGAAGGAACCCAGAATTCTCGAGAAAACCTGCATACAGCCCCAAGAGAGCGTAGCGCCCGCCTAGTAAGTTGAGTGACATGAGGTGAGAACGTTAAGGCACTGTCGAAAAGCACGCCGAGGTCTCTGATCTCTTCAACTCTAGACAAGTAACCGACGTTAATACTGTAGCAAAATAAAGTGCGGTTCGTTTTCCTGCTATAAGACATGACCTTTGTTTTTGTAGAGTTGAGATTTAATCTATTGTCTGAGCACCGCTTGGAAAATGAGGATATATCTTGCTCCAGGGCAATGCAGTCATTATTGGACTCAATCCGTCTGAATATTTTAATGTCGTCAGCGTAAAGAAGGAAAGAAGACATCTTAATTGCGGCTGACACATCATTAATAAAAATTGAGAACAAGAGTAGCCCCAACACGGAGCCTTGAGGCACACCGCTTGTTGATCTGTACAGAGCAGACGTCTGCCCGTTCACGCTACCGAAACTGAACCGGTTATCTAGATAACTACCCAACAATGCCACGAGTGGTGTATCAAGTCCTACCTGTAAAAGCTTTTTAAGTAACAGCGTGTGGCAGACAACGTCAAATGCTTTGCTCAGATCACAGTAGACAACGTCGAGCTGGCCCCTCTCAGAAATGGCTGCCGAGGCCTGCTCCATGAAGCAGGAGAGATTAGTTGTTGTCGACCTTCCTGATATAAAGCCGTGCTGTTTACTTACAAGAAGATTCTGTACAGAACTTGACAGTAATTTGTACAGCGCTGTCTCAAACAGCTTGGAACAAGCACAAAGGAGAGAAACTGCTCTGTAGTTTGTTGCATCCGATTTGGAGCCTGACTTGAAAATAGGACGCACTCGAGAAATTTTCCACACGAGAGGGAACACGTTTGTTTTTAGACACTGGTTAAATATCACCGTCAAAACAGGTACAAAAATGCTGCCGTATGTTTTGAGAATAGTTGGAGGTATTCCGTCAGCTCCACACGACAATGACGGTTTCATGCGCTTTAGGCTCTCCAAAACCAACTGATCGTCCAAAAGCACTAAGCTAGAGCCTTGTACGCGATTTAACAATATGTTCATTTCAGAGACGTCACGCTGGCCTTATGTGGCACTGAAGTGCTCAGCAAAGTGGTTGGCGACATTATGAACTTCTTCCCCAGAGGAATCTACAAGATTGATAAGATCATGTGAGTTGTTCTTACGGGACCGGATGTATCTCCAAAATGGTTCAGGCTGAGAATTCGCACTACTCTCTACAGAATCGAGATAGGAGCGCTGGTCCCGCTCATAAAGGTTTTTACATAATTTACGGTAAGAGCAGAAGTTCTGTTTCCATTCGTCACTCCCGGTTTTCTTATACTTTCTGTGGCAGCGGTCTTTTAATTTAAAAGTCGTACGAAGTTCTTTCGAAAACCAATGTGGGTGCTTGGACTGGTTTGGTTTATACTTGGGAATAAATTGGTCCATACCGCTTTTGACCATTTCGGTGAACCGTTCGACCTGTGCATTGCAATCAGGGAGTTCTTGAATTTCCGACCAATCAAACGAAGAAAAAAAGATATACAAGTCAACGTGATCCCCACGTGCATAACAGAAGGGAGAGAGTTCATTATACTTTAGTGAGGTACCACAATGCCGAATCGAAACGGGAGCCGAAACTGAAAATGGAGGATGAAGCTTGTCGGGTTTGACAAGGGAGATATCCACCATTGATACTCACGCGTTCTTAATGTTTGAGAAGCACAGGTCTAAGATATTTTCGGAGCAGTTTTTGATGTTATTCAGTTGTGCCATTGATGTGAAATCTAGGAAATCTAAAACAATGCGAGATTTTTGCAGTACGTAATAATTGTAATGCTGGTTAGTTAGACTGTCCCATTGTACAACAGGTGCATTGAAATCCCCCAGAATGATAAAATGGTGATTTTGGTGTGAAGCGCAAACTTCTACAGAAGTAAGTAGCTCACTGAACGAAGAAACAGGAACATCGGGGGGAATATAAAACGCCCCTATTAAGAGCCTCTCACCCCCAGTCAGTCGTATGTCCAGCCAGACACACTCATTGTCGCCCTCAAGGTCTTGACGCCTCTTACACTGAAGACCACAATCGACCGCAACTAATACGCCCACTCCCTTTTGTTTAGCCCGAGTAAAATTCCTATCTTTGCAGAAAACTTGGTAATTTGGAGGAAAATATCCATTTAAGCTAATGTCGCTGCAGAGGCAGGATTCAGAAATTACAATAATTGGAAAATTTGAGGAAAGTACATTAGCAAAAAATTCGGACGCTTTAGTGCGAAGGCCGCGCGCATTTTGATAGTGAATGTCCACCCTATTGTTAGTTTTTTTCATCGTGTGGGACATCAGTGGAACAGAACATTTCGGCATGCAGCTTTCCGCGGAAAGGTTTGAAAAGGCAGCCCTTCGGCCAGAACAAAGGATCGCTCAAACGCTCGAAGGAGTCCTCATCGACCGTAACGCAGAAGGAAGAATATGAACTGTACTTAGTCTTCAGCCGCTGACAAGCCAGAGGTACGACATGTACCGTCGAAAGATGTTCGGTCAGTTGGGCTGAAGTGGTGCACGGTGACAGTTTAGACACGAAGATGTGTCTCGGACGCTTAGATGGACAAACGACGGAGATGCTACACGCATCTGAAGCACCCACACACACTGCACTCCCTCTGCGTTAGTTTGACTGGACAGAGTCGTTGGAAGGTGGCTTGCCGGATGCATCATTTAACAAAAGGCAAGCCTCGGAAGCGGCTGGGGTCAGCTGCTCGTCCGCTGAAAGCGTAGACGCTGCGTTTATCTTCTCCACAACAGTGGCAAAGGATGAAAGGTCCACTCGCTGCGTTGAAGGGGTCGCCATCGTCACGTTGAGCTCAGGTGTCGAAGGGGGGGCAGGCAGCTCGGGAGGCAAGGGATCGGCCCGCGGTAACCGCGGGAGCCGCTCCCCTCGAAGGCTGCGAACCTCCGCCCACAAAGAAGCAATTATGCCTGACTGCTGGGTGAAAGCACGCGCGTTCTCCCTGCTCAGGCGGTCGTTGGCCTCTCGTAGCTTTGCCACCTCGTCCATCAGGAATGAAAGACCCTCGAGAGCGTGGAGCAGCATTTCGTGGATGTCGGTCGCGTCCCCTCCAAGGTCGCCTGGTCGAGGAGCGCTGTTCTGAGGATTGGGTGGCTGCGTGACCGGCAGGCTCTCGTGTACGGAATCGTCACTAGGCCTACTCACCACCTCCGACGCCGAACACAGGCACAGATTACACTGGAAGGGCCTCTCACCAGTCTTCACAGCTTGCAGCTCCATGTCGGGCAGTTGAATACATTTGGAGTGCGCACGTTATTTGCACGATGTGCATCGAAAATACTTCTGTCTGCCGTAAAAAACAGCGGAGCACAGCACGCAGACATCTGTGCTGGGCGCCATCTTGGCACAAGATGGCGCCCAATAATAATATTTATAATAGTAATAATAATAATAATAATAATCTATCAATCAATCAATCAACCCTTATTTTCGGTGCCCAGGAACAACCCTAGAGTAGTGGTACTGGTACACCATATACAAAACATACATAAAAGCAAACTAAAAACAAGACAACACAACACACAAAACCGTATGCATGAAAGAAACAATAAAGTAAAGATAGTTACAGTAATCTCAGAAAGCAAAACAGTAAAAAAAAGAAAATCAAAGAAACAGGAGACCTAGCGTTGCAAGCCATGACACTCGGACAGCGAAATGTTCAAGGCACGTGAAAAACAGGAAATACCCACTGAACATGACAGAGATAAGTTATACGCATAAAACGAAGGTTTTATAACAAAATGTTTGAAGTTTCAACTTTTAAAGAAGTTCAGCATTACAAGCACTGGCACTCAAACCTACAGAAATTCAAGCAACGCAAAACCAGGAAATGTAAAAAACAAACAAACAAGAACATGATTTGCCTAAAATAAATATGGCACATAAATTTGCAATGACATAAAGGCACTTAAGCTACAACAGTTTTCAAGTCGTTTGAGAACAAAGAAAAAGAGCTCTGGAATATATCAAGACGATCAGAATATTCATTATATGCACATTGTATTCTGCAGATGGACGATCGTCTTGTACTTAAAGCATCTGTTCTAAAAGTTCGAAATGTTCGGAAACGTTTGTTCGGCAAGTTGACATTAATAAGTGTAACCAAGTCGTCACACAAAATATCCCCATGAAGAAGTTTTTCAAGAAAGATAATATCACCTCGCATTCGTCGACACCGAAGGGAAGGAAGACTTTTCAGAAAAGGCACACTGCCGTTAGCGTCTTCTTGCACATGACGGAAGCGTTGCCTAAAGATAAAGAGGAACTTAAAGAAGAGGAATCAATCAATCAATCAATCAATAATAATAATAATATAATTATTATTAATATTAATACTACTTGGTTGATTGATTCGATAAACAGAATACATTTGCCGGCTTGCCAAAGCCACAAGGGTTTGAAGGACAGTTCCCGGCCCTTCATTCATCAGCACTTGGGCGCGTGGAATCTCCAGTCGCAGAGCTGGCGATCCCGTAGCCGGGGATGCCCCTGTGAGCTGGTGCCCACACAATCCTGGCTGGTCTCGTTCGTGGTCTCTGTTTATTCTTCGGAGTGTTGTGACGTGCAATCAACCGTTAGCAAAGTGGACGCACGCCGATTGAGAATCAGTGATTATAATTATGACATCACTCTGCCTGCGCAAATGCTATAACCGCTTTCTCATGTTGGAAGGAGCTGTGTACGCGGACTGAGATGCTGTATCTCTGTTGCTTATTAATAACGACGGTGGCTGCCATGGCTGCTCTTCCGTGGTAACAGGCTGCGTTCGTGTTGGCGGTAGATCATCTATCTTCGTACACTTAAAATGGGGTCCGGGATCGGGCCTCTCGGCAACCTTCATGATGGACAAGGTGCATGCTGCATAGTAAAGTGGTCGTACTTTAACGTTTTTAATGGAGTGCGACGCACATCTACTAAGGGGAGCTGGGTGGCTTTGTAGGCCGACAGCGCCACGTGTGAGAGGAGGAATACCCCCTCGGTTGCTCCTAACCTTAACCTTTGGCTACACAGGTGTGCTTCTAATAACTCATCATCCGAGTTTCATAGGTTTCATGGATGCCCTGAAAATCGTCTCGAATTCACCGCCTAAAGGCAAGATCCTACTTTCCCACTCGTATGTAACTCCGACGACCGCTGCATCGCCTCGCCACACCCAACTGTTCTCTAGACAACGTGGCCTTTTTTCATCTAGTCGATCCTTTAAAAGAGCGCTCCCTTCGTCTCAGCCCACGTGACAGTGGAGACAAAGAACAGAGCTTTCCCCTCCAGTCTTCCAATTTCACAGGTTTCAGGGATGCCCCTGAAATCATCTAGAATTAATCGCCTTGTGGAAAGTTTCCTGCTTGCCGACTCGGATGTAACTGCAACGACCGCTGCATCGCCTCGCAACACCTAACTGATCCCTCGGCCAAGTGTCGCTGTCAAGTGGATCCTTCAAAAAAACACTCCGTCCGCCTCAGCATCACTCGGAGCGTGGACGCAGCGAACAGAGTAGTCGCCTGGCAGACTTCCAACTTCAAAGGTTTCAATCTTTAGCAAGTAGCCTTTGTTTGCTTCCTCAGAAACTGCTTCTGTAGCCTCTGCTGCCACCACCAAGTGTCATTGTTTTTATGTGCCTTTGTCTAAGAATAGTGATCTTGCATTGCTTGGGCTGTCGAAACTGATGTCGCTGGCCTAAAACCCGAGACCACTAATCTCGAGCGTGAATTTTGAAACAAAGTACAGTAAATGCAGAAAAGCTGCGAGTTCTTCAACAAGAGCTACGAGGAACTACAAAAAAAGAATATGATGCCACAAGGACCCCGCACGGGGCACCTTGAGCAATCTTGGTGACGGTACTGGCGATACCGCGGACCCGAACCCCCAAACATAAGCTGGATCCAACCGTGGTGATGTGTTTATAGGTGGAGGGTTAGAAACCACGAACGGTGGCCGTCGGAGCCTTGGTCAAGCTCCGGCCAATGGGCTCCTTGCCTGTGTACCAGGCAGGGAGCTCCGGGACCTCTTTGACTACCAGGATAAGGTCAAAGAAGAAAGTACCCCCGTCCCCCTGCTTTTATACTATGGTGTATGGTTTCTAAATTTTCTAAATCCAAAGATCGGCCCCCTAAAAGGGGCCGCACCGAAGTATCCTTTCCTCCGTTGCCAATGACGAGTTTCCGAAAGCCGGACAACTATGCTAGGTTTTTCGTAATTTATTCTGTTGATGCGTCGAACCCCCTTGCCACAAAGTCTGGCTTCCTGATCTCCAAATTTCTTGAGGGCATTGTTGGTCAATCCTACAAAGCAAAAAAAAACTTAGAACAGGAGTTCTTGTAGAAGTGAATGACAAGCAACAAGCTACAAATCTCTTGACTCAAAATCGCCTCGCAGATCTCGACATAAGCGTCACACCCCACCGCAGCCTTATTAGCTCCCAGGGTGTGATCTCTGAGACAGATATGATGAATGAAACTGAAACCGATCTGTTGGAAGGCCTTAAGGACCAAGGTGTGACAGCAGTGAGGCGTATCATCTACTCTAGAACATGCGAGAAATTCAAACAGGAGAAGGAGATCATCAAGGTGAAAGTCACTGAGAACCTTACCTTCCCAGAGGCGCGAAAGAGGTTCGCCTCTTTCCCCCTGGAGAGGAACGCCGACGCGGCTCGCCGGGGGGCGGAGCGGCGTCTGGTGTCCACAGGGACCCAGTTCAGCGAGTCTGACCTGGTCCCGCGCCCGCCCCCCGCTGGGTTGCCTCACGCAGCCGAACCCGGCACCACGCCGCTTGCTGAGGCAGCACCGGTTGTGGTGCAAACCACTTCTGTCGGGACCGGTGCCGCTCCCGCCTCTGTCTCCCCGTCCTCCAGTGCGTTGGAGGGTACCGAGGAGATGGACACCACGGGCCCCGCACCGGCTCCCACCGCCACCGCACCGCCCGTGCCACCTCTGGTGCCCCGGACGCCCTCGGCGGTGGCGGCTCAAACGAAGGGCTCCCGAGGGGGGGCCAAGTCCGGGGGGCCCGGTCCGTCGGGCACCCCTCGGACATCCGACGACGAGGTGGATGTCGGGCCGTTCCTGCCTGCAACGCAGCGCAAGGAGCGGCCACCGACTTCCAAGCCTACAGACAGGCCTAAAAAGCCTAATCCCACAGTAACATCCCCGAAAGACGACATATGAACACACACACACACACTCCATTCATTCTTAAACGTAAATAATGGGAACAGAAAACATCATTCAATGGAACTGCAGAGGCCTCCTTAAAAATCTTGATGATGTGTATGATATCCTGCATGCCAATCAGCCAAGTCTCATGTGTCTCCAAGAGACACACCTCAATTCCAAACAGACAAATTTCTTAAGTAGGTACATGTTATTCAGAAAGGACAGGGTTGGCTGCACACACTCTTCTGGGGGTGTGGCCATAATCGCCCGGAAATCCTTAGCATGCCACCCTGTCACTTTGAACACTGTCCTTGAGGCTGTGGCAATTCGCACAATAATATTCAATAGATTGATAACGGTGTGCTCCATATACATTCCTCCTGATCATGCACTTTCGAGCTCTGACTTCGAGGCGCTGGTCGACCAGCTGGCCGAACCATACATCCTAACAGGCGACCTTAAAGGGGCCCTGAAAGGCATTTTGAGCACACTAAATGAACTAGGGCAACCGTTAGATTGGGTCGTCAACGTCCTCTGTGCCAAGTATTACTCTTTTACGCGCAGCGGAAAGCTCACACTTTTGTTGCAAAGTTTGTCGTTTTTTTCTCACCCTTCCCTTCGTGTTTTTGGACGCCGCCATCTTCACATGTCTACATCATCGATTCCCAGATGTTCGTCATGAGCTAGACATCCTGCTATTGGGTGGCATTTTCACGCACTTCCGGCAAAGAGATGAGTCGTCTGCTCAGCGTCGGCTCGCCGGCTGATCTGCCAGCGGAGTGCCGGAGTGCTTGGGCATTTTACGACAAACGAAACAAGTGTAAAACAAACGCTTAACCGTTTGTATTGAATGCAACACAGCCATACCACGACATGGATATTCTGTTACCTGAGTACGTTCCATAAAGAATGCGATGAAGCCCCGTGGCACTTCTTTCATGCAATCGCAGAGAACGCCCTTAGCTGAATGCCCGGGTTTGACGCATACATTTTATTCAACATCAAAACAATCCAGAGCTGCGTTTCTAACGAACACAACGTCACAACATGCCTTGAAAGTCTGAACCACGATTGACAGAGGATGGGTTGCCTCCTGCCCGTCGTAAATTCGGTACTCACCTCGCGCGCGCTTTGCTGGCACGAACAGCAAGTCACTTAACTCTGGCGCACAAGCCTATGGCTTTTAGCCACGCACACAGCACATACCCCATGCGAGGTTGAGTCGTACGTCGCTCGAGAAAGATAATCCAGACCATGGGAAGCACTATCCACCCGCAGAAGCACAACGTCGCATTTCATCGCGAAACAAAGGCGTCCACAACACACACACCATCGCCTCCTGTAATGCCAAACGCATCTCGCAGTTCCCAATGGGAGTGAATGGTACGCCTGCAGTGCCCACATGTCGCGAGGTGGGGCCCCGAGCTGAACCGGGATCACGCAACCGTAACTGACTTCTGGAGCGGTTTGTGCCTTGTTGCCAAGGCAACCAATGTTTGAGATTGTCAAAGAAATGGCACTCGCTCCAGCGCTAGAAAGCTCAGAGCCGCGGCAGAGCATGTTTTGCCAACGTTGCCGCTCTCCACCACGCGTCGCCCCAAGCTGAACTGGTCACATGATTGAAGCGTTTTGTGCACGGGTTCTGTATCCGTTTAATATGACTTTTTCACATGCCGCCGGCAGGAATTACCACCGCCGCAAAATAAGACCTGGCACCAGCGGGGCCACATCTGATATGGCGCTTTTTGGATAAACAGTGCGCGGTGCATCAAGGGAACGAGCGCACGACACTCCCCGTGCGGCTGCGAGTTCGCCGCCGATAAAAAGTAATGTGCCGCCAGCAACGTACACCGCGAAAGGGAAAGACCAGGCCGCCGCATACATGCGACCAGATTTTTCGGTCGCTTTTCGAGCCTTGAGCGGAGTGCGGGATTCATGGTGTCAACAAAGCTTTCCCATAGCAGACGACAGTCTGAGCAGCGCAATAGCGGAAGTACATCGCCGCTGCGGAGCGCAGCATCATGGGAGGCGAGGCTCGCCAATGGCTTGCGCGCCGTAAACAGCGGAGAGTAAGTCGAAAGGAGGAGGACACGCGGAGCGACGATAATGCGCGGTTTTTGATTTACGATTTCTCAGCTAATACTCATCGCTTTAACAAAATTCTTGCGGGAGGAGATTGCAAATACATTGCTTTATTTGGGTACGTGTACATCCATGCATCGGCGGATGGTATTTCAGGACCCCTTTAATGCGCACAACTCTCTTTGGGGCTCCTACAGAACGGATGCCTGAGGTCGCCTGATAGAGAAATTTCTTACATCTTCAGGAGCATGCCTTTTCAACAAAAAACAGCCTACATATCATAACTTAGGACATAATACGTACTCACATCTCGAATTGGCTATTGGTTCTGCAATTCTCTTTCCATGTCTTGAGTAGGGCGTGGGCACGGACCCATATGGTAGTGACCACTTCCCCACTTCCCTAAGATACATAGGTAAAGGCCCATGCAGTCCATCTTCCCATAACAGGTTTAATGAATCAAAAGAAAACTGGAGTACATTCAGAGAAACATCTAAACTACACCACACAACCATAAAACACCTACACGTTGAGGAAGCAGCCCAACACATCACGGCGCACATACTCGACGCTGCCGAAAAGTCCATTCTCCAGGCCTCCAGTGCGTCCAGCAACCCAACGAGGCCCTGGTGGAACGAGGACTGTAGGCGGGCGCGAGAGGCCCAGAACAAGGCGTGGGGTGTCCTTCGCCGGCACCCGACGTCAGATAATCTCATTTCCTTTAAACGGGCAAAAGCTCTTGGGAAGCGTGTGCGTCGTGAGGCGAAAAGGGAGAGTTGGCGCGCCTTCCTCACTTCCATCAACTTATACACCGACATTCACAAAGTCTGGACACGAATACGCTAACTAAAAGGACAACAGACACACAGCCTGCCCCTGGTTAGCACAACAGGGGACACACTCGAAGACCAGGCCAACACGCTTGCACAAGACTTCGAACACGTGTCCAGCTCAGCACACTACACCAACACTTTCATTAAACGCAAAGCATCATGTGAGAAGTCCTTGCGAGACAGTAATAAGTCGAATTCATCTTATAACACCCCCTTTGCACTTCATGAGCTGAAGGTCGCACTCGTTACTTGTAAACCTTCAGCTCCAGGTGCAGACAGGATTTCATACACGATGCTACAACACTTACATGCAGACACACTTGAAACACTTCTTCACCTCTACAATAAAATATTTCTTTCGGGGCACATTCCACGCTCTTGGAGGGATGCCATAGTAGTGGCTTTCCTAAAAGAAGAGAAGGACCCTTCCTCTCCCGCCAGTTATCGTCCCATTGCCCTGACAAGCTGCCTGTGTAAGGTCTTCGAGAAGATGATAAACGGTCTTCTCGAGAGCTGCAAGGCAGGATTCAGGGCGGGGTGATCTACCAGCGATCAACTCGTTGCGTTAGAGTCATATATTAAAGATGCTTTCATCCACAAGCAGTACTGTATGACAGTATTCTTTGATCTTGAAAAGGCGTACGACACTGCTTGGCGGTACGGCATCCTCAGCGATTCGAAGTCCTTTGGAATGTCGGGTAACATGATGAACACGCTTGACAGTTAACTGTCTGAAAGAACGTTTCGCGTGCGAGTTGGAGCTGCACTTTCAAGGGTTCATGTGCAGGAAAACGATGTGCCGCAAGGTGCGGTTTTAAGTTGCACTTTGTTTATTGTGAAAATGAATTCCCTTAGGAAGGCATTGCCACCGTCGATTTCCTGTTCAATCTATGTAGACGACGTTCAACTCTCCTTTAAATCCTGTAACTTGTCTGTCTGTGAGCACCAGGTCCAGCTTGGTGTTAACAAGCTAGCTGGCTGGGCAGATAGCAATGGTTTTAAATTTAATCCCGGAAAGTGCACTTGTGTTTTGTTTTCCAAGAGGCGTGCCATCCGGCCGGATCCAGACATTCAACTCAATGGTGTCTCGATTCCTGTAAAAAAGGAACACAAGTTATTAGGTATTATCTTTGACGAAAAGCTCACATTCATCCCACACATAAAACAACAAAAACATAAATGCTTAAAAACAATGAATATCCTGAAGGTTATGTCGCACATCTCTTTTGGTGCTGGCAAAAAACTTCTCTTGCGTGTTTTTACCAGCTTGATAGGTTCACGATTGGACTATGGTAGCGTTGTTTATGGGTCAGCAAATAAAACATCCCTCAAAATGCTGGACCCAGTGCTCCATCTCGGGCTCCGCCTGGCGTGTGGCGCCTTCCGCACTAGCCCGGTCGAAAGCCTCTATGTGGAGTGCAAGAAATGGAACCTACAACGTCAGCGAGCATACACAGATCACCTTTATGCTTTTAAAATTTCATCCATGCCTCACCATCCTTTTAAATCTGTTTTTCATGATACCTTCATGACTGAACTCCTTTTAAATCGACCATTGTTCTCTCCGCCCTTCTCTTACAGAGTTGGAGAGGAAGCGTCAGAGCTTGCTGTCTCCTTTTTACATACAATCCAAAGTTCTCTAACAGATTTTATAGCACCATGGCATCTCCGCCCTGTATCATCGACACATCTTTCACACATGTAAATAAAAACCGAGCTCCCACATGTGCAAACCTGCAGCATTTCGTGTATTTGCAGCAGAAGTATGAGTGTTCTGAATTTTGTACGGACGCTTCTAGAACTGCCACCTCTGTGTCCTGCGCGGCGCATGGGCCCGGTCTTAGTGTCACTACAACTCTGAATAGTCATACTAGTATCTTTACGGCAGAAGCTTACGGTGTACTTCATGTTGTCAATCATATACTTCAAAGCCACATTCCACAATCCATTATCTATACAGATTCCCTCAGTGTTGTGCGGGCACTGTCGTCAGCAATGCCTTCGAAAAACCACGTTGTCAATCTGATCGTCAAGGGTATTATGTCTGTGTATGTACGCAAATTTGAACTAGATCTTTGCTGGGTCCCTGGCCACTGTGGTATAGCCGGGAACGAAGCAGCGGACCGAATGGCTGATGCTGCTACACTCTTGAATACAGTAGACATAACGACATTACCCTACACCGACGTGAAAACACACATCAGACAACAACTTCGCAAAACATGGCAAACACACTGGAGTGAACAAACAGACAAGTTACACGTAATAAAACCTCCCTTGGGACCATACACCACCGACACACGCAATAGATACTCTGAAATCGCCTTGGCCAGATTACGGATAGGGCACACACATGCAACGCACTCGCACCTTCACACTGCACCTCCAAGACCTCTGTGCAGCAGGTGCGGAGAGGCCCTATCCGTAGTGCACATACTAATCACATGCAAGGCACTTCACACAACACGACACAAACACTTCAGAGAACTCTACAGACAACATATCCCACTACATCCATCGCTGTTTCTAGGTGACGATGCCAGTGTTTCTGTGAGACGTGTGTTTGAGTATTTGTCAGACGTCAAGTTTTTAAACCTCATTTCCTATCACGCATAATCAAATCTGGCCCTATACACCAGCCATCACCATTATCTTTAACTGATTTTGCTATGTTCGGTTGACACTTTTTTTTTACCTACCTTTTTGTGGTAACCACTTCACTTCATTAAATAAACTTTTCTCTGGCGCTCTTTGCCCTTATTCGGCCTTGCGCCATAAAAACCCAACCATCATCATCATCATCGATGCCACAAGGAAACAAGCGCGGCTTTAAAATATGCCGAGGAATCACTGCCTCAAGAAGCAACTGTATGACACTTATTCAATGGTCACGGCAGAAGATCAGTATCCCAGGAATGATAACTTGGAACTCAAAGGAGTGCCGGTTACAACCGATGAACACCTAGCGAATGTGCTTAAAAAGGTTGGGTACGTGCTGGGGGCAAACAATTGCGGAACACGACAATGAAACTTGCAATCGCGTTCCAGCGCACGCAAATAACTCAAGCCAAAACATTGTTGTGCTATATTGCGAACGGGAAGGCGTACCCGAGCCGAGCTCCATCGCCTCCGACATGCGACTGGTAGCGAGGTGAAGCGAGCGGCCAGCCAATGTTGCTACCTTGAAGGCGACCAGAAGCCAAAAGCAAACTCAACTTGTTTACTTCATGGCGAGCGATGGGACGAAGCCAGACAAGAGCAATGCCCTGACTGGCGAGGTTACAATACAGGAGTCGACCAGAGTGGCAGAATTGAATCACTGCTCCAACAGGAATGAACTATAGCGCTTGGGGTGTGTTACGTATGCCCAAAGCGCCAACGGTCAAAGATGCGTTAACTCTATATTGTACACACGACACGAACGGTACAGACACCTACAACACTCTTTCCAGAGTTCTTGAGCGGCCGGTAGCAGCGGCGCACGCTGAGTCCGAGAGAGGGGAGAGAGGAGATCTCCGCAAAGGCTTCCGTGTCCTTCCGACAAGTCTCTGCGTGTTGAATTACGCCGGTAATTTGAATCACGGTGGGAGCGAGGCGCCACCAATCCGACTTTTCCAGGCGTGTAGCGGCGTGTTTGGATACCTCGGAAGCAAGCGTGAGTCACCGACAGGAGAGCCTGCTTGAAAAGCGCACATAGTAGACTTTGCCACGCAGCCGAAGAGCGCTGCAGAAAGCCCGCAGCAGGGCTGCGGGTTGATTCATAACAGCTTCTCCGCCGGAGGTCCGAGATCCCGAAGGATAAGGGTCTTCAACCATTGTCCGGAGGGATGGTTTCTAAGAGAAGTGCTCGGCAGACGCTCGACTCCAGGGCTGGGCGGTACAACACCGCGTTGGAGCTTCTCCGGGCCAGTCACTGGATGAATAGTGGCTCTCCGTGAACATCTCTGGCTTGGTCAGGCAAGCAACAAAACAGCTCAAAAAGACACAACCGCATTTCCGGCAAGTGCGAAGACAAATCCAAACTGAAGCTCTGAAGTTGTTATAAAATACGCGAATAACTAACTACACTAGTTATATTTTAACCCAGCAGTACTTTACCCAAGCACACAAGCGTGAAAGGTGACATTTCTTGTTGCTGTTAATGTCCCACACAAAAAAAACGTAATCCTAAATGGCGAGACCTCCTTCAGGAAGAACAATGCAATTGAGAAAGTCAGGCGTCTACAGGCCACTTCTCACGCTGAGAGCTGCGATTGGAGCGCTCTTCATTGCCCTGAGCTTTTCCCTTTTTGAAATCGCACCTTAGGTGCGCCCGTTCTCTGAAAGCTGCTGCGATCGGTCGATTTCACATGGGCCTTCTTCCGAGACGTATATAGAGCGCCGGAGAAAACTGCTCTAATTTTCACCGCTCGAGCAAGGCATACGCTTTCGATCTCTGCCACTGCGAGGCCTGCTGAGACCCACCGCAAAGCTTGCGTGCGGCGCTGCCACTCGGCAGGCGCGGATGGGAGCTCTTGCCACACTTTTTTGCGACACTGTCGGTAAGCGAACATAAGAGGGTGTTTTCGTTCTCGCTTCCGGCTGTCAAGGCCTATCTAGGTACGGGCGGCCCGATCTCATAAGACGGCTTAACCCAAGGCGACACCGGAATCGCTACGTTCTCCGCTTGCCGTTGCTCGACATCGAGTATCGGAGTTGGAGGTGGAACGCTAGCGACTTGTTCAGTTGCGGCGTCGCCAAGCGTAGCTGCACCGTGAAAAGCGTTCAGTGTCTCGCCTGTCGGCTCTGCCACAGCGTTGCTGGGTTCTGAACTCGCGTCCCGAGAAACACCATTCGTTTCAACGGACTCGTGTTGCCTCCTTTCGCTAACGTCACTGTTTATTCTTTCCCGCGGAACGTCGTTAGCCTGACAACTGCGCGCGTTCGGGTCGCCAGCCATTTCCAAGGCCTCACGTGAACCTGAGCACTGCTAACAAGACGCTGACCCATATCCGCTCACAGTAAGGGCCTTACACACTTACGATGCCCTCTGCCGTGAGCCCCCGGAAATGCACTATCTTCGCTATCTTTATGAGTGTCTCTGTTACTCTAAGAGGTGGCGATACTATCCTTAATTGAGCCTTTCGCAGCGAGCTCAGCTCATTGTTTCCTCGGGAGTTTCTCGAAATTGTAGCCTTTGTTGCGTAACAGCTGATCCGACGTATTCGAGAATAGGTAGACCCGCCGCGGTGGCTCAGTGGCTAAGGCGTTGCGCTGCTGAGCACGAGGTCGCGGGTTCGATTCCCGGCCTCGGCGGCCGCTTTTCTGATGGAGGCGAAAACCAAAAACGCCCGTGTGTACGAGATTTCGGCGCACGTTAAACATCCGCAGGTGGCCAAATTAATCCGGAGACCTCTACTACGGCGCGCCTCATCGCCTGCGTTGCGTCGGCGCGTTAAACCCTACAATCAATCAATCAATTCGAGAATAGGTACCTGCATTCCGGAAGGAGTTGTGGGGATACTACCGTCTGCATAAGAAGTTCACCAAACGGACCTGCGATGCTAACCTTAGAAATCGGCAGGAGCAAGTTTCGTGCTGCTACGGCCCGATTCACCCAAACACTGTCCGGTCAGCTGATCCGGTTCAACGTACGAAGGGTATATCTTGTCCACCGTCGCCGTGGAGTAGCGAAGAACTCAGCACGGTTTACCGTTGACGAGGAGCTCACGTACGTACGGCTCCAGAAACTGCCTGCTGTCCTTACTCTGAGCTAGCACTTGAAAGTCGAGTTTGCCCTTCTTGCAACTCGCAGCAAAATGCCCCGCCTCGCCGCAGTTGTACCACACAACCTGGTTACAAGCTTCCAAAGCTTTTTTCGGCGCTGCTCCTCAGCGTCTGCACTCTTTTCGTTTTGCTGGTCTGTTTCACTGCCCGAGAAAACGACTGTGCTAGCCCCACCGTCTGGGGAACTCTGCCTTTTGGCCCTGACTTATTAAGCCTCGGCCTGAACTTTTTTAAATGCGGAGCATTTCTTAGGCTCGCCTGGTCCTCCGTTATTGATGGCGGCGCCGTCTACACGCTCACTGTGCATGCGCAACTCTCCTCCTTACACCCACAGCTCCGCGATACTACACTATAAAAAAAGAAATAATTAGCGGTGCCCGGTTTCGTTCCCACGACTCTCTGGGCGCAACGGGAGGTACGCGGTGCTCTTCCCACTACGCTACAAATCCGGGACCGGAGCAATTGCTAAGAACGCGCCTTATGTCCTTGACTCATTCAAACTACGTCAAGAAGCTACTGATACAATGAAGGCACGCGAAGCTGAACGCCAACGGAAATGACGAACTGAAAACTTTAGAAGGGGATGCTGAATTTCCCGTGGGAAAGCTGTGGCAGGAAGCGCCACGCGTTTTGCAGCTCAACCAGCCCCTTCCGCAGCGCCTCTGATGCTGATTGTGGGAGGATGCCCCTAGGGATTGGCCAACCAAAGAATCCATCACGAGATAGGTTCGCGGTCACCCACCGTCGTCATCTTCCCGTAGGGGAACCGCCGAAGAAGAAGAACGAGAAGACAAAGCTGCGAAGAGGAGGGCGTGTACATTGCTCTCAGCCGGTGCACCAATGTCAAAAACCTTTACCTCACCAAAGCTGACGGAGGCTACCGATTCTACCACAGAGACAACATCGACAAGAACATGATGCACGAGTTTCGGTGCCTAGAGAACCACCACCTACTCACCGTAACACAACAGCACGTGTGTGTCTTTGCCACCGGTGTGGACCTGGGCGCGGAATTCCCTCTGGCGCTATTAAAAACCAGATCACTCTACATAACGGCAACACAATGGAACCACACGGAACCGGCACGATGCTTCGCATCCTCATCAGGGTTCCCCACGGGAAGATGGTGTAATTTTTTTTTGACCGTTTTGCAGCCTTTGTGCACCTCGACGTGCGATGAACTGGTCGGCTAGCTGAGCACCTTGATCAACAGTATTTACCCCTGGCCTGTCTTGCACCAAAATGTTCCGGTTTTCCGTCGAAGGCAGTAAACCTGCTCGAGACCGAAGCACTCAACTACCTTGTCGTGCTCTCCGAAAGCCTTTGCCTCTTTGAGCCACTTTTCCATGTTAGACTCCAGCTTACAGTCGAACTCCGAGTACGACTCGCCCCTAGCTTTCTCGCCTTCACGGAATTTCTGGCGAAACGGCTGTGCCGAAAGCCTGTATTTACGCAGGAGGCTCGACTTGACTTTCTCGTCCTGCGCCTCCTCCTTTGGCAAGCAGGCCACCACGTCGGATACCTCACCTGGCAGAAGCGTAAGCACCTTTTGCGGCCATGAGTCTCGGCTAAACTGAGCCCTATCGCACGTACGCTCGAACGTGACCAAAAAAGATCGTTGTCTTGTCCTACCTTGTAGGGTCGCAAAAGGTCACTTATTCGCAACGTAGGTTGTGGGAATCTAGCCCAAAGGACGAAGAACTCCACCAAACAAATACCTACCTCGCAGATCGCAGCTACTTTTAATTGCGACTTTTTGAAGCAGGGTGAAGCAGCTCCGAGATGGCCGCTCGTGTGATGATCTTCACCGATGATGGTGATGTCAGGGCAACAACGATGATAACACGTAAAATTTCAATATCTTCCCCGCCCACGAAGAAGCGCTGTTCAGTCCGCTTCTATCAGATATAAACGTTGCACTGGTCGCTTTGTGATTAGCCCACTCGGAAACCGCAAGGTGCAGGAGCGAACTTTGTTGTCACGACCTGGATGCAGCGTCTCTATACAAGCTAGACTCCATAATGCACGTTGTTTAGAGTCATCGCTAACGCGGAAGACAGATTTTTCTTTAGCTCATTGGATGGCTTTCAACGTGTCTCCCTTCGATACTGAGGTTTTTAGAGGTATTCCCTCTTCCACCGTGACCAAATTTCGTCTAATTTTTTTTCTCGCTGTCGCCAGATCATTTCTGCTCCGTTGACGTCGACTGCATTTCCGGGGGATCCTTAAGATGCAGCAGCCAAGCTGGTAACAAGGTCAGCCTTTTTCCAACAAGAAAGCATTCTGGTGATAGTGGAGAAGGTTCTGTAACATTGTTGTAAATAAACGGGAGTGGCCGGGAATTATTTATGGCTTCCACTTCCGTGATGATGGTAGTTATTTCGGTAGCAATTTCTACCAGCCGTCGTTCTAACATTTTTCGCAAAGATGTTTTTACCGATAGCACAAGTCGCTCATAAAGGCCACTCTACCAGGGCGCTCCTTCCACGATAAACTTCCAAGATATTGACGAGGACGTGAAATCATCGTGTACGTCGGGGTGCTTGAGTGTTTTCCACATAGCAGCGAGTTTTCGGGCGCTGTGTTCATTTGTGCGCGCATTGTCACTATATACCGTATGACAGAGTCCGCGTCTCAAAAGGAAACGGCGCATAGCGCAAATAAAACTCTCTGATGTCATATCTGGCACCAGCTCGAGATGAATCGCTCTTGTAACTGCACACGAAAAAAAAATTACACCATCTTCGCGTGGGGAACTCTGATGAGGATGCGAAGCATCGTGGTGCTTCCGTGTAGTTCCATTGTGTTGCCGTTATGCTGAGTGATATGGTTTTTACTAGCGCCAGAGGGAATTCCGCGTCCGGGTCCACACCGGTGGCAAAGGCACGCAAGTGCTGTTGTGTTACGGTGAGTAGGCGGTGGTTCTCGAGGCGCCGAAACTCGTCCATCATGTTCTTGTCGATGTTGTCTCTGTGGTAGAATCGGTAGCCTCCGTCAGCTTTGGTGAGGTAAAGGTTGTTGACTTTGGTGCACCGGCTGAGAGCAATGCACACGCCCTCCTCTTCGCAGCTTTGTCTCCTCCTTCTTCTTCGGCGGTTCCCCTACGGGAAGATGACGACGGTGGTTGAACGCGAACCTATCTCGTGAGGGATTCTTTGGTTGGCCAACCTCTAGGGGCATCCTGCCAGAATCAGCATCAGAGGCGCTGCAGACGGGGCTGGTTGAGCTGCAAGGCGCGTGGCGCTTCCCGCCACAGCTTTCCCACAGGAAATTCAGCATCCCCCTCTAAAGTTTTCAGTTGGTCGTTTCCGTTGACATTCAGCTTCGCGTGCCTTCGTTGTATCAGTAGCTTCTTGACGTAGTTTGAATGAGTCAAGGACATAAGGCGCGTTCGTAGCGCTTGCTCCTGTCCCGGATTTGTAGCGTAGTGGGAAGAGCACCGCGTACCTCCCGTTGCAGCCAGAAAGTCGTGGGATCGAAACCGGGCGCCGCTAAGTATTTCTTTTTGTTATAGTGTAGTATCGCGGAGCTGTGGGTGTAAGGAGAGTTGCGCATGCGTAGTGAGCGTGTGGACGGCGCCGCCATCAACGACGGAGGACCAGGCGAGCCTAAGAAATGCTCCGCATTTAAAATAACGATGTACGTCCGGTTGTACGACGATTTTGTCTTTACGTAGAGTAAACCAGCAAAGTCTACTCCACATGTTTCGAATGGAGTAGTTTCTATGACTCGGTCCTTGGGTAAGAGTGCTTCATCTTGAACACACGCTCTCGAATGAAATTGTTTGCATGTCACGAAGGCATGTAGCAATTTCCTAACGACTTGTCCTCCTTTCATGATCCAGCATCTTTCTCGCAGTTGAACCAGCGTTACACGGAGACCAGCATGACCTAACTTCGTGTGGGTTGACCGTACGAGCAGTGCAGCGCAAAAACACTTGTGAGGAATAATAATAGGTTGTTTCTGGCTGTAGTCTTCAGGGCTGGCATGTAGTCTGCCTTGTACCCGCATGAGTCGTTGATCCCCAAGAAACAGGTTCACTGCTTTTAGAGATGAGTTTGGTGGTAGATGAATCCCCTCCTTTACACAATATAGTTCTTCAGGAAAACCAGCTGTTGCGTGCTCTGAATGCCGTTAAGCTCAGCCTTTCCAACTTCCTCAGCGGTTCATCTTGAAGGTGGAAGCACTCGCACAACAGGGACAAAAGGTAGAAAACAGAGACTACACGGCGCTAACTCGCGACTGTAAGTTTTCTGAAAAAACACAAATATATGATTTCAACCTCTCACGCGGTGCGTTAATCTTATCCAAGATAAAACCATGAAGGTCACTTTTTACAGGGGACATGCCGGTGTACACGTGACAATCGAACGGTACAGGATTAAAAACAGCAACACCATAACATATCAAGAACCCCTACGAACGCAATGAGTTGCACAGATAAACATATTCTTTGTGTATTATAAATATTTACGGGGCACTAACACATCTACTTCCGGACCTTTTAATGTGAAATGCTTCTATCAGCTCTCGAGTGGTTTTTTCGCGATGCCGAGGCAAAACTGTGGTATCACTAAAGATGGGCGAACACCCATGCATGGTGCAGTGTTCCCATAGTTGGGAGCCCTGCTTTGATTTTTAACGGTTTTTGTGTTCTTTCTGACGTATGTTTAACCATCGTCCAGTTTGTCGTACATACATGTGGCCACACGTCATCGGTATCAGATACACAACACACGTCAAACACCGCGCAAAGAGGGATGTATGGTTCACTTGGCACGCTTCTTTTCTTGACGGCTTCTAACTGGGAGGTAACATCCTGTCTCTTTTGCCGCATAACTTGGTCAGTTTGTTTGGGGCCGAAAAAACCACGTCCACGTCATACCGCTTACGAACGTGTTTTAACCCGTGCGACATTTTGCGCATATACGGAGTGACGACCGGTTTTTTACATTTATTTTGTTTTTCTTGTTACCCCCAATCTGATTTCGCGCCTTTTAATAACTTAAGGACTATCTTACGATAGTCCTTAAGCCAAAACGCATAAACCTGGTGTTCCGTTTCATGCAAAAGTAACTGAAGGAGGTGCTTGGCAGCGATAGGTGTCTGCATTTCTGCAAACGCATTTGCACAACCTTGCTGTATGCGACCCATTCATCATCCTCAACTCTGATGAACTTGTGAATTTTCTTAACCTGTCGAATCCGGGTAACTGCGGTTTTTTTAGTATTGATGTACAAGACCTATATTATTCCATGCCATTCGGGGATCTTATGAAGTGTGTAAGACTTTGCATAACCAAAGATAAAGACGAGATAAAGTTCGCTAGCACTTGTGGTGTGTCTGCCAACAGCTTCCAAGAAATCGCATCGTTTTATTTGAGGTCCACGTTTGTGGAATGGAAAGGAAAGTTTTATCTTCAAAAAATAGGTGCACGCATAGGGTCTAAAGTTGCCCCTGTTCTTAGCACCATATTTCTAGAAAGAATTGACAGACAAATTGAGAAAAACTTGGCAGAGGTGGCCAGTAGGATTGTCAGATATGTAGATGATTTTCTAATTTTTGTACAAAAAGCCTGACAGCCTTGACCAAAAGGTGACTTAGCTTTTGAACCTTTTTATACAGCACGGCTGTGGACTGAGCTTCACAGTTGAATTACCAAAGGAACACGAATTACAGTTTTTGGATCTGAGGCTGTATCGAGACGAAAAACATGTATGCTGGTCCTACTTCCCGCTTTCAAAGAAGCCAATACTAAACTGCAATTCCGGGCACTCAAAGATCATTAAAATGGGGAACGGTGTTTCTTGCCTGCGAGCATCCCTAACAAAATCGCGCACCAAACAAATTTTCAGTAGTTTCGCAAGCCAGCTAAAAAGACTAAATAGGGCAGGTTTTTCCCACTTTGTCATTCATAAGATATGCCTTAAGTTAATAACAGGCGCGAAATCAGTTCGGGTTGGGACGAGAAAAAAAAAATAAGTGCAAAAACCCTGTCGTCATTCCGTATAAGCACAAAATGTCGCACGGCTTAAAAAATGTTGCTAAGCGGTATGACGTGGACGTGGTTTTTCGGCCCCAAACAAACTGATTAAGTTATGTGGCAAAATATACAGGATGTTATCTCCCAGTGAGAAGCCGTCAAGAAAACAAGCATACTCCCCCCTTTGTGCAGTGTGCAACATGGGTTGTGTATCTAATACCGATGACGTGTGGCCACATGTATGTAGGAAAACCTGGACGATGGTTAAACATACGTCTGCAAGAAAACAAAAACGGTGAAAAATCAAAGCAGGGCTCCCAACTATGGGAACACGGCACCATGCATGGGTGTTCGCCCATCTTTAGTGATACCACAGTTTTGTCTCGGCATAGCGAAAAAACCACTCGAGAGCTGATAGAAGCATTTCACATTAAAAGGTCCGGAAATAGATGTGTTAGCGCCCCGTAAATACTTATAATACACAAAGAATATGTTTATCTGTGCAACTCATTGCGTTCGTAGGGGTTCTTGATATGTTATGGTGTTGCTGTTTTTATTCCTGTGCCATTCCATTGTCATGTGTACACCGGCATGCCCCTGTAAAAAGTGACCTTGTTGGTTTTATCTTGGATGAGATTAACGCACCGCGTGAGATGTTGAAATTATATATTTGTGTTTTTTCAATAAACGTATAGTCCCGGGTTAGCGCCGTGTAGTCTCTGTTTTCTACCTTTTGTCCCTGTTGTGCGAGCGCCTCCACCTTCAAGATGAACTACTAACTAGCCCTATTGTCCGTTCTACTACAGTTCCTCAGCCGTCAAGTGTCCCGTAATCTTGTTCTTGTTCCGAACGTTATGTATGAACCGGTGTATCCAAGCTACCACTCGATGGAGGCGAAAGAGGGAACCAAATCGGGTAAAGTCGACGACTGCAGAAGTCGAGATATTTGACGTCAGGATCGGGTTTCGGGTATCTTCTGTAACTTGTTTGCCTTGTTCATCTGAAGGTGTTGGTTGTGTAGGCCAAAACTCAGGTGTAGCAACCCAGACACGTCCTTGCCACCACGATGTGGACTGTTGCAATTGGCAGGATGAAGTTCCTCTAGTGAGGCAGTCCGCTGGATTCTCTTTTCCTGGGCAGTAGTTCCACTGCCGAATGAAGGTAATTCTTATTTCGTTTACTCTATTCTGCACAAAGGACTTCGTTTAGACGTTCTCCAGCAACTTCATGACCTCCCAAGTGATCATCACCTCGATCTTTCCCGCACCTACGATCGCATCAGACGCCGCTTCTTCTGGCCCGGCCTTTACCGATCTGTTCGGCAGTATGTGCGCTCATGCGACCTCTACCAACGACGGAAAACACCCAATACTCCTCCAGCTAGGCTTCTTCAACATTTGGCAATACCAAGCGAACCATTCTTTCGCGTTGGGTTAGACTTGCTCGGTCCATTTCCCCAGTCCACATCCGACAATAAATGGATAGCCGTCGCCACCGACTATTCCAAGCGTTATGCAATAACACAGGCCGTTTCCTACGACCTGATTTTCTGCTTCGTGACGACATCCTTCGTCACGAGCCAAGGATCGTGGCCGCTCCTTCTATCGCAAGTTACTAGCGACATTTTTTGCTCCTGCTCCACCCATCCCAACACCACCACTGCCTACCATCCTGAAACTAATGGCTTGACGGAACAACTTAACCAAACAATCACCGACATGCTGTTCATGTGCGACTCCGGAGACCACCACGAATCGAACGTGGCTTTGTTCTACGTTACTTTTTCCAACAATTCGTCGCGTCACGACAGTCCTGGCTACTCTCCCTTCTATCTACTCTTCGGCCACGAATCAGCATTGCCACACACAGTCTTGCCGTCTCTTGTACACACGTCCAACTAGGCCTGCACCGCCATAGCTCGTGCTGATCACGCCCGTCAAGTTGCCCGTACCCACCTGTGCTCATCCCAACAGTCCCAGAAGACACAAATATGACAGCCGGCACCGAGATCGCCACTTTACACCGGGGTCTCTTGTACTTCTTTGGTCGCCCTCACATGATGTGGGCCTTTGTGAAAAACTCTTGTCCCGGTATTCTGGGCCTTATAGTATACTCCGTGAAGTTACACCGATAACATATGAAATAGCCCCTGTTCAACCTGACACGTCACGCCACATCCTTACGGACGTCGTGAATGTATCCCGTCTCAAGCCCTATCGCCAAAGTTCCGCACCAGGCTCATGAGCACCGAGACGATGTTTCCACCGGCGGGGGTTGTGTCACGGGATGGGTGCACACCCTCCGAAAGGAATATAGACACCGAGGGATTAACCCCAGCACGGACAGCTTGTGTGGTTACCGGTTGAGTGACGAGGAGAAAGAGGACGAACGATCTCACTCTCTGGCTGCACCCACATGAGACTGTGCTGCTGTGTTCCCCACCGCGTGACATTTTTATTACCTCTGATATACCATTTTCCCCGTAACAATATTTGTGACTTTGTCCAGAATACTTGCAAAATATTTATTCGTTTCTTGTGTTTCCGGATTTTCAGTTCAATCCACAGAATTTGTATAACTCACGATGTCGCCCGTGCGTCGGCGTCCGCAGCAGGCAGCCTCCCCCTACACTATAAAAAGAAAAAGAAATAACAGTTACCGGCGCCTGGTTTCGATCCCACGACCCTGCGGGCGGAACGCAAGGTACATGGTGCTCTACCCACTGCGCCACAAAACGACACAGAATCAAAGGCTACGAACGCGCCCGCCTTATATCCTTGACTCATTAAAACTACCTCGTCAGCGGCGTGCCTTGGCGACTCAGCGGCGTGATAGCTGCGTGGTGCACACGTGATAGCACCAACCCCCCAAACACTAAACGTTACCACAATACAACCACCCCCTATAAGGCTGGCTGGCGCGGGATCCACTCCAGTCAACTCCTGCGCTCTCTTCTCTTGCGTTCGTCGGCGGTAGCAGTTGGTAAGCGATGGAAGCAAGACCTTGAACTAGTACCGCGACGCAATCCAACATCAGCGTCGCGGAACCAGTACAAGACATCGTACCATCGTCTTCGTCGACGTCGGCAGAAGACAAGGCGGCGAGGCGGCGCGCTGCCGACGCCGAACGCAAGCGTCGTAAGCGTGCCGCCGAAGCCGACCTTCGTGAACGAGAAGCCGCGGCCAAGCGTCAACGTCGAGCAGCGGATCCAGGCCTTCGTCAGGAAGAAGCAGCGTCTGCTCGTCAGCGTCGGGCCTTCGATTCGTGCGCGACACGCGGCTGCGACACGTCAGCGTCGGGCCGCTAACTACCTCCAGAGTCCCTTAAAGGGACACTGAAGTGATATGTAAACATTGCGGGATTACTAGCGCAAATTGTAGTCCGGAGTCCCCAGGCCATGTTTCGACCACTCTAGGCGCGTTTACGCGATTTTATTTAGTAGAAAAACTAATTCGAAAATGCTGTCCTCCTCTCTTTACGCTCGCCCATTTTCTGTGGCGTTTTCGTGTGACGTCAGGAGGGGATGAGCTGGCAATTGGCTGCGCTATCGCACGGCTCCCCGGCCTTCAGACAGAGTCAGTCGGCCCAGCGTTTCGTCCGCCGGCGGGTCGTCGCAGTCAAGGAGGTTAAAAAAAATAGCTTGGTCGCAATTCATTCGCTTAGTTGAAACGAAGCCAGGACACGTTTGTGAATGGAAGAATGTGCCTTTCTTTACTTGGTTTGTTTGTACACTGTATCTAGCACCAAGTCAAGGTCGCTTCACACAAGCGCTGCACAAGCGCACATGCGACGCTTCGCTGACTGGTACGCCAGTAGGAAAATATAAGGCCTCTTGAAGGCGGGAGAAGAGTCAGCGAAGTCAATATAGGTACTAAGGAAATAAAATCAACTGATATTTTTACCGTACCGCGTAAACCTAGGGCGCGGGAAGCACGTTTTTGCGCTGGGCGAACAAGCACAGCGGTCAGCAGCACGACTACGCATCTGCGAACGCTTTTCCGTCTACGAAATGCAATTGCTAGACGTGAGCTACTGTGGAAACTCGGGCGACGCTTACTGCACGAGCGTAGTACAACAAATAGTCACCTAAGCTGCTTGAAATGCCAAAACTAAATAAAAGTGTAAACCGGTTGTAAAATATATACCCTATATTAGCAAGACTTTCGCATTCCGCTTTGTGGCTCAGTGGTCTGGGGCGCTGGGTATGTCACCGCAAGTGTTTTGCAAGTCACGAGTTCGAATTCCCCGCGGGTACGTGCTTTTTTTTTTGTAAGTTAACTTTTTGTTTTCCGCCGATGTTTTCTATATTGAGTTCACCTTTTTTTGGGCCGCAACGTTCATGGCTACACGAACTAGTTCACAAAACGCGCGCAGGCTGGCACTGGCGCGCTAGCGAGTTCTCGTTGGCGTGCTGTTGCCATAAGCACCGACTGCTTGCAGGCAGTCGGCACAGGCCAGAATGAACAGCCCCTTGGCCTGGTGCGAACACGCTTTTTACAATACAGGCATGAGGGAGGCAAGCTCCAAATATGGGGGAAAAGCGCATGACATTTGGGCGTCTGCGGGTACGCGGAGGGCGTTCATGCACTGCGTAGGTCTCGGCTAGTGAATGCTACGACTACAAGCCGTCCTGGGAGGCTTATCTTGTGCATTTTACAGCCGACAACATGGCAGAAGCGCGGTACGATGATTACTGAGATATTGAGAATGCCCATCCAACAACGCCATTGGTTATGTTTTACAGAACCGAAACCGAAACCGAAACTTGTTTGATTGCTAACCTTGGGCATTGTCCAATCACGGCGCCCCTCCTCCCAACGTCACAGCCTTAGTTGGTGCGGCCGCCGCAAACCGCGCATGGTAGTTTTTCTTCTTTCGCGCTTTGTAAAATAATTACCGATTTGTCAACCGGATAAACGATGAAAAGTGTGCTAATTTGAGCCAGTCTACGAAGTGCAAGCAAAAACGGGAGCTTGACAAATTCACTTCAGTGTCCCTTTAATACCGTTGAAGGACTCTGCTACCACCAACAACTACCACCACTACCACCACCAACCCTACGCCACGTAAACGACCCCAATGCTCTGCATTTACTCGTGTCCCTCGCGCGGGGGCATGCGACGGAGGATTTTTTTTTTGTTCGACCTGTGATCTCCATTTCCGCTATTATACCGATTAGATGTGTTATTTCCAACAGTTATGCATTTTTGTGGAAATGCAGGGCGTTATATGATTTATTAATCTGAACGTTATTTTGTTGGAATTTTTCGTATAGCCTTCCCGTTTTTGCAGGAGATGTATAGGATTCGTAGTTTCGATTTCGTGAAATTTTTCGTTGCGTAATATTTTTTCATTATCCTGTGTTTGTTCGCCTGTTTAAATTTTTATCAAGCAGTTACCACAATTGGCGCGGTTATAAAGGCTACTTATGTTACTTTCGCGTGTTCTGTATTTTTTCGCGAATGCAAGACGCCACACTTTTTTGGCTGTGCTATAAAACGGGGCGACATCTTACATCACCCACAGCTCTGTCACCACCACCTGCTTGGACAGCGCAGACTTCATACGCCAAGCGCCTATCACTCAAGAAACGACTAACATGGTAGTTGCTGCCTCTAAGAATATAAATTTTATTGGCAGTAATCCCCAAACAGAGGATTAGCTTTTTCTCTGCCACATACCAACTTCGTGCCTACACGACGCAACCTCCTGGTACCTGACCAAGAGCTGTCCATGGCGTCTGATACCATGTATTCTCCACTATCCAAGGACTCCTCGCACCAAAGAACCCAACCAGGACCACGCCACTTTATGAGTCAGAAGAGGCTGGTTCTACGTCCCCTGGACGGCAATCATGTTCCATACTAAGTGCACTCGGGTGCGGGCTCATGAAAATTCGCTTATATCCCCGAATGACGGAGATTTTATTAACTGTGAGATTAGTGGATACAAAAAAACGACTTACCCTCGCCCTCCCCCAGATAATCACCCCGACTGAGCATCCCACTGCGAACATTTTCTCTAGACAATAGTGTATCACCAAAGGTAAACTATCCTGGGTTTGATCCAACTGCAACCAAAAACATGCCACAATGCTTGGGTACCACAGCAGAGCCCTGACTTGGAGTCCCGATCAAACCATACTTCCTTAGTTATGTCGGCCACCTGGACCACGCAGCTGGGCATAAAGCACCTTTCGCCTCTACCTAAGGGCAACCTGCCAGCGCTCAGCTGCCTTCTGAGCTGCAAGCTATTCATACCACCTCTGCCACTGCTCTGCCCTTTCTGTCTACGATAGGCGTCTCCTCCCACTTTGGTATGTATATGCGCAAGACTTGAAATGCTGTTGTGACATGAGCACCTCACCCGGCGCGTTGCAGTCTCGAAACGTGTCTCATGGCCGAAAGTGACTTGAAGTAACAGGCCTTGTTGTCCGCACTTTTTACCAACATGTAGCAGGCTCTAGCCCCTATCGCACACCCCTCCCCACACACACACATACGCCATACGCAATAAAACACAACGTTCCCTAAACACACTAGCTTTACCTCCCTAATAACTCCTTTCCCCTCCTGGCACATATATCGCCAGAAACCCGCTTCCACTTTCGCACTCAAAAACTACCCAATACCTCAACTCAAAACACAAATAAAAACTCAATACACACTTGCAAAAATGCTAGGGTAAAATCTTACCGGCAAATAAAACACACTAGACCTTGGCACTGCACATACTGCGGAAAGTTGCGGATGGTTCATACGCAAAACGTTTCAACCGCATCTGCTTCCGTAGATGCCGTCGCCCTTCAAGAAACAAACATCCCGCAACCTAAGCTAACGGGCTAACAAACTTTCAAAATTTATCTATACCACCGAACAAGGGCATCTTCTGGGTTAACTCACATCTTTGGCGCTCGTGTTGTCTACGCGTTTTTTTTAACGCTACCACACTACAGTCCTTCTTCTGAACACGTTCTTCTTCAATCTGAACATCTACAGTCAATATGCGCACCACTCAACAATTGCAGCATACTGGTCCAAAAAAAACCATAGAATATCAAGACAAGCTTCGTTCGTAGTACTAGGTTTCAAACACCCCACATATAAGATGTGGATACCACAGAAACTTGAAAAACGGTCCTCGCCTACAAAAAAAGCAATTACTCGTCATACGCTCTGTCTGAACGGTCTTATTTTGTCCTGTCGAATCGGAAATTATATATTTCGCGGTAGTACTACGTGCTGGACCTCTCCACCAACACTGTAAAAGTGCTAAACTAATCGCTTAGCCAGTTATTTAGACTTCACATCTCCCCAATTCCACAAGCAGGCACCCACCTTACAACAGAAGTAGCAAGCTATGCCGTGCTCAAAAGTTAAAAAAGGTTTTTGACACGGACTTGCGCCGTCCCTATACAGGTATTGCATGCGCTCAACATGACCATCGGAACACTACTGCGGTCATCGACTCAAATAACACCTAAGATCTCTCCCTCTACAGCTCTACCATGCAGTGCGATGCGCGTCACTCATCGATCATGGCTGCTTCTCTAGTCATGAGCACACTACAATCGTGGGCAGCTGTTTCTTGCAGTAATTCCGCTATCGCAAGAGCTCGCCCCTCAGTACCCATGGCAATACTGGAAACGCTTAGAAGCGCTTGCCCCTTCGTCCTGATTTGGTCGTCCACTCATTCCGCTCTAATTTTTCACCATTATGCACCAACTTGACCAACATTGTGTTTTACTAAATATTGGGAGCCCCTGTTAACGGTGGCCTGCAGGGGATGAAGCAAGGCGATGCTGCAGACTGCGCAATGGACCACCACCTAGTTGCAGCATCCGAATTGCTAACCATAGATTACATCACCATAAATATTTGAAAACTCTTAAAGCCAGTCCCTACGACTAAAGCTTCTCCGCAGCAAATATTCTACACCATACCCCTTCCTCACTGACTGATAAGAAGAGGCCGGAGTTTTAGGCACTAAAAAAGCACGTTTTAGGCGCCAAAAATAGGCGGAAAAAACAATGTTTTAGGCACTAAAAAGAATAAAATAGGCGCAATAAATGTTTAAATAAATGCTAATAATTTCAAGTGAAGACGTGAGCGAACTGTAAGCACGACAGGAAATTCAAAAATGTCATTGCTATGAGGCCACAATGGCAGTAACAGTCCATGACCTGTCCAACCGCTTCACGGGGTTGGCACGTAGAGCAGTGTACTTTTGGCGCCTTTTGTTGCTTGGGGGCGACATCGAAACCAATCCGGGTCCCATGACCAAAGCGCAAGAGGAAAGACTTGATATGGTGTTCACTACTATGCAACGTTTGGAAGCAAGCAATGGTAACCTACTGGAATCGGTTAACAAAGTGCTATGCACTCACATTGAACTTAAAAACAACATTGAATCGCTTACCAAACGCGTACACGAAATAGAAGGTAAATTAGAATCATTGACCGCCCAGGCATCACTATCGAGTCCGGATGCTAGTCTTACGAAAATGCAAAACTAAATCAAAGACTTAGAATCAAAGTCTACATCAGGAGCTTCGACTCACCCTTCCAGCACCAGCCAGCATGACATTGCTTTAATGCATGACAAGATAGACAATTTGGAAAACCGCTCCAGGCGTTCTAATCTTCTTTTTTATGGTATTCAATACACGGGCGAATCAGAAGGGTGGGAAACGTCCGAGGAAATAGTAAAAAAATTCTGCGAAGACCAGCTGGAAGTAACAGCAGCATCAATTGCACGTGCTCATCGCCTTGGTCGATTTTCGAGCGATCGCACTCGACCCATAATTGGGACGTTTTTCAATGAAAAAGAAATTGATATAATATATAAGCAATGGCCACAAGTTGAAAGATACAGAATTTGGGATTTTGCGAGACTACTCTGAGGCAGTTCGTGAAAAGAGAAGACAATTATGGCAGTTCTCAAACACTATAAAGAAATAAAAAGACCGCGTCAACCTCGTCTTTAATAAGCTAAAAATTAACAAGGATGTTTACATATGGGATACCGAACTCAATTGTGCGAAACTTGTTTCCCCTGTGGTTTCTGCTATTTTACGTGATGTAAGCCCTTCATCCCTAGCTAAGCTGCCACGAGCAACATCAAATAGCAATATTAGTACCGATGATAGTTGTCACTTTTTATACACTAACATTAGGAGTGTTACTAGTAAAAATGTCACATTATCTTCATTAATAGACTCAACATCTGCAACCATTAGAGCTTTAACTGAAACTTGGTTAAATGATTCTGTTCCTAGCAATAGCATATTCATTTGTGAAACAGACTTTAACATTTTTTGTTGTGATCGGCAAAACCGCCGGGGTGGCGGTGTCCTTCTTGCGGTAAGCAGACAGTACTTGGTTGTGCCAGTGATTATCAGTACTTTTCTGGAATGTGTAGTAATTTCTTTAAAATTCAAATCCAGTAGTATAATTCTTAGCGTTTTTTATCGCCCTCCAGATTGTTCACACGGTTTTGCTGCAGAATTCCATCGTATTCTTGCCGAACTTGCTCGTCGGTTTCCGCAATCAAACATAATTTTTTGGGATTTCAACTTCCCTGACATATCGTGGTCTACTCAATTAACTTCTAGCACACCATCCGAGTCTAATGCGTTTCTACAATGTTGTCTTGATTTCAACCCCACCCAATTAGTTACAAGCCCAACACGGCGTTCAACCCACTGTTCGAATATTCTTGACTTGGTACTGACTAACAACGCAGATATATGCTCTGATATAACACATCTTAATGGTTTATCCGATCATGACATGCTAACCGGTCGCATAGTTCCTCCTCTTATCAAGCGGCAAACATTTAGCAAGCTCATTCGATGTTACAAGAAAGCTCATTTCGATCGTATTAACCACGAACTATCACTTTTTGCCATTGACTTTCTAACAGATAACTTGTCGCGGACCGTCGAAGAAAACTGGTTACTACTGAAAAACGCCCTCACTAATCTGATAGATAAGTACATCCCGGTCATCTCTATTAAATCCGATAATACTGCCCCTTGGTTTTCACAGAAACTTCGCCGCCTAAACAACAAGAAGAAAAGATTATTCAGACAAGCTGACAAAAGTAAATTAGCTGTTTCCTGGCAACGGTATAAGGAATGTGATAGAGAATATCAAAAATTGCTCAAAACCACACGCTTACAGTTTTTTCAACGTGATTTATCATCCATGCTAACAAATAATCCTCGGCGTTTCTGGCGTGTCATCAATCCCAAGCATAATCCCGACGTCGTCTTTACTGATCAGAACGGAGTAATATTAACTGGCAGTGACTGTTCGGAACTACTGAACACAACATTTCCCTTGGTATTTACAGTCGAATCTTCCCTCCCACAGGCAACCATACGCAGTAGCACTGATGCATTTATGCCTGAAATAACCATAACCGATGCTGGCATATTTTCTCTTCTGACTAATCTCAAGACTTCTTCTTCGGCTGACACCACTGGTTTAAATAAAACTATTCTAAAAAATATAGCACAAAGCATATTCCCAATATTATCCGCTCTATTCCAACAGTCTCTAACCACCGGCGTTATACCCCATGACTGGAAGGTGGCGAAGGTTGTTCCGTTTTTCAAATCTGGTGATCGTACCTCACCCCTGAACTATCGCCCTATTTCACTAACCAGTACCATATGCAAACTCATGGAGCATATTATTCACTCCCAGATCATTAACTACCTCGAAAAAGATAACCTTATTTTTCGGCATCAGCACGGTTTCCGTAAAGGCTATTCATGTGACACCCAACTAGCTGGCTTCATTCACGAAATACATTCATCCGTAGACGCTGGAATTAAAGTCGACGCAATTTTCCTAGACTTTTCAAAAGCATTTGATCGTGTTCCTCACCATCGACTTATTCACAAGCTTACGCTACTGAACATCCACTCTGCTGTTATAACATGGATAAAAGCCTTTCTTTCTACAGGATGCAATTTACATCAGTTAACAATCACAACTCCTCTCTAGTCCCAGTAACATCTGGTGTTCCTCAGGGAAGTGTACTCGGGCCCTTGCTTTTTCTAGTTTATATTAATGATCTACCAGACTGCGTTAAATCTAACATAAGGTTATTTGCGGATGACTGCGTATTATACCGTAAAATTCAATCTAACCATGACCACGATATTCTACAATCTGACCTTAATGCTATAAACACATGGTGCTCAACCTGGCTAATGCCTCTAAACCTTGCTAAAACAAAACTAGTGTCCTTTACTAATCACGCCTCCCAAAATTCAGCATCCTACATATTAAACGACAGCCTCGTGGACAGAACTTCCACCTATAAATACCTTGGCGTACATCTAACCAGTAACTTGACATGGAATAATTACATTAACCATATCCTCGCGTCTGCTAACCGTTCGCTTGGTTTCCTTAAACGTAACCTCAGACTAGCACCCGCGCGTTTACGAAAGTTAGCATATATTACACTAATACGCCCTAAACTAGAGCACACGGCAGCCATTTGGGACCCTCATCAGGCATATCTAATAAACGACTTAAAAGCTTTACAAAACCGTGCTGTCCGCTTCATCTTTTCTGATTACTCACCCTGTACCAGCGTAACCGAATTAAAAAATCGTGCTGAACTTGAAACCTTATCGCATCGTCGCAACATAGCTTGCTTAACATTATTTCATAAACTGTACTACCATGCATGCCTTCATAACGAATTTATGTGTGAACCCGCCGCCATTTTTCCGCGTCGAGATCATTCATGCAAAATCAAACGCATCACATGTCATACCGTTGCTTTTGCCGAATCATTTGCTCCTCGTACCACAATAGACTGGAATAATCTACCATCAAACATTGTTACTGAACCGAATACCACGAAATTTACTAATGTTGTGAGCAAAAATATCAATGTATAATATGTATCATTTCACTGCCTCATTTCATTCAGTTCTTGCGTTGTCAGATGACATGTTGTAATATACCATGTGGTTATAATCGGTGTAGTTTGTTCTAGTTACTGTACCAATAGCTGTTCTTATTATTCTACCTAATTTTTGTATTTGTTTTCACTCTAGCATTGTTAATTATTTCTACCATTTTTTATTTCTTGTGTTTATTTTGTTCTTGTTCTAGTTTATGTGACACCTTTGTAACCCCCCTACCCCATGTAATACCATCCCCAGCGGGCCTTTAGGGTTTTTTTTAATTAAATAATTCAATTCAATTCCTCATTTTTCTCTCATAACAAGTTCTATACATTGACCTTAGACGTGGAATTGCCCCGTAATAAATACCTCTGGGCTAATGGCGATCAATTGGCTTAATTTCACAAGCGCATTGCTTACATACATGTTCAGATGTGAAAGTCACTCAAGCGTCGCATATTGTGAAACAGGCAGGAGAAACAATACTTGAAATATGGTAATACTGATTTATAAAAGCGCAAAGTTATGTCTGCCTGACGCAATTAAATTACAATAACGCAAGAAAATAATAAATGCAAGATAGACAAGGTTTCTAAGAAATTAACATGTTGTTAAGTGAGAACTTAGGTACAAACTTTAGCAGTTTTCTACAGGTACCTTAATTATACAGGCAAGACCTTTCAACACTGCCAAATACACATACGCTCATTCGAAATATAAATATTAAGAATTGTGTTTTGACAGAACGCGGAACCTAGTTTAAGAATCACTATGAAAATTATAGAAACAATAGGTAACTACCAGCATCTCCAGATTGCCGGGTTCAAAATTGTGCCTCTTGTCACTGAGAATGAGTTTGTACGCGGAGAGCGAACGCTCGACCTCGACAGATGTGATTGGTGCGTACTTATACTTGGGAAGATTCGATGGGTTAATTGACACTGGGATCCTATAGTGCTCACCAGCAAGGACTTCTGAAGCTTCTTTAAGGACAGAAAACCCCTTGTTTTTGTCCAAGACCGATTGCAGCTTCGCACGTGCCTTTTCGGCGACGGTTCCTTCGGGAACGGTTGCGATTCTTTCCTGTGCGTGGAGAATTAAAGCAACGTTCGCAACAAGAGCTTCTCCCGCACTTTCAAGTTTTTTGATAGAATCCGCAAAGAATGTGAAGTTGGCGCAAAGGTACGCGATGTCTCCTGGAAGGCTATTCACGGCGAGGACACCTTGAGCCGTTGTGACTGCAACACTCTCCTCAATTGGAAGGCCGTTGATCACGGCCTTGATGTCTGAAAAGTAGCAGTTGTAGTACTCAACAGCTTCTAGCCATGTTCCCCATCATGTGACGACGGGTTCTGGAGGAAGGGACACATCAGGCAGCATCTCCTTGAAGACGCGCACGCGAGAGGGTGCCTTCTGGAACACGGCCTTGGCTGAACCAATAAGCTCGTTGACGTCAGTGAAGTGCTTCCTCAGTTCATCGCAAACACGATGAAGCGCATGCGCTAGGCAGGTGACATGGAGCATCTGCGGGTAGAAGGCCTTCAGGAGAGATGAGCGGCCTTGTGCATGTAGGCTGCAGCGTCTGTGTAGAGCAACAGAACCTTGGTGGCCTCGACTCCTGTAGGGTAAAGAACCTTTAGGGATTCGTTCACAAAGAATGCAACAGACTCCCCATTTGTTATCTCCAAAGGTTTCGAACACACGAGGAAAGCCCTTGACTTCTCTTGCGCCGCAAGCTTCCCAGCAAGAAAGTGAGCGACAAAGCGCCCTTTGACGTCTGTTGTTTCGTCTACGGAAATCCAAATGCAGGAGTCGCCAAGCTCTTCTATGATTCTTGCTAATGTCTGTTCGTACAAAGGCCGGAGGTAGTTCTTCCTCAAAGTAGACTCAGACGGCACGTTGTGATTGCAGTATTTCTGTAGACATACCCAGCTTTCTCGCTCAAAATTACAACCTATCGGGAACCTAGCAAAACCACTTTAAGAAAATATTTGGCGCAAAGCTAGAAGCCAACGTGAAGATTAAAACGCTAAAAGAAGATTTCAGGTTTCTGACTATTGTTTTGTGTAATTCGCTATCAAATCTAGCTCCCCATGCATTTCTATGGGATAGTTCCCATGGCTCAGGAACCCAGTCGCGCAACGTGCGCGACTTGAAACTGTGCACAAAGCACGTATTCACCCCAAGTATTAGCTGTGCAAAAGAACTTTTTATTTTGCTAAAAAAAGTTGCAGAGTAATCACTGTTGAAAGGACTGCCATGAGCGGGAAAGCTGCACATGGAAATTGTTTCAGCACGGGATTTTCAATTTTGGTCCAAGGGATGTTTGCGGCCACCAGGGCCTCGCACAAATCAACGTTGAAAGCGTTCGCCCTGTCGTCCTTGAAGGCTGTTGTCAAAAAAGACTGTTTGGATGTTGAGGGCTTGTCCCTCTTAAGGTTTGCCAGGGGACCTGCCGTCTTCTCATGCTGAGCCAGGTGGTACTTCTTCTCGCAAGGAATCTGCGCAAATGCGTTAGGATTTCTTAAATACGAAGCGTATATTCAACATCACAGCGCAGATAAACATGCTAGCATACTAAGCGTCTTGACATGCTAACAGAAGACAAATAAATACGATAAGCATCAATAAACATTCTAACGTCACAGAGAAGCGCTCGAACACCCCTGCTGTGTCCTATTTGATGGTATAACTGCACTTGAGCGCCGCGCTGCTACGCGTGTCATACCACCAAAACGTACTTGAAAAACAAGAAGCTGAGATTCCATTGACGTTCTGTTCAACTGACTCGGCGCGCGCCATCAATACCCTAAATTTCACGGTGGCACGGCGGGGGAGTAAGATACCAGATTCAATTGCGTGTTAACTTAGCGTGGCGTACTTCGGTAATTCTAGCTAGCGTCTGCATGTAATTAACCGAGTAGCTACAAGGTGGACTTCGATTTAACGGATGTCCGGTGCATATCTTAAAAACACGCTCCGTTCCTCAGCGCTAGTTTTGAAACATCATCCTTCAGTACCAACAGATCAATTGCTGGTTTGATCAAGGAATTTCTGGATTTTCACTTAACGCAGCACACAGGGACGGTGCATAAAAATGTGAATCTCCTTCTCAAGGTATCTAAAATATTTCATTTCAATAATCCCAATGGTATTTAAAGTTTGGAACTTATAAACAACGCTAGCAATCAAAATAACCAACGTTTGAAGAAATGGAGGCACCGAAAGGAACGCTGTCTGCCGTATTCAAAATACACAGCTGCCTCCTTTTTTTCCTCAGAAGAAGGGGCAGTATAAACAAAAAGGAATAACAGCGAATCGTGGCCATGACGCCCACGCGCCAACCAAGGCGGCGCAATGGACAACTTTGCATAGTTTCGAGTTCGACCACGGCCCCTGGATCAAGCGCACTTGATCGAGGGGCCGTGGTTTCGAATAACACATGAAATACTCACGCCACGCAAAAACTCGTCGGCTCACCTTTTTTCCGCACGGTTGGCAGAACACGGTCTCTCCGTCTATTCTGTAGCATGGTGAGTTAAGTGTCCACTGTCGGATCAACGCACTTCTGGGCGTCTTCCGTTTCGGCATGGCTGAAAAGGGCAAAAGGGCAAAAGGGCAGCAGACAAAGCCAGACCGTGCACGTTAAAAGACCGGACCAGAAGGGAAGGGTGCCTCCTATTGGTCGGGTCCAATCGCCTAGAGCCAATTTCTCCCCTGGTGGTGAACTTTTCAAGTAGTAAATTACAAACAAGATAAGGGCGTGTACGTCACAGTGTTTTTAGATGCAACGCATCTCTTACTCGGGGCTATGTCACTCCTGCGTCTGTCCGGCGACGGCGTTCGTCTCTCCTTCACTCTTCTCCTCTCCTGTATCCGATAGCGAACGCTCCCGCCAAACAGCGGCGGCGGCGGCGTCCGTCTCTCCTCCACTCTCCTCTCCTCTCGGCAGCGGCGGCGTCGGCACAAGTGCGTCTTTCCTCCACTCTCCTCCTCTCCTCTCTCCGATAGCGAACGTGGTCTCAGTGGACGGTCGTCCGTGCTTCGTTGCACTCTCTCGCAGTACTCGACGATTGCTTGATGCGACGGTTCCTTTAGAGAATCAACCCAACGGAAACACCAAAGGAACCACCCAGATGCGTTGCATCACACCAGGGTTCCCGCGAGAAGAGGTGGGCATAATTTTTCCCCATGACTTTCTTTGCCCCTGACGGTATCATAGTTGCCCTGGGGAGTAGAGTTGTGCGTCCACCGCCAAGTCCTGCGGGAAAGCCACCTGTAAAGCATGCAGCAGCCGCCGCTCCGGTTGCACCGGCGCAAAGGAAGGGGGGGGGGGGAAGTGTTAAAAAGAGGACCAGGTTCAAACCCATAGAATTCAGAGCAGTAAATATTTCCAGGTAGAATGAATAAAGGTTGCACTCGAAAATTGCCTTCGAAAGCGAAACTTGATGCTACATAGTTCTGATTTAGGCGCCAATTTGAGAAAAAGGGCATTTATAGGCATTTATCGGAGTTTAGGCACCAACACCCAAAATAGGCATTTATAGGCACTATAAAACCACCATAAAAGCCATCCTTGACCTCCAATTCGTGCTCATATATATCGAAATGGGGTGATAGGAACGCAAGGAAAAAAATAGGCATTTGCCTAAAATCCGGTCTCTACAGTCATAAGCAGACAGCTCAGAACTTTTACAAGCATACACCTTTTGTAACTGCAAACGAGTTTACCAATTTGCACTTATCGTCTACTTCCCACTCAGTCATGCATTACCCACCATACACTTTCTACCTCGTCTCGGAATGCCCGCACTTCGCATTTCGATTTACCTCTAGCCTCCTCCCTGCAACACGTTATATAGAAAACGTTTCCCTGATCAAAATCTCAAAATTACACTTACAGCAGTCAAGAAAACTTGCCCCTAGTGACAATAAGGGCTCAACGTCACAAACTATTTATGATATTACCATGAAATCAAAGAAAGTTCTGAGAACAAAAACCATGTACGTGGTATCCATAGAATATGAAAAAGCATTCCACTCCGAGCGTAATACTGCAGTGATTAAAGCGGTATGGGATGTGGAGTGACCTTCTGTAGGCGCCTCCAGCGGCGTCTGAACTCGGAGCTTGTCCATGATGGTTCGAATTGCCCACGATTCTGCAGCAGGCACGTGTACGGCTTGCCGAGCCAGAAGTGAACCGGTGTTATGTGATGAGGTCCGTCGCCATCCGTGGACAAGTACGTCGACAGGCTGTTGATTGACTTCGCACAACGCGTTCTCCAGTTCCTCAGCTCTGAGGGAGCTGCATGCAAGGGTACGTCTAGCGTCTGCTTTGTGGTCCGAATCACTCGTTCCCAACAAAGGCCCCACCACAGCACCTTCTCTACGTTGAATTTACAAACAATGCGCTGTCTGCTGCAGAACTCTTGAAGGGTGGCGTCCGTGAGGGAGTGGAAAGACTTCGCATATTGTTTAAAAGCGATGGCGTTGTCGGAGTATACTCTGGCAGGTATTCTGCGGCGAGAAATGAAGCGCCTGAAAGTGAGCAAGAAACGTGACACTGTCGTTCCCGTCGTCAATTCTAGGTGTGGAACCCGCGTGACGCCGCACGAGAATACGGTGACATATGCTTTTACTTTGAATGGATCATTCGTACGGCAGTACAGAAGCCCGCACAAGTATACGCCCACAAAGCAGAATGGTCTTGTTTCGGTTATGCAGTCACATGGTATTTGTGCCATCGGAGATGTTTCAGGTGTAGGCTTGCGTCTTTGGTACGGGAAGCACTCGCGGAGGGCTTTCTTCACCGTCTGGCGTCCTCTAATGACACAAGAGCACTGGCGGATCTCCGTTAGCGCGGCTTCTCTTCCAGCGTGCAACAGGCGCTCCTGGCTTCCCAGAATAAGCGGCCGGGCTAAATCGTGCTTTCCGGGCAGAACGATCGGATGTCGCACGTCGTTAGAAGACTGTAAACATTGCAGTCGTCCACCCACGCGGATAAGGCCCGTGGCGTCCAAAAAGGGCTGTAAACGAATCAATCGGGAATTCCCCACACCACGCTGTACGTTGAATAGAGCTTCCCGGTCATGAGGAAATGCTCCCTGCTTTACCTGGAGGACCCAGTACAGTTAGGCTTCCTGACCTTCGTGAGTAGTCAGTGGCCCAATCCTCGACGGCCGCTGCGGTAAAGGGTTATTCATGAAGCACAGAATCCAGGCTGTTACTCTATGTAGCTTGGAGTAGCGGCTATAATCCGAAGTTTGTCGTAGAGGTTTCAGTGGCGAAGGCCCCACCGGGAAAGATGGCGCGAAGGCTGTTGACGGGTAGACAAGCTCAGCTACTTCCTGGAGCAGGTTCGATGGCCACAGGTTTTCGGATGGGCGATCCAAGATGGTCCATGCCACCAAATCTCTAATGTTCTTAGGACTGCTGCATTTATCCCGTGTGTGATGAGGTCGGCAGGACTGCCCATGTTGCTGTAATACGCCCATCTGTATCCTTTGGTCAGCCGCCGGATCTCTTCGAAGCGATTCCGGACGAAGGGTGGTCACGAGATAGGTTCCCCGGATATCCAGTGCAGAGCGATCTGACCGTCCGACCAGTAGAACGCACGTGGGGCTGATAGCCAGGAACTCGCTATTAGGTAGTCGTAAAGAAGTGCTACGGTGAGGCAGGCAAGGAGCTCGAGACTAGGCAACGCCGCCGCCTTGATGGTAGCCACACGACCGTTGCTGATCAGATGTGCCTCAATCATGTCACCATGCGAGGAGGGTAGGCGGACGTAGACAGCTGTGCCTTGTGCTCATGGGATAGCGTCCGCGAATAAGTGGATTTCGATGGACGGCTCCGGGTATCCTTGCTCGTCTGACAGGTTTCGTGGCAAACAAAGGTGGTGTAGCTCCTTCGGAGCACCATGCATTGCAGGTGGTGAGTTGCTCACGTGGAAGAGAACTGTCCCGTGGGTTAAAATATAACATTTGCCCGGACCGTGAATGCTGCAAAAAAAGCTTAGCGGATCGTAGATTCTTACAAATGTTTGTAGCAGGGTTGGCTTGGTGGTGCGCTTGGTGCTGATAAACGCGGCCACATTTTTTGTGCTGATGAGCAGCGTATCGTCAATGCGATTCCAGCACACACCGAGAACTTTCCTTGTGGTTGCGTCGCCACCTTTATCCTCAAACGCGAGCTACTTTTTATGAATAAGTCTCGCAGGGAAGACATGTTGGAAGCCGGTTTGCGGAGCTCCAGTCCGGCCTCGGCAATAAGGGCCCTTGCTTCCGAATATATCCTATAAGCTCCGTCGACGTTGTTCATGCCAATGATCAGGTCGTCGACATGGAAGACTCTCGCAAGATGATAGCGGTGTCCGGAAACTTTTGTGAGTCGCGGATGACGGTGCAAAGTGGCGGCAAGCAGGAAGGGACTCGACCTCCCACCAAAAGGAACCCGCGTCATTCGCCACTTCACTACTGCGGGAATGCGCTCCGTCGGTGTAGGAAGACGCTCGAACAACAAAAAACGGAGAGCTTCCCGGAACTGTTCACGAACAATCACCTGGCGGTAGGCCTTCTTTATATCTGCGACCTTGACCATGAGATAGCTCCTTAATTTATGAATGAGCCGTAGCAGGCCCGCCTCCAACTTGGGCCCCTCACAGAGGATGTTGTTCAGCGAAGGCTGCCCCGAAACATGTGACGAGACACTAAAACCCACACTCCGTTTTGTTGTGACGGCGTCACGACGAACCACACTGTGATGCGGCATATAGTGCCGCATCATGAGTGGAACCTCGTACCATCAGTGGATCATGAGTGGAACCTCGTACCACGCGTCATCGTTCCTCATGTCACTCTCGAATGGCTCGACGGCTGCACCGTCCAGCACTCAGGCATCAAGTCTTTCTTTGATGCCGATAGCATCAAGCCACCACAGTGACGATAACTCGTTTTCTGCCGCTGCGTCATCCAGCGAAGGCTCAACGAAGGCTAGGAATAAAGCAGTGGACAATTCTGAAGGAAAGCCAGTTTCGTCGGACTGTGCACCTTGGATAGTCCAGCCGAAGAGTTTCGACGGCGGTGAGGTGCGGCGTCAGCCATGAAATGTTATCCGAGGTAACTTCCGAATAGAAATATGACTCAATTAGGATGCTGATGTGGTCGTCCATGTAAGCGGACGCAAGCGAAGTGTCAGCGGCGAAAAGACCATGGTCGTCCATGAGTCTGAGCTTGTCATCTGTGATTGGCAGACTCGTAATGGCGCAGTTGCTTGGGACATGCAGGGCCTCGGTAGCAATTTGCTTGCCGTAGATCTCCCTGGCTAGCGCAACCGACACACGGGGATACTTCTGGGCTGCTGTATGGTGGGTCTTGCCGAAAGATTACAAACTTTAGGTTCTTAACGCCTTCGACGGTGAGCCCCAGAGCACGCGATACGTCCCGTCGAACGAATGTCCGCTGGCTGCCCGTGTCTAGAAGAATCCCCTCCCCCCCCAGAATCTGGCCGTTGGGACCCGTCGCCTACGCGCGGAAAATCTGCATGTAAACTGGAGTGAGCCGTGTGACGCTGGTTGAGGCTATAACCACCGATGATGCCACTTGGGAAGGTCTAGACATGGATGGCGGGCGGGCAGGCCCCCTTGACCAGGTGAGTGGGCCGGCGTGGTAGCGTGCACGGGATCTGGCTACGTCACGCCGCTCAGTGAAGTTAGATGCTGGCGCGAGCCGCGACTGTAGCACAAGGTTCTAGCAATCTCGCATGCACGTGCAGCATGATTGTGCTTGCTGCACCGGAAGCAATGTCTGCCTTCTTGCAGTCGTTGTCGCTACTCGTCTGGTAGCACAGTGGAGGGACATTGCGCGATCCCATGGCCTCGCCCGTCACAAAGATGCAGCAGTCCTTATAAGGAGGAGGCGACGACCTCCGCATGTAGCACCGCGACCGACGGTGGAGAAAAACTCCTAATTGGGTGGCTGCCGGTGTGCTGGACGGCGTCTAACCTGAGGGCCGGTAAGGTCTATGTGCCCTCCCTCCCGAATTTCCACCTGAATTCGGGGAACCTACCGGATCACCTCGTTCCAGCTCCTTGTCTTTCATGCCGTATCAGCAACTCAAAAGCTTTTTATCCCCCCGTGCGCATGCCACTGCCCATCACATTTCATTTTTTGTGCAAACATCAACGGAATGGGGCGATCGTACTGCTGCCATCGTGCACCACTCCTGCATCGCTCATTTAAAAGAAGCCATTGAACAAAGCATCTGTTAGTGAACTGTTCACCCCCTCAATAAACACCCCTTGAATGGGACCTTTAACGCATTATAAATAAACAGATAAATAATAAATAAACTTGCTTGGCATCCCCAGTCACCTCACTCGCTGCCGATTTTTTTATGCGTTGCCGGTAAAGGCCAATGTATTGTGGTAACGCCTTTCGCAGGACCCTGTGGACTATTACAGCCTACACAACGGGCGCCATGCCTAACTCCTCCAAATCCTTCAGGCGAAAGGCGATCTCGTCATGCGAGCGCCGCAGCTTCTCGACGACCGCATAGGTCATCGCTGGATTTAAGGCGAGGAGGGCATCGACATGATCCACCATCAATAGGTCTCTGCGGCCAAAACGGTGTTTCATGATCTTGACCGTAGCGTCTTAGCCATCCTCGAGGAGCCTGATGCCCTCAATCGCGGTCTTAGCGGGGCCGGTTAAGTACGAGCGGAGGTAACTGTATTTGTTGATTTTAGTCAAATGATGTTTTGTGTAGTTGGTGGCATCGAATTATTCCCACAATTTCTGCCAATCGCCACGGTCCCCAGAGAACGGTGCAATCTGCAACTTTTGGAGGGCGACGCGGGGAACTGGCCCGGCGGGATGAGCCGTGGATTTGCTTGCCATTCGACCTTGCATAGGCTCACCAGCAGCGGAGCTCGAGGAACCGGTGACAGCATAAGGCGACGATCGGGCGGTGTCCACGCGGGCCCGAATTTGGGAAATGCTGTGCTCGTAGTGCCATGATATGGCGTAGTCGGCTTGAAAGGCCTCGTCCGTGCGTGCAGCCTGGACCTTGGCGTTAAGGGCGCGCAGCTCTGCTGCTCAGTAAGGAAGGTGACGTAGCCCTGAATTCGGTGCTCGGCGGCAGCGGCATTCTCGAGTAGAGCTTGAAGCGCGGCGATCCCCTTCGTGGCACAGTTGGCACAGGCATCCGCAAAGTCAGTGTTCGGGCTCCATGAATGAAGGAACCGAGAAAAAGCCTGTCTAGTTTTAATTAGAGAAAAAAGTGGGCATATACAGGGCACACTATATGCATGAATACAAAAGGTGGATCATTCGAATAAAGAAGTGGCTGCCCATTCCCCGTAAACGCAAAATCATGTGGCCCAGGATTCGGTGTATGGAGGAACAACGAAAATTTGAGCGCAAAAAATGAACTCAGCTGCCTCGCAAAGAGGGGCCTTAAACGTTGGAAGAGGGGTTTGTCCTGATATGATTAGGGGGATGATTACAATGGCATTAGTGATGATTGTGATAATGATAAGTGAATCAGACATACATAATTTTAACCTTCCGCAAGTTCGCAATTCTCAAAATTCTTAACACAACAACTTTAGTTTTATTATGCTTTTATGGAGCCAATAAAAACTATCATCCGATTGCAGGGATTGGCTCGAATGCGCAAAATCCTGTCCCGCCTTTGCCGCATTCCTGGCAAGGGCATTGTGGAGGGCAGTTGTCCTCCTCCTCCTTAGGATTGCACTGAAAAAAAAAGTGCAATGTTAAATCATGGGTAAAGAATATTCGTAAATTGGTACCAAAAGAGTGTCCACACAAAATTTGTCCATAACATTTGGGGAAAACACAATGATTATGCGTGAAACGTAATGGTTTTAGCCAGAAACATGTCAAATAGATTCCAATGCGTCAAACTGTCTGAACAGTTCTTCGCGACGGATATGGCTATATAAAATCATCAAAATACCCCATGTCGCGTACTGGTTTTGATTTTGCCGATGGGCACTAGTGTAATCAGATAATGATGTTTTGCAAATTGGTTACTTTTTGTAACAAATAAGAGAAAACATGCCAAGAACTGGCACTAAAAAGTTGTACTTTTATGTGTTTTACACCGCAACACTTGCGGGAAAGCATGATGAGACAGACAAAGCCCTAAAATGCTAACCTGACACTGACCAGTGTGCGTTAAAGTACGAACTTCCAACCCATGGCTTTGGCTAGGCATTGCAACCTAGCAAAAATAAGCCCCTCGCGTCTGGAAACAGTGGTGCACGTAAAGTTTCATCTCAGTAAAACGAAAACAACTAATGTCGATAGGCAATGACTTCAAGACCAACACAATAATACTTCTGCCAAAACCACGATGCAATGCCTAAACGGAAAACGCCAAACCATCAATCGATAAAAAAAGAAAACTATTTGATTTCGCTCAGGTTTACCTGAACCACATGCTTAGTATACATCACTGTACGTCATTCTCTTGTAACTAAATTAAGCGTTCTTCAGTATTTATCCGCTCTTCCACAGAAAGAACCACGCGCGGCCTACCAACGCCGCGATTCAAGGTGAACAACCGGAAGACAGCGAGCGACCGCCCCTGCGGTGGGGCCTAATGTGAGCGACGACGCTGATTGGCTCCGATTGTGGCCTTCCACTCTTGCGCGGGCGCCCGCACCATCTGCATACGGCTAACGCGAGCTGCGCCTGAAGGCGCCAAACCACTCAATGGTATGAGCACACCCTATAGAGACAATAACCTCGGGACAGCACAGCAGTTTGAGATAGATGGCGAGGCAGTGGAAGTGGTAAGTGAATATATATACTTAGGCCAAGTTGTGACCCCAGATCCCAACCATGAGGCAGAGATAATTAGAAGGATCAGAATGGGGTGGGGTGCATATGGCAGACATTCTCAGATAATGAATAGCAGCCTACCATTGTCGCTGAAGAAGAAAGTGTATGACAACTGCATCTTACCGGTACTCACCTACGGGGCAGAAACTTGGAGGCTCACTAAGAGGGTTCAACTTAAATTGAGAACGACTCAGCGGGCAATGGAGCGGAAAATGATAGGTGTAACATTAAGGGACAAGAAGAGAGCGGAGTGCGTCAGGGAGCAAACTGGTGTTAAAGACATATTAGTAGAAATTAAGAAGAAGAAATGGACGTGGGCAGGGCATGTAATGCGAAGGCAAGATAACCGCTGGTCATTAAGGGTAACAGAGTGGATCCCTAGAGAAGGCAAGCGTTGCAGGGGGCGGCAGAAAATTAGATGGGCAGATGAGATCAAGAAGTTTGCGGAGATAAATTCGTCACAGTTGGCACAGGACCGAGGTACTTGGAGAACTATGGGAGAGGCCTTTCCCCTGCAGTGGGTGTAGATAGGCTGGTGATGATGATGATGATGATAGAGAATTGGATAGAGTGGCCTTTCCTGCCGGGCATTTCGGAGTACACCACCACCGACTGCGGATGCATAACAGCGAATACTAGATTTGATTAAAATACACTGTAAAAACGCTTCCTTCTCGCAAAACTTTATTCACCAAGCAATTCAGAGCGGTGCACTTTTTTTCCGTGCAAACGATATTCAGATTCAGCTTATGTAGTTTCACAGGCCGAATCTGGACCCAACACGAAAATGAGGCGCGCCGTTGTCGAGCGCTCCGGAATTATTTGGACCTTTTGGGAATCATTACGTGCACTGCAATTTCGACAAATGGGCGTTCTCGCTTTTAGCACCCAATCAAAAGCAGCCATGGTAGCCGGAATTTATCCTGCGTCATTGGGCATAGGAGCACACCACCTTAGCTACTGAGCCACCGAGTAAGACCAACTGGACCAGCAGATCTCAGCCTGCATTCTAGATGAAATCTGCTAGCTGCTGGTCGTTTCGTTTACACCTACACGCGAGAAATATCTAGCGCGCTAAAAACTTGTAAATAAATGTGATCTGTGTCTTACCATGTTTGAAAGCAAAACCTAAAGCCGTTCCACTCTATGTGAAAGCTGTCGGAAGTGCAGAGCAGTGATCCGCCATAATGGGTGGTGGAATCTTTATCCACTCACTGCTACCCCCCTCACACTCTTCGCCACCCTGTCTCCTCTCTTGATAAATATCCAATTCAAATTTCCCGCCTTCACAGTGCTCGCGCACCCCCTGCCTGAAACTGCGCCAGCGGAAGGAGCCTTTCTGCGCTATTTTGAAACCGCCCTTTTTTTTTCTTGCGCTCTTGTGCAGCTGTAGCCTTTCTGCGTCATTTCGACCGCGCCATTTCTTTCTTGCGCGGTCGCGTTTTTCGCTTACTGTCGTAAAACCAACCCAACGAGCGTTCCTAACTAAATGAGCGCGGCGGCTGCTAGTTATTTACAAAGAGTTTGTGCTGAAATGTACCTGCAGATTTCCTTGCGCTAAACAAGCACCAGCGGTTCACGACGTTTGAATGGTTACGACTATTTAAACCGCGTGGTTTTGGAACCCGCAGCCTCAGTACCTGATGACGGTACACCAGGCTCTACTTGGGTCCGTTATCACGCTCTGCCGCCTGACCCCGGCAGTCGCTTGACATATACCGTAAGTGAGCTACGACGACAAGGCAAGCCCCTAAAGGGCTCTGCACTTGAAAACGCTGAGGAAAACTCTCCCCATCCGCATTCCTGCCGGCGACACCCCTTCCCCCTTCAAAAAGTATGGTACTGCAATACCTGGTTTGATGTTTGTGTCCATTCTGTGGTTAATAAAAAGTTCTGAAAGTCCTACTTCTCGTATAAAGATTACGTACATCTTGTTTTCGCTTTAGTAGCCCTTCAATATATAGCTTCAGTTGCATCTAGGGAAAAAACGTAATAGACATGAACTGACCTAAGTGAAAAGGGACCACATTATGTAAGAAATCTGTAGCTGTCTCGCAAGAATTTTGCCAATATTTGGCTCAATCTATAGGATTTATTGTAGAATAATTATGCACAGCTAGTATGTATGGCCACATTTCGAAGAAAGCTTTATGAGTAAACTCTAAACTTATCTTGTTGCCTCCAAAACGTCCTAATTTATTGTAATTTTTCCAAAACCCCGGTCTGACTACGTTCTCAGAGTGACGACTTTCTAATCTCAACATAGTACCCTTTTCTGCGGTTACAGAGAAACTCCATAATATTCGAGGTACTTGCTAGGTTACCGAATTTAAACGACTTGTTGGACTCCCAGCATTTTTGTGTTTCTATGTGCGCTTTTTTTTCAATGTTAGAAGCGGAGTATAATTTTAGGCAACACGTAAAAAAGGCTAGATGTTTTCGAAGGAAAAAGTGCCTTCTTGACATTTTTGTACGGCACTACCTTACCAAGGGAAAACGCAAAATGGCAGGTTGGTAACGTCCGAAAATACCACTTTAATATTTTGGGATTTTTTCTCTCGGTGTTTTATTTAACCCAGATATATTTTATTACCCAATTAGTGGAAACCTCAAATGCTAAAGCCCACACGTCATATTTCTTTTCTATGAAATAATCTGCAGACGAATTATTTTGTGTCTAAGTTAACATAAAAAGATAACTTCTAAAGTAACAACCGCCATCAGTTTCATCATGTTATACGCACCGCACTTCCGCATTCCAAAGTTGGAGATTGCTCACCGTCCCAGCGTTGTGCCCTGGCAGAAACATTTGAAATTGGTTTGGTTGTATCAGGGGTGTTATTAACTTTGGAAATATAACGAGTGTGTCTAAAAATTTTGTAAATATTTAAAAATACATCTTTGAGTGATTTTCAACAAAATTGAATCGCTAAAGGCCTTGTAAAATTTTGTTATGCGCTGTGGTTGTATTTGGTTACGGGACGAAAGTGACGAAGCCTGCAATAAATGCAGTTAAATACGTCGCTAGTGGTTAGGCATTTCAAGTTCAATTCCTAATTTACGTTGTAAGTCAACCACATGATCTTGTCAACCTTGTAAGTCAACCACAAATCATACCTTGTATTTCTTTGCCTGTAAAAACGTATTTAAATCATGAAGAGGTCAAATACAGAAAACTGCCGTCTTTTTGGTCCACAAGCTTTAGTAATAACACCGACTACTGAAGGCAAACAACACTCCTGCATGTAAGAAACAATGAGATTGATTTGCAAGAGAATTAAAAAGGGGTTCTGATTAAAGGGGCACCATTGACCCGAGGTTAGGACGGCCCTGTTGCAGTTTGCATTTTTCGGCAGCAAGTCACGTGGTATGTTTTGCCACCACTGATGTAGGGTATACCCAATTCCAGAGAGTTTTTTTCTGCTACATAGCTTCTTAGAACTAACGGGGATCCTGCGATTTATATTTTACGGCATTGCGTAAATATGAACACGACCTGCACAATAAAAGGGCTCAAAAACTAAACTTTTTCTTGCCAAAGTTCAAAAACGCTACGTTATCACTTCTTCAACATGTACTCACGTCACGGGGAAAAAGATCCTGCCGGGAATAGTGACTGAAAATTAGTTGTACTGAATTCGGGAGGTAATTCATACTGGCCACACAATACAATTGTTGAAGGGGCTTGACAGAACGTTCGAAATGTTTGCCTTGACTTCTCTGTAGCAAAGAAATCTTAATAGGACCTTTGTTTTTGACTAAATTAAATGCTGTTTTCCATGTATAAGGGTAAACGTATGTGTTGTATCCCGACGTTGCAACCTTGCAGGCTGGGTATCGTGACGTCAGTACCTCACGTGGTGTTTCCTTTCCTTGAATCACCCCTATAATACGGCGAGGCTCACAAAATAAAGCGTTCACTATCACGGCGATCTGCGTGCGGAGTTGTTATCGTCCGGCCACCCTCAGTCCCCACCAGCCCAGGCGGGTTGCAATGGCGACGAGTATTGAACCAGCCTTTTGAAGAATACGGAGGCAACCACCAACCTACGGAAATGTCGGGCCGAATGCCACAGTTCAACGACGCAAACGATAAGTCGACTTCGTATGTAATCCGCATTGAATCGTACTTCGAAACAAACGGCATTGTAGATTATGCTAAGAAAAGAGCGCTTCTCGTGTCGGCACTCGGCACAAAAACCATCGATGTGTTATTTGGGCATTGTGTGCCGCATAAGGTTAATCAGTTATCCTACGCGGAAATGGTGAAGTTCTTGGAAAACGTTTTCGCACCGAAGCCGAACGAGATAGAGGAGAGCTTCAAGTTTTTTAGCAGAATTCAAAAGGAGGACGAATCTGCGCAAAAGTTCATTTTGGAACTTCTAAGCTTGGCCGACAGATGCAACTTCGGGTAAATATTGGACCGCGTGCTACGGGACAGAATAGTTTGCGGAATACGAAGTGTCGAAACCCAAAGGGCCTTGCTGGCTCGACCGAAGTTGACTTTGCAGGAAGCGGAGAACATGGTGCTCGCGGCGGAAGCATCGGGACAAGACGCAAAGCTGATGAAAGCTCCGGACGTGAAGGTCGAGCTGGAACTACAAAAGCTGGCAAGTGAGCGGTCGCAAAGTCTTCATGGAAAAGCACCAAGGACCGGCACAGACCATGGAAAGCATGCGACCGGTGCGGCAGCCATGAGCACTCCGAAGCGACCTGCCCGTTCAAGAACGCCCAATGTTTCCAGTGTGGAAGAAAAGGCCACCTTGCAGCGTTATGCCGTTCGACGGGCAAGCAGAAGCAAAAGACGTTTGCCATTACGGGTGACCCGGAATCGGACGACGACCAAACGCAGTCGGCGCAGCGGTCCTCTCTGATGCAAGACCCCGTCGTCGAGGAGAAGATCGTCGGGCCAGTACGGCGCAAGTTCTGTTGGGGGGGAGTGGATTTCGTTACGGAAATAGACACTGGCTCACCAGTATGTGTGTTATCCTGGGACCTACAACTGCCATCGAGCTAGCTGGCCACCGCTCGAGAAGTCCGATTTGAAACTATCGTACTACTGGGACCACTGCCAGTGGCCGGTAAGCTGACTCTCCCAGTTTCGTACGGTGATAAGACCGTTACTGCGCCAGTGACAGTGCTTCGTCAATCAGGGCCATGTTTATGCGGTCGAGACCTCATACAAAAGCTAAACAACTTGGGAGTTTCTATCCTTAGCTTGTCCAGCTCTGCCAGTCACGGAGGAGGTCTGAACTTGGAGACCATTTTGACAGACTGCAGTGATGTGTTTGAGCCGGAATTAGGCCTATTCAAGGTACCACCCGCGCACCTGTACGTGAAGGAAGGTGTGGTGCCGAAGTTCTTCAAGGCAAGGCCGCTACCATAGGCCACGAAGGACAGGGTGGACGTCGCGTTGGACACACTATTTGCTTCCGGTGTGCTGTCTCCAGTGGCGCATTCTGAGTGGGCAATGCCCATCGTGCCTGTTGAGAAAGCAGACGGGTCAATCAGGATTTGTAAGGATTACAAGTTAACCATCAACGCAGCGTGTGAAACGGAACATTACCCACTTCCCGTGATAGACGACATCTTCGCTGCTCTCAACGAGGGAGACTTGTACAGCACTTTGATTTGAGCGACGCGTACAATAAAATAACATTGGAAGATGAGTCCAAGAAGCTGACTGTCATCAACACCCATCGGGGACTGTTTTGTTACAACCACCTGCCTTTCGGAGTGTCGTCTGCTCCGGCTATTTTTCAGAGCACCATGGAAACCATTCTGCCAGGTATTCCAGGGGTAGAAGTGTACCTGGATGACGTGCTGTTTGCTGAAAGGAAGCTGGACGGGGGAACCACTCTCAAGGCGGTACTCCAGCGGTTACATGAGAATGGCGTGAAGCTCCGGAAAAGCAAGTGTAGCTTCCGCAAGCCTGAGGTTTTATACTTGGGCCACAGGATCAGCAGCGAAGTTTTACAGCCCCTGGAGAAGAAAATGGAAGCTGTAATGAAGGCTCTAAGTCCCAAGAACGTAAGCGAGTTGCGTTCTTACATTGGTCTTCTCACTTACTACAACAAGTTTCTTCCCAACATGGCTAGCCTGCTCGCTCCGCTCTATGACTTGCTAAGTAAGGATTCCCGCCGGGTATAGGGCCCGAAACAGCAGGAAGCGTTTGACGACTCAAAGCTCGCACTGCAGCAAGCCAAGATGCAAACGCATTTTGATCCCACCAAGCCACTGCGCCTCGAGTGTGGCGCATCGACGCACGGCATAGGAACGGTGCTCTCTCATCGAGTCGGGAGCATCGAAAAACCGATTGGGTTCCGCTCGCGAAGGCTATGGCGGAACGAAATTATTCGCAACTCGAGCGAGAGGCGTTGGCGTTGGTGTTTGGGGTTACAAAGTTTCGGGACTACCTGCCTGGGCGATCTTTTATACTTGGTACAGATCACAAGGCATTGGTGCAGTTGTTCCGAAAGACCGCCCCACGCCATTCATGGCCGCGGCCGGGATCCAGCGTTGTGCTTTGCTTCTGGGAGCCCATCAGTACAACATCGAGTACAAGCCCGGGCCTGACAACCAAAAAGCGGACGCCCTCAGTCGACTTCCTTGAACACCCCGGAGGAAGTCACCGAGGAGCTTCCAGGGCACGTGCATTCGTTGCAACAATTTGACAACACGCATCTTTCGTCACAGATGCTCCGGCAGATGACTTCTAAGGACGAGCTACTCAAGACAGTTCGAACTTTCATACTCAACGGCTGGCCACTTGAACGGAAAGTTGGAGCTGGCGGTGGTTCATGGTCTCGTGTATTGGGGCCATCAATTCATCGTGCCGGCTCCTGCACGGGAACAGATGCTGGAACTCCTCCACGAGACTCGCCAGGGGGCCTGTGCCATGAAGTCGGTCCCTCGCACGAGTGTCTGGTGGCCACGAGTGGATGGTGACATTGAAAAAATGGCGAGTAATTGTCCCTCGAGTGTACAATTTCGGCCTATGCCACCCGCGAAGCCACCTGTTAACTGGCCGATGACGCAGGAGATCTAGTCCCGGCTGCATGTTGATTTTGCAGGGCCACTGAACGGCATGATGATTTTGGTGGTGGTGGATTCGCACACCAAGTTGATAGAGGTAGTCACCATGCCGCACGCCGCGGCCGAGGCTAATATCACGGCGCTGCGCGAGATCTTCAGCCGGTTAGGTATACCTAGAACGGTGGTCAGCGACAATGGAACCCAGTTTACGTCCGACGCATTTGCCAAGTTTCTGGCTGGAAACAACGTCAAACACTTACGTACGGCACCTTACCACCCGCAATCAAACGGTCTAGCCGAAAGGGCCGTTCGGACCATTAAGGACGGTTCAAAGAAGCTTCAGGTGGGCAGTCTACCTACGCGTTTAGCGAAGCTTCTTTTTAACTATCGAAGACCACCTCAGGAAGACGGATACTCTCCGTCCAAGCGGCTCTTGGGATACCAAATTCGGTCGCGCCTAGACACCTGCCTTCCTCCGCCTGTGTCTTTTCCGTTCTGTACGCAGGTGGACAGCGAAAGTGCGCCTGGCCCCGGTGACTCTGTCTGGGCACGCAATTTCGGCGAAAGAGCACGCTGGCTTCCAGGAACTGGAAAAGGAACCACGGGCTCCCGCATGGTCACAATCCAGACGGATGAAGGTGAGCTGCAGCGATGCTTGGATGAAGTTCGCCCACGTCAGAGCCCAGCCAAAGTGACGAAGGCTTCTTCGAAACAAGCAGCGTCGGTGCAAGAAAGGGCGTTGGTGCCTTCTTGAGGAAGAAGCGGCGCTGGCGCATCCCGTTCCCGGTGATGACAACCTGGTTCCGCAACTACGACGATATCGCCGTAAGAAAAAACCAATAGACCGTTATTCACCTAAAGGGTGGAAGATTGTTGTATCCTGACGTTGCAAACATGCAGGCTTGGTATCGTGGCGTCAGTACCTCACGTGGTTTTTCCTTTCTTTGAGCCACCACTATAAAACGGCGGGGCTCACAAAAGAAAGCGTTCACTGCCACGGCGATCTGCGTGCTGTGTTGTTATCGTCCAGCCAACCTCAGTCCCCGCCAGCCCAGGCGGGATAGCCGTATGCGTCCTAAGAGTTCCAAAAAACCTGAAGATTGTCTCCACTAAAACTAATTTCAGATCCCTTGCAACTAAGATGGTGTTGTTGTGTCGGGTTTTTATGGCATAAAGTAGACATCCTCGTTTTACAAAGGAGGGCTAAAAAGCTAGCAACTGTACATCATTAGCGTGTACTATTATGAGCAATATAAAAGGGAACACGGGAACGCGTGGCAAACAGCCTGGAACCAGGCTCGGAGCGATACGCGGATGGCGCTGTGAAAAACAAAGGGGAAAGGAGGACGCTGTTCCACTTACTGTTGGCACTCCCAACATGCTGGAATTTCTACAAAGCAGCAGCTTTCGTCATTTCGTCGATAATACGGTATCCTTCGACAGCCGATAAGACGGTAATTGTCGCAGTGGCATACCCCGATTTATTTTCTTTTCTTTCATTCATTCTTTTTTTTTCTTCGCACAACCGCTTGATAGCATCCTTAGACCAAGCTCGTCCTGAACCGAATGTTTATTTGAATCGACGCACCCAGTAGTCAGTGGCACCTTGAACAGTGGCCGCGCTCGAACCAATGACGAGACAAATATAATGAAGAAAAATGAAAAGAATCATTGATAAATTGCCGGTCGTGCGACTGGTTGCACCAAGTTCGTTCACAAAAAATCACGTCGCACACCGCAGTGGCCCACGCAGAGCAGTAAAATGTGATTTTCTTCCCTAACGATGCCTCGAGTGCCTCTTAAACAACGGGAAGACATGGTGGAAATGTATAAAAGAGGTTATACGCAGCGCAACATTGCTCTCGTGACAGGCCGCCCACTGAAAACGGTCAACCGGATCATCCAGGCTTCCCGAGATGAAGGACGTATAAATGATGCGCCGCACCGAAGGCGACCCCGATCAACAACAAATGACGAAGACCTTTGCATCGTGGCTGCCGTCAACGACAATCCATTTCAAAGTGCAAAGGACGTTCGCGGTGCTCTTGGCCTGGCAAACGTGAGCGACAGCACGGTACGGCGAAAGCTTAGAGAAGCACGACTGCGAAGTCGCATCGCCACCCCGAAACCTCTGCTAACCGCAGCCAATAAAGCAGCTCGCCTGAGTTTCGCTACTAAACACCGCAGCTGGAGTGAGAGCGAGTGGAAGTGTGTGGTCTTTCTGACGAGTCCACGTTCTCGAGCCGCTGGGACCAACGAAAGATAGTGCGGCGGACCGAAAACACCCGCTTTAGTCCCCAGAATATACAGGAGGTGGCCGCAAGCGGGCGCGTGTCTGTGAACGTCTGGGGGGCGCTTTCCCATGAAGGCCTAGGCCCACTGGTTAGAATTGATGGGAGGTTCACCAGTGCTGCGTATTGCACTCTGCTCGAGCACCAGATGATCCCCTACGTGCTGAACGGGCTGCACCCGGATGGTTGTTATTTTTTCCAGCAGGACTTGTCTCCCGTTCATACATCGAAAGAACTGGCGCGCCTTTTGGAAGATCGAGGGGTAATGCAACTTCCGTGGTGCGCGAAGGGTGCCGACATTAACATTATAGACCATGTTTGGGGCCGTATGAAAGTGAACCTTTCGAAGTTGTCCCTGGAATTGGCGAACTGCGACCAACTATGGGAAGCGATAGAACATGAGTGGAAGCGCCTTCAACGGGATACCGCATTCATTCAGGCTCTGTACGCGTCTCTGCCCCAAAGAATGGAAGCCGTCGTTAAAGCCAGCGGTGGAATGACGCGTTATTAAGCCACCAACGAACAAAACAAAGGACAACAATGAGCTGGGATGACGCTATTGCCTAATTTCATTAGCTTCTTTTATAGTTGACAAGCACCAATAAACTTATTTTCTATTCCCCATTACAGCCCATTTTTTCCCACTTTAGAAGCTTTACCATAAATCAATATCGAAATAAGGCCGGTTTCAGACTGCTGCCGCAAATGTCGTAATAACTTTAAAGAATGACGTCATTTCTCGTCTCAGCCGACCGAACTGAAGGACATGCCGTTTTTTTTACGTCCATAGATCGTCCTTTCATATTGCTCATATTCATATTGCTCATATTGCTCATAATTATGAGCAATATGAAAGGGAACACAGGAACGCCGAGAAAACACCCTCAGACCCAGATATCGGTGATACGCAGCGGCCGCTGTCGGAAAAAAAGTGGAAAGGGTGTCGCTGTTCTAAGAACTGTTCGCATTACCGCCGTGCATATTGCCGGCAGACTTCGATAACCCTGTTAGATATAGCGCAACTGGTAACATCTTGCGCCGAAACGTCACAAAAAATAGCACTGTTACTTAGGCCATGTTCGGACTACCGACGTAAAAGCCATATCGTGATCTATGTACGTAAAAAAAACGGCATGTCCTTCAGTTCGGTCGGCTGAGACGTGAAATGACGTCATTCTTTAAAGGAGCCATGAAGATAAAACACAAGTTTGGTTCATTCGAAAGGTTGCCTCGTTAGGACCATAACGACACCGCTTATAACGCAAACTTCGCTCAAATAAGCTACATAATTAGGAAAAAAGGAAATGGCCATGCGACCCACCAGCTCATTTTCCGCAACAGAACCTATGATGTCACTCGAGAATGCTCTGCGATTGGCGGAGGCCGGCAAAAGCAAACGCATGTTAGGCAGGGCTTACAGTTGGCATAGCGAGCTATATGCCCGTGAAACATACTGCACATTCTTTTTATGACAAAGAACGGTGGAGTAAACGGTTGAAGTTCCGAATAAACACGCAAGCGTATACGCCAATGCGTACGAAAATACCGCCAGCCGAACTCGACATCTCGCCGTCGCCACGGTCACGCAGACGAATTTTCGGGTTCGAGGCTCTTCGGGGCCAACGAACCGTCCCAGCACGCACAGCCGCGACCTTGCTTGGTATCGTAATCCCTTCACAGGAGGTTGGCCGTCATATCGCCAACCAGCAACAACAATCAGCGACGAGATAGTGACAGTCGTCGCAGTTTCGGAATGGTGTTGGCTTGCTGCTATTGTTAGGAGCTCGTTTCCAGTTTACAACCACTGAAAACTTCAGTTTGTTCGAGTACGTTACAATGAAATTTCGTTGCTACGTTTTGAAATGCCCATGTAGTACGGGCAAATCGTCGAGGGAGTGCGACGTCCCCACCGGTGAGGAGATCTGCTTTCATGTGCTGCCCAACGACGAACCTCGGCGAAACAAGTGGCTACGTTTTGTGAACTTTGCAAACGGAGGAGAAAGAGAGCTAAAGGAAGTACGAGTGTCCTGGCTTCATTTCCGAGGAAGTGATCACGGCAGGGACCCTTACGTTAGCTCACTCCTAGGACATGCTGGCGCTCGTCGCCGACTTCGTCAAATCGCCGTCAAAGCGCTCTGACCTTGGGGGAAATAAAACGCCGTACACACCGCGCATTGACGCTCGTATCTTTCTGGTCGGAGCAGAGAGCTCGCGCGAACGGCTTTCCATACACGACACCGGCCAACTGGCATAAGCGATACTGCTACTGAAGTTGAACTATTACTAACCGTTATAAAAATACGGCCCATACATACCAGTCTATATTCGTCCGTCGCGACGGGGCCGACGAGGCAGCGGTGCCTACGGCAGGGCGTTCGTCTGTTGTGGCTATCGCGGAATGGTCGCTTTCCCGTCCACCACGTATCCCACAACACCTGCCGCTCGTGCACTTAGAAGCATTGAGAGTTCAAGTGGTGTGAGGTTGTTAAATGCAAGCCCTAGCTCCTCGGCGAGAGTTTTGTTCTCCGGATCAGGCGATTCCTTGACTAGGGCTGCGGGTGCACTAGGTTTTACTAGTATTTTTAAAATGGCCGCCATCTCGGTTTCGGCACGAGTTTCGGTTAGTGTCTGACTCCCGCGTGTGGGTGCTATATGGAGTCGACAGTGTCTGTTTCATGGACCGGCTCGTATGACGCCATTGTTCACGTCACGAAATGTGAAATTTTAGCGGGAGATTTAAAATGTTGACCTAAATTGCCTTATTTCTCAGTGAATAAAGCATCATTTGATTCCGGAAAAGCGCTTGGGGTACTATGAAACACCTAATCTTTCGAATAAAACAAACTTTTGGTTTTTCTTCATGGCTCCTTTAAAGTTATTACGACAGTTGCGGCAGCAGTCTGAAACCGGCCTTATTTCGATATTGATATATGGTAAAGCTTGTAAAGTGGGAAAAAATGGGCTGTAATGGGGAATAGAAAATAAGTTTATTGGTGCTTGCCAAATATAAAAGAAGCTAATGAAATTAGGCAATAGCATCATCCCAGCTCATTGTTGTCCTTTGTTTTGTTCGTTGGTGGCTTAATAACGCGTCATTCCACCGCTAGCTTTAACGACGGCTTCCATTCTTTGGGGCAGAGACGCGTAGAGAGCCTCAATGAATGCGGTATCCCGTTGAAGGCGCTTCCACTCATGTTCTATCCCTTCCCATAGTTGGTCGCAGTTCGCCAATTCCAGGGACAACTTCGAAAGGTTCACTTTCATACGGCCCCAAACATGGTCTATAATGTTCATGTCGGCAACCTTCGCGCACCACGGAAGTTGCATTACCCCTCGATCTTCCAAAAGGCGCGCCAGTTCTTTCGATGTATGAACGGGAGACAAGTCCTGCTGGAAAAAATAACAACCATCCGGGTGCGGCCCGTTCAGCACGTAGGGGATCATCTAGTGCTCGAGCAGAGTGCAATACGCAGCACTGGTGAACCTCCCATCAATTCTAACCAGTGGGCCTAGGCCTTCATGGGAAAACGCCCCCCAGACGTTCACAGACACGCGCCCGCTGGCGGCCACCTCCTGTATATTCTGTGGACTAACGCGGGTGTTTTCGGTCCGCCACACTCTCTTTCGTTGGTCCCAGCGGCTCGAGAACGTGGACTCGTCAGAAAGACCACACACTTCCACTCGCTCTCACTCCAGCTGCGGTGTTTAGTAGCGAAACTCAGGCGAGCTGCTTTATTGGCTGCGGTTAGCAGAGGTTTCGGGGTGGCGATGCGACTTCGCAGTCGTGCTTCTCTAAGCTTTCGCCGTACCGTGCTGTCGCTCACGTTTGCCAGGCCAAGAGCACCGCGAACGTCCTTTGCACTTTGAAATGGATTGTCGTTGACGGCAGCCACGATGCAAAGGTCTTCGTCATTTGTTGTTGATCGGGGTCGCCTTCGGTGCGGCGCATCATTTATACGTCCTTCATCTCGGGAAGCCTGGATGATCCGGTTGACCGTTTTCAGTGGGCGGCCTGTCACGAGAGCAATGTTGCGCTGCGTATAACCTCTTTTATACATTTCCACCATGTCTTCCCGTTGTTTAAGAGGCACTCGAGGCATCGTTAGGGAAGAAAATCACATTTTACTGCTCTGCGTGGGCCACTGCGGTGTGCGACGTGATTTTTTGTGAACGAACTTGGTGCAACCAGTCGCACGACCGGCAATTTATCAATGATTCTTTTCATTTTTCTTCATTATATTTGTCTCGTCATTGGTTCGAGCGCGGCCACTGTTCAAGGTGCCACTGACTACTGGGTGCGTCGATTCAAATAAACATTCGGTTCAGGACGAGCTTGGTCTAAGGATGCTATCAAGCGGTTGTGCGAAGAAAAAAAAAGAATGAATGAAAGAAAAGAAAATAAATCGGGGTATGCCACTGCGACGATTACCGTCTTATCGGCTGTCGAACGATACCGTATTATCGGCGAAATGACGAAAGCTGCTGCTTTGTAGAAATTCCAGCATGTTGGGAGTGCCAACAGTAAGTGGAACAGCGTCCTCCTTTCCCCTTTGTTTTTCACAGCGACATCCGCGTATCGCTCCGAGCCTGGTTCCAGGCTGTTTGCCACACGTTCCCGTGTTCCCTTTCATATTGCTCATAATTTTATTTATTTATTTATTTTCAATGCTGTCTCGGGCGAGTCCATAGCAGGTGGGCATTCATACAATTTCAGCAGGAACAACAGCGATGGGCCTAACATTGGCCAACAAGCAAAAACAACAATAAACTGTACAATAAAAGGGTGCCACACACTTTCACTTTACGTGCAGAACCGCTGAGTTGTGCAGCATCGTCATTGTTGAGGTTACCCTCAGGGAGCCCTTGCGGGGTGTTACATAAGGGGAAGGTAAAAACAATGGTATAGACACAACAATGGTGTAGACACAAGAATACATACAACAATACGGACGTACAGACATGTAAACAATGTAAAGACATAGACATACAAAGTCTTTGCGCACTGTAGACCACCGAAGTTTAGTTACGAAAAGCATCAAATTCCCTCCACCCCGACATCCAGTTCACGCTTCAAAGCGAACGCGACAGCTCCCTTCCCCCCCCCTTTCCCCCCCTTCCTTCTTATTTGATGTCCAAGTGACGAGTAGAAGCAGGAGCTCTCCGCTCACAGGAAGACGACGCACACCGGTCGTCACCCTCAGTTTAGTTCGGCTCCCCCCCTCGACCGAAAAGCCTCAGGTGTGTCCTCCCTATTCCCAGAGCGGCGACTGTTTGTTTCTCGTATTATGCCCGCAAATAGAGCAGAATCGGGTAATTTCGGACCCAACAACAAGAAAGAAGAAAAAGAGAACCACTCTAAAGGTTTATCTTTTCCGTGTCCGCCGCCGTAAGCAAGAGAGGGCGGCTAACTGCGAGAGGGCATCGGCCGTCGGAGCCCTGGAGTACATGAAGAAGCCAACACGAGGCGCAACGCGGGACTCTCGTGGCTGTGCTATAAGTATTGCCGCGATTTGATACAAAAATAGATATACCGAAAGCTGGAGCTTCTGAAAGATATAGTTGAGGTTCATCATACGTATTGCCAATGTAGGTATTTTGATTCCATGAATAAGTCAATCGTTACCTCCGAGTATTTGTCTAGTGAACATTTCAGTAGCGCCTCACCAAAATCTCCGGTGTCCATTTGAGAAGTATAAATATAAAAAAACTAGCGGTGGCATCTACGTGTAGGTCTTGAATGTACGGCACGACGGCGCTACTTTGACACCAAAGAAGCCTGTCGGAACGGAGTTGCTGGATTTACCATTTATAGTTTACATTTCCTGAAGGCCAGCCAAGACGTGAAGACTAGCGTCCACAACAGTTTCAAATCCTCCTTAGCACAAGAAAGACAGACGCCACCTACTTTTCTGTCACTTAATATGTGGGCGCAAAAGGAAGGGACGCCCTGACGTTCCTGAGTGCCTCGAGACGACGGCACTGTCAGTGCTTATGCCCTGATGTCGTGGCCGGTGTCAACGTTTTGGTCTCTGATTAGAGAGACACAAAAAGAGAACCTACATTTGTTGAGTAAGAAAGAGCGGTAGCTTAGGCAGAAGGTTGCCCAAAGTCTAGACACCCGGATACAGCAGCTCGTTTTCGGTCCTTTCATTGGGACGAAAACAAGCAACCTTCAAAACCTGCCTCCCAATTCTCTACCGACGTGGAATATGTAATGTTTGTGTTGCTGTGCCCTCATAATAGTCTAGGACAAGACTAGGTTCTGAAAAAGAGTGTGCACGGCGTATAAATTTACCCCAGTTTTCAGTTAATCTCGGCTGTTTACTGCCAAACATCTTCGCCCGTATAGATTTACGAATATAGAGATTGTTTTCAGTATTACGCAGAAATTGCCATACTAAAGTACTGAAAGTTGTGCCAGAGCGCCCTGCCCGAATGCGTTGCACGGGGCGACGCGCCGACAGCAGGGCCGATTCACGCCTCGTCCAAACCATACCGAACCGCCCGCGGTCGGTGAAACCCGTTGAAACATGCAGCGCCACATAGTCGCCTCTCTTTTTACGCCGCGGCGGCTCGGCCAAAACCCTGCATTGGGTGAACGACTGCAACGGGCCCGTCGCTACTCGCCTGGAGGCGAGATCACGGAGATCCATTCACTGGTGTATACGCTATCGCTATATAACTCGCGCTAGATCGCTCTTAGTGGCGCACCGTATTATAAGGTTAAGGGTGTATTCATCTAATGTGAGGGGATCGATACGGGTTGAGGGATCTGGGTTTGGGGAAGTTAAAGTCCGGTATCGAGAGAATTTGGGGCATATCCAGACCAGGTGGTGCAAATCAGCCTTTACGGCTTGCTAACAGTATGGACACTTTGGGTTGATGTGGGAGTAGTACCATTTGCGAATTGTTTCCGGTGAAACTGATGCATCTGTACAATTTGTTAATAAATATTTCTTGGGTTCTTGTAAGGTAAGGTCGTTGGAAACGTGATCCTTCGGCTTAAGTTGCTTGAGACGGAGTTTCTTTTCGTGTTTGTACTGGTGTACGCGAATGGCATGGGTACGCTGGTATTTTCGGTAGTGTCCAAGCATTCAGGAAGGTCTGAAGGCTGGGCGACGGCGAGGTCAGCGGAGAATAGAAAAGAGCAAGCCTCCTTTGCAGCTTCGTGGGCTGCCTGATTCCCCGGTGCCGCCAAATCATGGCCAGGAGTCCAGTCAATGCGGACTTGAATGCCATAGAGTTGTAGGGTCATTGTTTGCCGGATAATTCGGTTTACGGAAGGGTGCGTTGAAAATGGTCGTCCAAGTTCTTGAAATGCTTCGTAGCAATCGGTTAATATTCTGATCTTTTTTCGTATAGGTTGATGGTGGTCGTACACCAAGTAGTCAAGAGCATGGGCAATGGCGAGTAGTTCCGCTTCCGTGGGTGTGACAGGAATTTTGGAGTGTCGGGTTCCTATAATGGTTCGGTCATCTGGGGAAACCCAGGCAGTTCCAACATTTGGTGGTGTCAGGCTGGCATCAGTGTAAATATCGTTTTCGTCGGTTTGTTTTCTGCTGAATAGCCTCTGACAACGTTTTTGTCTAGGAATGGCCGTTGTGTGGGTGATGGGGTGAGTTGTTGTTGATTCGGTCAGGAGAGGTCGTTGCCACGGAGGAAGAGCTATCAGGAAATCAGGTAAGGGGATGTGATCTTGCTTATCCCTGGCCGTGAGTATGGCACCTTGATGGGTAAGTTTCCGCTTGAAGTTGTATTGGTCGGTTTGCTCTTGAATAATTTTTTCAATTGGTGGAAGGGCAGCAGCAGATTGGAGATTCGAGATTTTTGTATGGCGTGGTAAGCCAGTGATTGTACGAAGCGTCGCATTATGAAGGACATAAGAGCGCGTCGTTGGGTACAATTCAATGTGTAAGATTGGGCTCCATATGTAAGAATACCAACTGCAACGGCGCGGGAAAGTGTCTGCACTGCTTTTTGCTTTGCTCCTCCATGCTTATTAGAGTCTTCGTAGGCATGTTGAGTCTAAATCCGTTTCTGTTTTAATTGGTTCAGCCATATAGTCGGGCTACTTTTGTAACTGACGGGGATGCCTAGTGGGCGAATTTGGTCGAGTTTGGCGGTGATAGGTGTGATGCCTACGATGATTCAAGGCGGACTAGTCAGGAGCTGGATTGCGGCCAAAAACTGATAGAAATTCGGTTTTATTAGGGGCTAAGGAAAGCCCGAGATCCGGTACGGTAGATTCAAGGCTTTCTACTGCATTTTGCAGGGCCGTAATCATAGTTCGTTCATTCGTTTAGTGCCTTGACTCCGTTCATATTGTAATATCGTCCGCCTAAATCATGAACCTCGCACTAGTGTCTCTTTGAAGGTTCCGGGCGATCCTAGCCATGGCTAGAATAAAGAGTGTGGGACTGAGGATCGAGCCTTGAGGAACTCCTCTGTCGAGGTAGAAGGTACGAGGGGTCAAACCTGGAAATGTTCCTTGAAGCTTGATGGGGCGCGCTTCTAGGAAGTTTCGGACCCATGTCTGTGCTCGTTGGCTAGGAAAGGCCTTAGCGAGTTCATCGAGGATGGCGCTCTGACTGACACAGTCAAAGGCCTTTCGGAGGTCCAGTGCGAGTACATAGTCCGGGAGTCTCGAACAGCTTGAGCGATTAATGACGCGTCGCAGCAGCCATAGGTTGTCGGTAGTGCCAAGATTCGGGCGCAAACCAATTTGCGCTGCGTGAAGGTATGGTTCGACACACTCGAGGTAGTGCACTATTCGATTGTTAATGAGTCGTTCGATGAGTTTGCATAGGACAGGTGTTAGGGAGATTGGTCGAAGAAATGAAAAATTGTTAGGAGGGGTCTGTTTTTTGTTAGGTTTCGGTAGGGAATATATGAGGGATAGCTTGAGATATGGAGGTACCTGCCCGGTTTCCCAGGAATCGTTGATTTGTTCCAAGAGTTTATATCATGGTGGTTCTGGAAGGTTGCGGAGGTGGGTTCATTGTATGCCGTCGTGTCCAGGGGCAGACTTCGGTCTACCTTGACGAATAGCTGTAGAAAGTTCAGCAATTGTGAAGGGGGTTTTCAAGGTCGGAGCACGGTTCCGGGATCTGTATTTCGGGTAGAGGGGTGGGAGAGTTAGTGATATGTGTGGAAAGAAGCTTTTGAGCAGCAACGCCTCGGTATCCACGCGATTCGTGCTGCTCAGCATGACGGTGCTAATTATTGGTGTCTTACTGTGTTTTTGTCCCCAAGGCTGCGGTTAAGTTTCCATAAAGAAACATAACCTGGTGTTTTCCCGAGGTTGTGACACAGATTTACCCAGTTGTCGCTTGATAGTTCTTTTTGGTATTGGTTAATGGCCTCGTACTGATGTCGGGTACATCGGAGTATGTTGTGCCTTCTTCCAATAGAGCGGTAGAACTGGGTGAGGTACCCCATTGCTTCCAAAGTTTGGCGAGGTGATTGTAAAATGTAGGGAAATCTTCATCACATGTAATAGTTTCCAATGAAACAGAAGAGGATTTCCGTATAATTTCGGCCATTGCTGCAAGTGATGTAGGGGATCGTGTTGAAGCAGACGATCTTGGAAGGAAAACAAATTAAGGTGGGTGCACTGTTTCTTGTTCCGCCCGTCCCGGATTCATTTGCCGCGAAATGTGATGATAATAGGGAAGTGATCACTGCCCCACGTTGTAGAGCAGAGTACCCATGATTTTGTAAGACCTGGCGAGGCCCAGGTAAGGTCTGGTGTGGTATCCTTTTGAGATGGATGGAGACCGATGCGGGTAGGGTATATTGTATCATTTATTAGTTGAAGATTTAGGATTTCAGTAAATTCAACTAGCTTTGTTCCACGAGCCGAAGTTGTTGAATATCCCCATGCCGTATGATGTGCATTAAAGTCACCCCCGACGAGAACGTTGGTATTTGGATGTGCATTGATAAGTTATTTAAGCCATGTGAAGGGGCTGCTGCCGGTGGAGGCAGAATATGGCCGATAGTAGACGGACACCAAGACTAACTTTTTAGCGTGGGGTGGCTGGGCGACAGTGGCCACAACTTCGTGCATGCTCGAGTTCGAGGCGGGAACCTGTAGTTGTACAGCAGGAATCGACGCATCGATTAATATTGCTGCATACTGCTGATTAATATTGCTGCAGTGTTTTCTTGACATTTTGTGTGATTGCTGCCGTATGATGTTTAAGCTTCTTCTCTTGCTTGCCGGTGACGTGGAGTCAAACCCCGGTCCTTCGAAACCTGTCCCTCTCCCTCTCGACGTGCTCAGCGCATTGAAAGACCTGCAGTAAGGGCAGAATGCTATGCTCGAGCAACTCCAGTTCATTCGCACAACATTGGCAAACCACGAAAAAACATTTGATGACTTGAAAGCTCGATTAGAAAAAATAGAATCGGACTGCGCTTCCATTACAACAGTTAAAACACAAATTCGAGCCGTCGAGTCGACAACGCAAGCGTGTGTTTCCGAGATTTCGGAATTGTCTGCGCGTGTAGATGACGCTGAAAATAGGTCAAGGCGTTCCAACCTGATCTTTTACGGCTTAAAGGACGCAAAAAAATGAAACTTGGGAGGCATCCGAAAAGATTGTCCTTAACCTTTGCGCCGAACACCTTAACTTGACCATTCAGCCGCGTAATATCGAACGTGCCCACAGGCTAGGTTCCTTTCGCCAGGACCGGCCCCGTCCGGTAATCGTTAAATTCTCGCACTTCAAAGACAAACAAAGTATCCTCTCGTTGCGTAGCCAACTTAAAGAAACTGATCACAGCATAGCGGAAGACTTCTCCCCGAAAGTTCGCCTTGCTCGAAGGAACCTGATCGAATTCGGAAAGGCCCGCAATATGCAGTTTAAGCTTAAATTCGACAAACTTACTTGTGATGGCAAAACCTTCGTTTTTGATCAGACTTCCGAAACTGTTATCGAACTGACCCCATAGCAACTAGATAAACCTAGAAAGTGCCCTTCTCAGCCCAGTCATTTCCCCTTATCATTCCTGTTTACTAACATACGTAGCCTAATTCCAAAGCGTGATTCCTTATGTGACCTATCGAATTCATCTTCCAGTAACATTATCATACTCACAGAAACTTGGTTAAACCCGTCGATACTCGATACTGAAGTGCTTCCACCGCTCAAAGATTTTGACATATTTCGCAAGGATAGAACCAGTAATGTGCGCGGTGGTGGCGTGCTAATAGCAGCTAATCGGCAGTTACAATGCAGCGCAGTTACCTTGTCAACATCACTTGAAATGGTCTGGATTTGTTCCAACGCCTGTTTTCCTCCCGTGCATATTGGTGTGTGCTATCGCCCTCCTAACAGCGACAGCTCTTTTGCGGCTTCGTTTCACGACGCCTTGTTCGCAATCAAAGCTACTCACCAGAACGCCCTCATTCTACTTTTTGGCGATTTCAGTTTTCCTACTATCGACTGGTCAGACCTCGCCCCTGCGTTATCATCCAGTAACGTTGCATCTCAGTTTGTTGACACATGTCTTACTTTCGGGTTGTCCGAAATCGTCACGAATCCCACGCGAATTACTGATCATTCAGCCAACATTCTCGACTTAATCCTTACCACAGATCCTGATCGCTTTTCACCCCTGTGTTATCTCCAAGGGCTTAGTGACCACGCAGTCTTACACGCAACCTTCCAGTGCAGTCTTCAAATACCCAAAAAGAAAAAGAAAACCATTACCCTTTACAATCGTGGCGATTATCTGAACATGAACCGAGAGCTTGACACTTTCGCTGACAACTTCGCCAATAGTTTTTCCAGCCGCTCTGTCGAATCTAACTGGGAAATATTTAAGAATGAAATGCACCGCTTAATCAATCTTTATATACCAACTACCACCATAACTGAACGTCTTCGCTCTCCTTGGTTTAACGTCGCTTTAAAACGCATGAATAACAAGAAAAAACGCCTGTTTCGCTCTGCAAAATCTACTAGGTTGTATTCTGCCTGGCAAAAATATTACGCTGCTGCTAAAGAATATGACACACTAATTACCGAAACTAAACGCAAGTTCTACTCTAACACATTGCCTACAATGTTACAAACTGACCCTAAACGATTTTGGAAGACCATAAACCCAGACCAATCTAACCTTATCTCTTTACTCGACCGCACCGGGTGCCCTATCACCGATGCAACGGTAGCCGATATCTTAAACACTGCTTTCTGTTCAGTATTTACTAACGAGCCTGCCAACGATCTCCCTGATATGCCCGATTTTTTACACCCTTCCGACACTAGCATTACTTTCAACACTACTGGCATTGTTAAGGTTATAGACTCACTCAGTAATTCTTCCTCTACTGGAATCGATGGTATTAATGCTAAAGTGCTCAAAAACACCAAATATTCATCGTCAAGTATCTTGTGCCTCATATTTCAACAGTCATTGGACACCGGCATTGTTCCATTAGACTGGTTAATTGGCAAAATCACTCCTGTCTTCAAAGAAGGAAACCGATCATCCCCCCTTAATTATCGTTGAATCTCTATTACGTGTGTATGCTCAAAAATCATGGAACATATTATTTACTCCCATGTTGCCCATTTTCTATCGTCGTCAAACTTTTTTAATCCCAACCAGCATAGTTTCCGCAAAGGCCTATCCTGCGACACTCAACTTGCTCTATTCTTTCACGACCTGCATTCGCATCTTGACCGCAACATTCCAGTTGACGCCCTTTTCTTAGATTTCGAGAAAGCCTTCGATAAAGTCCCCCATTCTCGACTAATATTTAAGCTGTCTCGTCTGAAGTTACATCCGTCCACATTAAACTGGATTCACTGTTTTCTTACGCATCGTCAACAGTTTGTTTATGCCAACTCGCGCTCGTCCGCCCTGTCCCCAGTTCTCTCGGGTGTCCCCCAAGGCACCGTGCTTGGGCCCCTTCTTTTTTTAATTTATATTAATGACCTGCCCGACGTTGTATCTTCTAATATCCGCCTTTTTGCGGATGATTGTGTTGTATACCGGCCAATAACCGACTCTTCAGATGAGACTGCCCTTCAACACGATCTTCTTGCTGTTCAAGAGTGGTGCAGGAAATGGCTCATGTCACTTAACGTCAGTAAAACATCTTTGATTTCTTTTCACCGTCGTTCTAATTATGCACCCCAATCGTATTACCTAAACAATACTGCAGTACCCTCCTGTACGTCAGTCAAGTACCGTAATTGCCCGATTCTAACGCGCCCCCGATTCTAACGCGCACCCGATTTTCCAGGCAAAAAAAACGAAAAACTTTGCACCTCTGATTGTAACGCGCACGGAACTTTGTGAGCAAGAAAAACGAATTCGAGAGAAACTAGCGATTTATTTCTCGAAGTAATCTCACTCATCTCACTCCTCGTCGCTCTTCGCTGACTACAACATCTCTTCCTTGGTGCCATCAAGCGCGTTGGCGATGCCACACTTCATAACGGACGTTCAACCATGGTCGATGGGATCCTGGCCCACGCCTCGCACGCCCATCCTACGAGCTTCTCCAGAGGCGCACGCTTCAGCCGTCCGCTCGTTTTGAACGCGTGAGAGCCACTGCTGTCATTGCTGTTATCAAGCGCGCAAGTGCAACGATTTGACGGTTTCTGTGAACGCCGATAGAAAAGCCTAGTGCTATGCTTCCTGCGTCCGAAAAATCGTTGCTAAAGGCTTTGGCGCCATCTTGAGATGGCGATGGGCAGGACGAAATTTCCGTTGTTTCGGCAGTTTCGGTTTTGTATCCGATTCTAACGCGCATGCGATTTTTCTACTTATTTTTCCGGAAAAAAAGTGCGCGTTAGAATCGGGTAATTTATTTATTTTATTTATTTCACAATACTGCAGGCCAATGTGCTGGCCCAAGCAGGAGTGGATACATCAAACATAATTGTAGAAAACAACAGACAACAATACAAAAGAAACAAAAGTTTAAGAAAGAAGGTGACGCTCAAGGTCATCAAGAAACCTATTAGAATGAAAGATGTCACACGGCAAACAATTCCAGTCATCGACAGTTCTAGGAAAAAAAACTATATTTAAAAGCATTTGTTCGGGCAAAAATTGGGGTTAGAGCATGTTCATGACCATGACGAGTACGTCGTACTGATAGCGGTTTAACACAGTCAGGGAGATCAATTTTTACAATACCACACAAACAATTGTAAAGAAAGGAAAGACGACTGAACTTTCTCCGAGCTTCTAAAGTAGAAATGTCATTTAATTGCATTAAGGTGGTCGGGGAATCAAACCTACGATATTTGCCAAAAATAAAACTTACAGCCTTTCTGTTAATACGTTCCAGATTCATAATATCTTTCTTGGTATGCGGATCCCAGATAATGGAAGCATACTCAAGCTTAGAACGAACACAGGCATTATAGGCTAGGATTTTAGTACGCGAGGGTGCAGATGCTAGTTTTCTCTTTAGAAACCATAGCTTACGTAATGCAGAAGTGGTAATGTCAGTTATGTGGTTCGACCAAGTTAATTTGCTTGAGAGAGTGACGCCCAAGTACTTATATTTGTCTACATTATTTATGTTAGTGCCTCTTAGCGTATAATGGAATTGACTAGGACTTAGCTTCCTGGTGATGCGCAGAAGCACAGTTTTTTTAGTGTTTAACTGCAAGCCCCCGTTCTGACACCAGTTATCGATAGCGATAAGTGCATCTTGTAAAGCCACATGATCACACGGTGAGGAAATTTGCTTAAAAATGACGCAATCATCCGCGAACAAACGCACAGACACATTTTCAGGAATAACAGAAGCTAAATCATTAACATAAATTAAAAACAAAAGTGGCCCTAGCACACTGCCCTGTGGGACTCCAGAGGACACACGAAGAACAGTCGATGAAAAATTATTAATAACTACATACTGACGTCTATCTTGAAGATAAGCCTGAATCCACTGAACAATTTTTGTAGGTAGTCCTATACGCTGTAATTTGTGTAACAACTTCCCGTGTGGCACTTTGTCAAAGGCTTTACAAAGATCTAAAAACAGTACATCAGTTTGCCCAGAAACATCAAGCACACGTGAAAATTCATGGACAGTTGTAACTAACTGGGTAACAGTAGATAACCCCCTTCTGAAGCCATGCTGATGCTTTGATAGTACATTGTGTTCACTGAGAAATTCATAGACGTAATTAGCAATAACGTGCTCAAGAAGCTTGCAACAACTGCTTGTAATAGAAATGGGGCGGTAATTCTCAAATGATAAAGGTTCACCTTTTTTATGAATTGGTTTCACACGTGCTATACCCCAATCAGCCGGTATTTCCCCCGTAGCAATTGAAAGATTAAAAAGTCCAGTTAGGAATTCCGATAAGTATTCAGCGTACCGGTTAAAAAAAGCATTAGGAATGCCGTCAGGCCCCGGAGGTTTTTTGGGATCAAGTTGTAATAGCATGTTACGGTACTTGTAATACCATGTTACGGTAGGCATGTTGTAATAGCATGTTACGGTAATTACGGTACTTAGGCATCCACATCAGTCACGATTTAACTTGGTCCTACCATATCAGTCAAATTACTAACGCAGCAAATCGTGTTCTCGGTTATTTCCGTCGCAACCTTTCCTTAGCGCCATCGTCTGTTAAATTACTTGCATACAAAACACTCGTTCTTTCCAAACTCGATTACGGCAACGCCATCTACGACCCACACCAAGCAAACCTCTGTAACGTCCCTGAATCCGTTCAAAACCGCGCAGCCAGATTCATGCTTTCAGATTATTCGTATCACTCAAGCATCTCGGCATTAAAATCGCAACTTCTCCTCCCTCCTCTCACCTCCCGTCGACAGATAGCACGCCTGTCTCTTTATCACCGGTTTTTTTATACTTTGCCCCCAAACAATCAGTTCATCCTACCCCCTCCTAAAACATCGCGCCACAGCCATCGTAACGCTGTTTACCCACCACGCGCTCACACTACAACTTTTCAACGTTCATTTTTTGTTCATACAGCGCATGACTGGAACAATCTTCCTGCCGACATCGCCGTTATTACTGATAGCACTCGTTTTATTTCTGCGATACAAGATTTGTGTCATGACGTGTGACCCTTATTGTTTACATCATTGCACTGTATTTTGCCTGCCTATTTTCCTGCCCACCCCTCATGTAATGCCCCAAAAGGGCCCTTGAGGTACCAATAAATAAATAAATAAATACCCGGGGGTGGCTCCTTTTCGTGATATGGAGGGATTTACGAAAGGGTTGTAGCCAGAAATTTTCGGGGTATCCAAAGTTTCTTGAAGGAGGAGGAAAGCTGGTCTGAATTGCATTTTACTGGTCAGAATTGTTTTCGCTGAAGAGAAGGTTCGGCAGCTCCACTGTAGGGCTGTGAGTGATGTGCGAGTCATGGTTTGGATCGACGTTGAACTTTTGTTGGGGGTTCGGGGATGGGTTCCGGAGGGTGCATTGATTTAAGGACTTGCTGGAGGAGGTCTCTGATTTGGTTTAGTTGGCCTTCAAAATATTCTTGCATGCGACGGCCATCGTCCAACCGTGCAAGCCGTTCTTGATGGATCTCCGTGCGAATTGGTTGCAACGTCTGGGTCATCTGGGGGTCATTTTTGGCCCGAGAGGTAGGGGTTCGCTTAGAGCTGGGGCTGCGGCCGCGAACTCTGAGCGGCGCCACAGATTGTTTTCACGGAGGGTTATTTGGGGGGTTCCGCTTGGGGACATGCACTCGCTTGAGCTGAGCGATTTCAGCTTTAAGTTGCTCATTTTCTGTTCGAAGAGCATTCAACTGATCAAGGATTGCGGCGAGTTATGGATTTTGGTCCGTTGCCCTGGCTGCATTTCTTGTTTTGTTTGAAGGGGCTGTAAGTGAAGGAAAGTCTATTTCTTTGGTACTGTTCTTGACACGGTATACCCATAAAATTCCTTGAGTTTTATCTTTGGAAGGAGGGCTCTGGGTGGTTTGGGGTACGCGTGCAGGGCAAGTTGGGTTCAGCGAAAGTGACCGAACTCATCACACACCACGCAGTAAGTCGTCGGGCCACAGTCGTCGGATTCTGGGTGCTTTTTTCCGCATAAGCGGCACACCTTTGGGAGGGGCAGTACTTTGACATATGGCCAATGTTATGACAATTAAAGCACACCATTCCGCGTGGTTGGTATGGGGACACTTTCACAATGGCCATATAGTATTTTACCATTTTGGGGGGCACGGGGGAATCGAATGTAATGACAGCTTTGTTAGTGCGGCCAAGGCGGTGGCAGTCGAGAATTTTGGCCTGTTCTCATCGTAGCCATTGCTTGATTTCACCACTGGTGTCGCTGGGTTCGATTTCGATAACCCCACGAGATGGGTTTTGCCGGTAGAGAGAAGGCTTTATTTCGACTGGGAGGGTGACAGTGGTGCCAGACTGAGGAAACTGAAGGTGAGTTACTGTTAGGAAGCGGTAATTGTGGGTTTCGTCGTACGTCGTGATGTGCAGGCAGTTTTCGAGTGTATAGTATCGATGAGAGGCTAGTTCTGCAAGGTACGGTTGGGGGGCGGTGTTGCCGATCGGATTAGCGAGAGTTTTTTTGGGTATTTTGTTAATGTAAATTTTGATAGCGGTCTTAGCACGAGCAGATAGCGAGGTCTACTCACCCGGTCGGTTTGGTTGACAGGAGGGTGTGCAGCGGAGGATCTCTTCCACGTGACCGACTTGCACGAGGACCGGGGCTTTGATATCCAGTTTGAATGAAGTTGTTGGAGGCGTCTTGAAGATTCCAGCCGAGCTGATGACCAGGATTGGTGTCTTCAGCAGGAACAGTTTCTGTTTCATTCATCGCGACGTCTTGCGGTGTGGCCGGACGGTTAGCAGGGCTCGGGTCAGATGGCGTTGGAGAGTTCTGGGGCTGCGCGGTAGGTGGGGGCCCTCGCGATTGTGAAGACGATTGCGGAGGCGTGCGGGGTCCTTCAGGTTGGTCGGCGGGCATGGATACGCCAGCAACGGCGGCCGAAAGAGCCCCGTTGGCGTCGAGGAAGACATGCCCCATTTACTAGGCCTAACGGCCGGGCGTCGCTGTTCATGACGATATTCCAATTTTACTGCGAAGCAGTGGGTGATAAGAAATGCCAGTAAGGAGCGGTGAAATTCCACTCACTGTAGAGGCACGTTTGAGGTGACCAAAAGCCAGTTTAACGGGCGAAAGAACATTGAAAAAAGAGCCGTTGCAACGTGGCCGGGCTATGGTTCACTTCTGCTTCCTTCGGCTATCCCGTCATGGATTCTCTGGATGGCCAGTCCCTTGGGGCATCCTGCCACAATAATTACCAGTGGTGGCTGGCCAGGCCTGCGCAGTGGGTGTGCGGACGGCGGACAACAACGAAAGGGAAGGGAGGGACACAACCCCGAGCATGAGATGCTTCGCATCTAAAACCCGCCCGGATGACGTAGCGTCGGGATTCTCCGGCGGCATTCTTCGGCCCCAGTCTCTTCGGAAGCAACGAGTGGAGAGGGGCTGTCGCTTTTGTGCGAGCCATGTAACGTTTGCTTACCCTTGTACATACTGTATTTATAAGTGTTGCTTCATCTTTTCGTCGGCTCGAGAACTTCATCGCTCTGCTCTGCGCCGCGTCGATAGCGGACGGAGCAAACCAATCTCGATACACCGGTGACTGCACTCGGATGGCCAGTCGCAACAGTGGTGGCTGCGGTGTGCGCACCCAGTCCGAGCAGCGGAGACAGCGTCGGGGTGGCTGATTCCCAAGGGAGGTGACGAGCTGGATGCGAGTCACAACCTGTGGTGGCAGCGGTGGGATGGTAATTCTCAACAAAGTCCCTTGTTGCACATGAAAGGTCGTGTTACCATGCTTAGGAAGAAGACACGTTACCCATATTTTTCAGGAAGGGGAGTCTGGCACGCGTGGTCGAAAGGGGCTCGAATGTGGGTTCGCTTGCTTCATGGTTAGAAGACTCAATCTCTACAAGACCGTCTCCTTTGGGTGTTTAATTTGCACTTCCGACATTGTGGATTGAAACTTTTTTTCCAAACGTTTATGTACTGATGTTTAAAATGTCCTAATGCGTCCCCAATGATTTTGGTGCTTCTATTTGATGGTTTGGGTAGTTGTATTGCCAGGAGGTTGACTCCGATTTCCGCTTCTTTTTCGTGTGCGTGGGGGAAGGCCATAAAGTCAGACAGATTGCAGGATACTACACTGCGACGATTGTGGTTTTGTTCTTTCTGGTGTCGGTGCGCAGGCTGTGCATGCATTTGGTAGACTTATTGCAGGAAATTATTCTGCCTTCTATCCTGGCCATGTGTGTGTTTATGTTCAATGATTGGGATTTAAAAGAGTGGTTATGAGGAGCCGCTGTATCGGTGACATATCCATCGTAACGTGCACTTTCGTTAGGGAGGTGCCTAACTGGCGTACGATACGCCACCCCTATTATTTCCCGAGCGGTTTCAATGCGCTAGAACATAGCCTCCCCGATGTCTTCAAACATGTATAAACACTGAGTTTTAGGGCTTCTACAGCAACCGTGAAGATTTGAAGGTTAAAGGCTGTCTTGCGCTATGGTAATGAAGATATTTAATTTGTTTTCTTTGCTGAGGGTAAATTTTATAGTAGCTCAGAATAAGCGCCTGCATGAGTCTTAGCGTTTTCTTGGTCACACTTGCTGTTTCTTCAATGAGGCGTTTTACCAAGTAGCCCAATATTTTAATGATTTTGTGTATTCTGGGGTAGACAAGACGGCTATTCCGCTTCCCGTGTATCTCCACGCCGGGCAGTCTAGCTTTAACGTTGCCTGGGATGACATTCTTAACTATATGGGTGGTTTTTGCGTTAGTCACGTGGTGCGATCCCTCGTTAGCCCTCCACAGTTCGCAGTGGTGACAGAGCCTGGAAACTTCGAAACTTATATATTTTAATTAGCGCTACAAACTGGGTCACAATTGGTCACAAACTGGGTCATAATGCTACAAACGGGGTCACAGAATAGTCGCAATTGTTTTCTTTGAAAGGTTTCGTATTTCTACCTGAAAAGTAACTTATAAAAACCCTACTGTGCACTTGCCTCCTCGTAGGCGATATTTTGGGTTCATAAAGCATGAAGCATATATTTTTTACGTACGCTACGGATTTGGCCACCTCTTCGAAGAACGCGAACGTCTGCAGGCATCCGTTTTAATTTCTTGATTTAAAGCTAATTGGGCGACCAGTGAAGGGCAACGCCAGCGCGTTCACCAGCTATTGATCAACGACTTGAACCACCGCTGCTGTGATTCCACACCAAACGACGCATCTGATGTTCCGAAAAAATCTCTTACCGACGATTTTTTCACCTTTTCCTTGGCTCTACTTGTAGCACCTTACCCAAGCGCCGGCAACAGCGATGCGCGACGCTGAATAGAGGACATGGACACTAGCTTACAAGCACTGCGCAACTGGGAGCAGGTGCACGAGTGTTTCAACGTTGTAATGCCCCCCTTCCCTACAGCGCATGCAGTGAAAGTGTGTTCAGTGTAGCAGATGACATTTTAACCAGGAAACGTGGAAGAATCAGCGACAACAACTTTGAAAAAGTTATGTTGAAAGTTAACAACATGTAACACAATATCACAGAAATCACAGTAAGCCTCCTAGCCTTGACGAAAGCCTTCAGCCTTCTCTCTGCCATACAAGCCACTAAATTTCATTGTAGTTCGAGTAAACTTGTCTTATTTTCTTACGGCAATAAGCTTTTGATAGAAAGTAACGTAAAAGTAATCGATTACAGTTCTGTAATTGCTCAGTTACTTTTCTGTGGTTGCAATTGATCACTGTAATCACTTACATTTTAAAGGAAGTATTGTAATCGGTTGCTTATTTTCTGTAACATGTACAAGTCTGCCTACTATTATGTATGGATCAGGTAACGTTTCTAAATCAGATCAGAGTTTCTAAATCAGTACTTGAAATTCTATAATCACCAGGGAGATATATAGAACACATTGTAATAGCCTATTAAACATCATTCATTGGAGAGGCCTCAAGGACAGTGCTCGGAGTGATGGGAGGATATACTAACGATTTTTGGCGGCTATGACAGCATCACCAGAAGAAGTTGGCACCAACTCCCATCATTTCTGAATACCAGATGGATGATAAGAAACTTTGTACGTTTTTTTTGTTTATGGGTATGTTTCTTCTAAGCACAGGACCTTTGTTTGGCTGGCATGCAGTAATTTCTTTACGTAACCCAGATTTTTATTTAGGCCCCTAAAGTTCTTCTGTGTGATGTCCTTATTCCCATTATGCATAGTTGAGTGCGTTTAATGTATTGTTATGCATCGTTTTTCCGAGGCGTGATTTTGTGCTTTTTCGGCTTCTGTGAGGGCGTGGACGTCACAATTCGTTTCTTACGCAGCGACGCAGTCAGGAGAAGTCCGAAGTTCATGTCTTCGGATGTAATCGAAGTACCTTACGGATGGATCTCTTTAGACTGTGCACCCTAGACCGCCACGGTAGAGGGCATCAGGCGCCCCGCGGGTGGCACAGGCAGTGCAGCGGAGGTAAGAGCCGTCGCGGGTGCCTCCGTGTGCGTCCCCTCCGCGCCCTAATTTGTGGTTGGGGCCGGTGCAGCGGAAACGGTGGGAGCGGCATCGCTGCCAACGGAAGGGGTGTACAGTTGGGCGAATTGTTAATTCATTTTAAAAGTAAACAAGAACACAGAGAGACGAGGGGACAAGCGCTGTGTCCCGTATTCGTTGTGTGTCCTTGTTCACACTCGGCAGTGGCGATGGCTGGTCGACAGATCGCCTAATCTTCTTCGAAATCTCGCCGCAGGAATCTCGACAAGCTCGTCACCGGTCACGGTAGCGTTCAGCTGGAACCACTCGGCGTAAATACCCTCACCAGATTCAACGTGACGTGGAAGCTTGCTCTGGAGGCTGCTCGGGGGCGTTTCAACACGCCTACAAAAATGAGCATCAACCCGTGAACCGGACACTCGGCAGTGGCGACGGCTGGTTGACAGATCGCCTAACCTTCTTCGAAATCTCGCCACAGGTTTGTCTCGCCATTTTTGTTGCGAAAACCCCTTTTCATTGTATAGCTGTCACTACTGCCGAGTTCAGAGTTTTTGCTGTGTTCCTCTTACCTTGCATTGTTGGATACGTGAACATGTCAAAAAACAAGTCTGAAAGCGATAGGGAAAGCCGTAGTGAACTTCGAGATCTACGAGCTAAGATCAAGGAAATGATGAAAGGAGTAGAGTTCATGGAAAAAGAGTTCGAAGCCATGAAGAAGCAACTAGCAGAAGAACGAAACGAGCGGCTAAGCTTAAAACAGGTAAACGAAAAGCTGAGGGCAAAGTGCAAGGAAAATGAATCCAAAATAGAAGAGCTTCACAGGAGGCTCGTTCAGTGTAAACAGTACTCACGCCGATCGAACGTAGAGATAAAAGGTCTTGTGGAGGCGGAAAATGAGGACGTCACTGATCTAGTGAGTAAACTCGGCGCGGCAATTGGCGAGCCTATTAGTGCTGACGACATTGAAGTGTGCCACCGAGTGCCGACTGGGGAGGAGGGCAAGTCAAACGTTGTTGTGCAGTTTAATAGCAGGTCGAAACGGGATGTCCTCCTCGAGAAGGCGCGGACAAACCGCATCAAATGCAGAAATGTTGGAATCTTGAATGATGGTGCTATATTTGAGAACGACCACTTGTGCCCCTTCCTGGAAAAGCTTCTTGCACAGGCACTCGCCAAGAAACGGGAGCACCAGTGGCGCTTTGTGTGGACTAGAAATGGGCGGATCTATGGGCGAGGGTCGGAAGCAAGTTATTCAGTGCGTATTCAGTCAGAGCGTGATCTTGAAAAGATCGCCTAAAGCGGCTGTTCGTTCTTCCTTCTGTTAACACCTTTTTTTTTCATGCACTATCATGAGCACTGCTTGCCGGCAGATATCTGTGTACCGCCACGGTCTAAAAAATGCTGTCTGCAATTCACGTAAACGCACGATCGGTTGCCCCTAAGCAGGATGAACTCAGCGTGGTTTTCTCAGAATTCAACTTTCTGTTCGATGTAATTATATTTTCCGAAACATGGTATCACGCGGAAAGCTGTGTTTGTTATGGAAGGATACAATCTCTATTTTGTCAGTCGAAGTGGGAAACGCGGCGGGGGAGTCGCAATGCATGTAAAACAAAATATGTCTTGCGAATTGGCGCACAAATACACGCGTATAACTGCAGATTATGAAATTCCGTGCGTGAAAATTGAAACCTTGTACACTGTGCTTTACCGCCCACCTTCTAGCAATTTCACAGCTTTTTCCGAATTCTTGGACCAACTTTTTGAATATTCTTCAATTCAGGGTTATAACATGTTACTTGGTGGTGACTTCAATGTGAACATGCTGGTTGACAATATTCATTCGAGTGAGCTCAGATCCAAAATAGCTGCTTCTAATTTTAAGAATATAATTTCAACACCCACGCGTGTGACACCGACTGGCCAGATCACTCTTCATCTCTTCATAATTAATCAAGGCATTGAAATACATGCCGCCGGCACAATAAGTTATGATATAAGTAACCATTGGCCTATTTTTATTGCGTACATGAATGCCAATACACGCAACGATTGTCCGCTTCGCACAAAGTACAGACTGTTTTCGAGTACAAATATGGACTACTTCCGAGGGCGTATACTGAACCAAGACTGGTCGGCAGTTTACGCTAACAATGACGTTAATGAAAGCTATTCACAATTTCTCACATTTTTTTATCATGATTATGACGACTGCTTTCTATATGTCCATGCCAAAGAAAAAAAGAAAAGACGGCAACCCTGGATTGGCCCTGAGCATGTAAAAATGATTAACAAGAAAAATGAGCTGTTCAAAAAATTTATTAAAACGCGGGATCCTTGCAAGTTAGCGGAATTTAAGAAGCACAGAAATAAGCTAAATGCTGAATTAAAAGAAGCAAAGTCATCCTATTTTGATTACCGTCTCTCAGATGCCTCTAGACAGAATCCTCATCAGGTATGGAAAATAATAAATGATACGTTAAACCGTAATTCTGCGAAACCTACAGTATCTGCGATAACTGTGCAAAATAGGAAACTTTCAGGGGTAGCTCTGTCAGAGCATATTTATGATCATTTTATTAATATTGTGCAGCCAACGGAACACCGGGCAGGGGCCTCAATAAAATATCAAAACTCTGACACTATATTTCTGGCGCCAACAGATGAAAGAGAAATCTGTCGAACGTTCATTAGTTTAAGAAACAGTAAAGCAAAAGATATTCACGGCATTCAACTTCAACCAATTAAGTACGTTATAGACATCATAGCACCATGTCTGGCATACATATATAATCTTGTTTTCTAATCTGGTCAATTTCCGCGTTCTATGAAGATAGCCAGAGTGTCTGTTAAATTCAAGAACGGTGATAAGAATGACGCAAACAACTAGAGGTCCATATCCATACTCCCAATATTCTCTGAAGGATTAGAAAAAGTTATATGTTCCCGCATTACCACATTTATCCTGAAGCACGACATAATTACAAACTGCCAGCATGGTTTTCAACGAGGCAAAGCAACAGAAACGGCACTACTGGCACAAAAAGAACTTATAATTAAAAATATTGAGGATACGAATCTTACACTTGGTATATTTATAGAATATAGCAAAGCTTTCGACTACCTGAACCATGGTATTCTGCTGACGAAGTTACAACGCTATGGCGTCCACGGTATAGCGCATTCTCTTCTTCAGTCATACCTTTCAGAACGGAAATTCCAACAGCCTAAAAATTAACGCCAGCAAAACAGAAGCCATCTTATTTGGAGCTAAAAACAAGGACACAACGATGCATCAAATGATAACTTTAGGCAGCGTACCTATAGAGATAGTGAATAAGCACAAAATCCTGGGAGTAACATTCTCCTCTGATTTGACATGGACGGGTCACATACAACCCTTGGCTAGATCACTGTCGTCAGCGGCTGGTGCACTAGCGTGATGTAGACATAATTTTCCGGTGAAAGCTAAAATTCAGATTTACCATGCCCTGTTCGCTGCTCTCATATGGGGCCCCACTACCATTGGGAATATTGAAAGACTCTTTCTTTTACAAAAAAGGGCCCTGCGCTACATCGCCAATGTACCCTACTCGCACTCAATTCAGTGTTTCTTCTCTCATTGTAAAATTATGTCTGTCAAGAACATTTATGAATTTCGTTTAATGTATTCGTTTTTCTTTTCAAATGAAAGGTACCGAGCTTTTTTGGAACACATTGGCGATTTAGAAGTTCAACAGAGTGATTCCCGCACTCGAGGTTGTGACAGGTGGTAGTTCCCCTTCGACGAACTGACTATCTTCTGCAGTCTTTAAGATGTACTGTCCCTTCCCTGCTAAACAAATGGGATATTGTAAACACAAATTGAAGTGGCTACACCGGAAAAGAAATCAGGGAATTGTTTTTAAAAAGTTGTTAACATACACGGTTCTTGTTTATATATGTTGATCAAAAATGTCGTTTGTTTTCTCTTTTTCTTTTCCTTCTTTTTTTTGCTTTATCGTGCCTTGGAGTCTTTGTATACAAATATTGCGATTTTTACGACTGTTTTTTTTTGCTCCTGTGTCACTTCAATCGCTATGCTTGATTTTTCATCTGCGCATGACAGTGTATATTGTTCGTAGCCTACTCTTGAAGTCGAACAACCCTGTATAATGGAGACAAAAAGGGAAACAGAATACTGTAGCTGTCTATATTGCGGGTGCGGGCACACAGGCACCTTTCAAGTGGTCTTTACGGTCACTTCTCGCCTGGGGGTCCCCAACTTCTTCTTGGAAATAAAGATTGAATTGAAAGGAATTGAATATTCGCCCTGCAGGTATTTTTAAAATGAATTACCAACGTAGACGGTTGCCACCACAACCGGTGTCTCCTCAGCAAGTTGTTTGAAGACGGGTTGCGCTGCCAGAGGCAACCCAGCCTGGGCCGGGGGTGAAACTAGGTCTTGCTGACCTGAGTCGCTGCTGCAACCAGACGCCGCTCCTTCCCCCAGCAAGCTTCTTCGGCATACTTCCTCAGGGGAAAGAGGCGAACGTCTTTCGTACCTCTGTAAAAGAGATGTCCCTGTTCTTTGATTTGTATGTTCCTTCATAACTTCAACCTTCCACAAATATAGAAGTATACCGTGTGAGAATCCTGATAGTGCACAAGAGTTGTTGTGAATTGAAGATTTCTGTGTTTTGGTCGTGTTTTGCACAATTTGGCACGCTGTTCAGCCGTGACAGCACTTGGTACCATGCCCTAACAGCTGGCACTTAAAACAGCGACGCGGGTGAGGTAGGTATGGTCGAACTGCACAACGAATGACGCCTGCATTTATGTTTTCAGAAATTGCTGACCGACGGAAAGCCAAGATAATGCCCTTGCGGTGTATGTCCATCTTGTCTAGGCGGATAGTGATGCTCAAAAGGGACACCCTCATCTCTCAGGTAGTTTAAAAGGTCCGCATCCTTTTCAGTCATCAGATCTGATTCAGACATCACAACCTGGGGGGTGTTGAGGCTGCTGTAGGGCGTGATCCTGATGTCCATCCAGATCTGCCAAGCGGGTTAGGGTCAGGAAAATTTTGGTTTGCTGGTGAGCTCGACATCAACTAGAACTTCACCCGTTCACAGATCTTTAACGTCGTATGATTTGCCAAGAACATGTTCAAAGACCTTGGAAACAAAGAATACGGATTGAGAGGAAAGAGGCTTCGATTAGTCCACGTATTTTGGTATCTGGTTTTGGGAAAGGAATTGTGGCAGGGGTGGAAATGAACATTCCGTGCGGTCTGATACGGGTTTTGGGAGGGTGGGGGCACAATTTCCTATGTTCCATAGAAAAAAAGTAGGGGACAGGGGTTCTCTTTTCTCAGACATTACCTCAGTGGCCAGAGAGATCCCATAGCTCCCTGCTTTCTAAAAAGACCGGAAGCCCATCGGCCTGAGCTTCACCAGGGCTTCTACGGCCACTGTTTATGGTTTCGCACCCTTTACTTATAACCACCCCGCAACGCTTGGCTACGGCGTATATTTGGGGACCCGGGGACCCCGGTGTCACCGTCCCCTTAAAACACAATATGCCCTGTGCGGGGTTTTATACCGCATGTAAAGCTCTCATTTTATAAATCATGTTTATTTATTTATTTATTTATTTATTTACTATATATACTGCATGTAAATCTCTCATTTCATAAATCATGTTTATTTAATTATTTATTTATTTATTTATTTGTTTATTTATTTATTTATTGGACGTTGATTGAAGACGAGGAAGAAGAGGAGTTGATCGCGGTTCACAGGGGTCGCTCCGACTGTAATTCCGAGATTTTGTGCAGTTTTCGCCACAACACGTAAGTGGCGACCTTATATTTCCTTGGAAATGCCCGAAATTCCGTTCAAGTCATCGGTTTTCTCCTAAATGCATTTTTATGCATTCAGGCTGCTGCTGAAAACCGGGCTATAGGTTTAGTGCCCCGGGTGAAGAACTGCTGCCTGCTCTGGCTACGGTCCATCATGATGTGTTTCTAGCAGACGCAGTACTCCTCTCCACAGCTGCAGCGACCCCGCCACATGGCATTTCCGTAGGCCGCAAGCGCCAGGCCCCACCGACGGGTGACTATATAGCAATGGAAACCACAACAGGCCCCGGCACACGCGTGGATGTGGAGCTCGCTGAACAGCAGCGCAAGGAAGTTATCGCCGATGCTAATTCAGACTACACGAATTCCACAAACCCGAAGCGCCAACACAACGACATCGATGGTCTTCAGGCGCCGTGGTCATCGCGCGAAGATACCCTCGAGGCTGTCAGCGGAGTGTGGGAGAAGCCACGGAGTCGCCGGCAACGTCAGATGGACAAAACGGTCCCACCTGTGCCTTTACCTAAACGAGTCAGTGATGAACGCCATGAGCTCGGTACACACGTCCTAAAGATTCAATTGATCGAGCACACCGACGTAATGATATTGCCCGTTCATCTCCTGCAACAGGCGATCTACCACCTCGCTGGAGACCCACAACTGACCAAGTATGTTATCATGAAAACTAATAAGAATTCCAATAGCGTTACTGCGACCACATGCGACTCTGTACATGCCGAGCGACTTCTACGATACGCGTCATCCCTATTTCGTCCGACCTGCGCCTACGGGTGCATGTATATCAACTTCCTACCCGAGGCATTACACGCGGCGTCATATATAAGTGCGACTCCTCAGCCGATAAAAATACTCTCATGCGCGCTCTTAAAGCTGGTGGCGTCGCTATACTCGCTGCACGCCCCATGGGTCGTAATGGAACTGTGCTTATCCGCTTCGGTTCTGACATCGTTCCACGGTTTGTAACTTACCACGGTTTCTAAGCCGTGTTCAAAGTTATCAGGCAAAGTCACTACTTTGCACATGTTGTCACAAACCAGGGCATAGGGCGTGTAGCTGTCCTTCCCCAACTATTATTTGTAACGAATGTGGTAGATACCACGGGTTGAAGGACTCTCCAGGTCTGTGTCCTTATAAGGAACAGGCGCAGCACTGTCTGCATTGTAAAAAAGACGGACACCTCGCCACTAGCCCAGACTGTCCAGCTCGCACTCACTTCGTCGCAATGCTTAAAATACGCCAGCAACAAAACCACTTTCAAAACCGTTACCAAAATGGCAACCGTCAACGGCGACTTACAGACCCCGGCGACTCACCCTTACCCGTTGCATCGAAAGCTTCACAGATAAACTATCTCAGTCAAGACTTCACGCCGCTGGAATCTGTCGTCAGCTACGAGGATGATCCCATAATTGCTGAAGTACAACAAGCACGTCAAAAATACGAGATACAATTCACTGAGAAGATGACAGCTCTACCGAAACAAATTTTATTACTCCAATGCAACCATGAGCAGGGAATGAATGACAAAGAAACACATTATCACACAAAGACAGAATCTCTCCTTCAAGCAAGCATCAAGCAAGCCTCAAGCAAACAACACTCTGGAAAAACAACGAACCACCTCCCCTGCCATTTCTCGTCGCCAGGATGATACCTCGCCGGACGAACCAAAGTTTCAAGTTAATTTCCAAGCCCCCAGTCACCTCAAAATTCTCCCTATGTTAGAAAAAGACACAAAAGAGACAGCAACATTCCCAGTCGAATGCCACCAGGACATTCAGTCATTTCAGCAATGCATGCAACACATAGCGCAACAGCTAACTGAGACTCAGAAGGCTCTAAACGTATTGCCATGCAGTTAGACGTGACCACTGGTCACAACCTCGCAACCATAGCTCATGGCTTCGTCTAAGCCTTATTCACACCCTGACGTTCTTCAATGGAACTGCCGTTCTCTCAAGTACAGTGCCACAGAGCTTGGGGAACTTTTCCGGACAACAGGTCAGCCCCTCGCACTCCTGCTTCAGGAAACGAGAGGTACGACCCCAGACATAGCAGGTTATCAGGGCTACTTTGTGCCGTCCATACACTACAAACAACGCGGGGGACAATTCAAAACAGAAGGACAAGCCGCCATACCCATCAGGAAGGACATACTTCACACCCAAGTTGATACCTCTTCCTATTGTACGGAAATACGGGAAACAGTAGCTGCCCGCTGCCCAATTAACAAGACGAGATATCTCGTAGCATCTCATTACGCCCGCACTACAACAGATTATCAAGCCACTCCTGGCATTGATTATTCTTGGCTACCTAGTTTACACCAGCAATACCCGCATGACAAACCCCTCTTCGTGGGAGATTTCAACGGTAAACACCTAGCTTGGTGCCACAATACAAGGGACCTTCGCGGCCAAGCACTTGTCGATAACGCTACCAGAGCAAGGCTGGAAGTTCAGAATGACCTAAACTACCCCACCCGTCACGGGCTTCACGCAAATCAGACGGACACTAACCTCGACATCACGTGGGCCTCAGTGTAGTTTGCGAATGGCGCTGTGGTACAGACCCTATGGGTTCCGATCACTACCGCACATGGATAACATTGGAAGAATCAAATTGCGTCCCACAGTGGTAGACTGGGACCGCTTTCGCTCCCTCATTGCGGAATACGAGCACACTTTACCGTTAGCCACTAAAATAGCTCGGGCTGTCAAGCATGCCACCAGAAATTTCGACGTCCCGGACGACACTCCGACACCTGACAAACACTTGATGAACCTTTGCTCGACCCGCGAGACCCTCCAATTTCAATATCTCAGCAATGGAAAACAATTCCACGACTTACTCAAAGTTCGGAACAAAACAGCACAAGCTAGACGGTACGCCAAGCACCCCAGAAGAACCCGCTGGCTTGACCACTGCGCAAGCCTAAATGAAAGAACCGGTTCCTTTAAGCTGTGGCGCACTTACAAAGCTCTCTTTGGTCCGACAAAATCCCTTAACACCACACAAAACATCCTACTTGCTCAGTCTATAGACGAAGACGAAGTGGAACGAGTTGCAGCCCAGACATTCTTCCCCCAAGATAACGTATACGATTCAACTATCTACACCTCAACCCTCGGTGATCACCTGAAGCCTGAGGACACATTCTTCACCATTCAAGAACTGCACATAGCCATTGAGGTTGTTAATGTCAAGAGCACTCCCGGAAAGGACAAAATTACTTGGCAAATGCTCCGTCAACTTGATGAGAAATCAAAAGAACAGTTGTTGGCGGAAATTAACACAATATGGGAATCTAGGATACTCCCTGTTGAATGGAAGCACTCCGTTGTGCACCCAATACCAAAACCTCAAACCCCCCCCCCCCTTGCATTTCCAACGTTCGTCCCATTTCACTTACATCCACTCTTTGCAAACTGATGGAGCGCATGATCCTTACTCGTTTCACCTACCTGCTCGAGACAGCGAACGACACCATTTACGACCCTGCACAAACCGGCTTCCGGCCCGGTCTGACGACTCCTGACAGCCTGCTCTTATTACGACCAATGATAGAGAAAAAATGGAGAAAGAATGTTAACACAGCTCCAGGAGTCCTTGTTACTCTTGACCTCAAGAATTCGACACAGTTTCCTACGCCTACATCATTTCGATTATGGGAGAGCTTAACATCGGTCACACACTCACCAATTTTGTCAAGAACTTTCTATGCAACCGCACGTTTGAAATTCATACGGGTAAAGAGCACCCCCACATCTTCCACAACTACGGAGGTGTACCACAGGGAGCTATTTTATCTCCGACTCTATTATATCTTGTCATGTCAAACATTGCCAGGCAACTCTGACAAATACCCCACATTCAAAGTACTACATATGCCGATGATATTACCATTTGGATTGATCCCCGTAAGACAGACCTGAACCAACAGCAAGTGCAGGTATATAATCAAACTGCACTCGATACTTTCGCCGACGCCCTCCAACACACTGGGATGCAGCCATCACCTGACAAAAACACATATGTGGTGTTTGGCGGCACACAGCAACAGAAGAACTCCTACACTTTTCAGTTTGTACGATCGCTCCTTAAGCCGTCCCCCGAAAAGTGGCTTAAAGTTCTTGGCATCCCTGTCCCTGAGGATGGCGACTGCAGTGTGTGGCTTGAACAAATCAAGAAAACATGGCATCAATAGCTGCACATAATCAAACGCATAAGCAACCGGTTAGGAGGGACTACAACGGAGACACTCAAACTATTGACCCAGGCTGTCCTCACGAGCAAAATCACATATGGGGCAGTATGCTTCGACATCACTAAGGCTCAGTTGCAGCAGCTGGAGGTGCTACATCGTGAGAGCGTTCGAATCATCACTGGCCTTCCCAAACATGCCAAACTCGAGGAGCTCTACAAGCACGCTAAACTCTCTCCTCTCCCAGAAATCATCCGAACCCGTCAGGAAGGCCACGCCTTCCGACGAGCATCCACTCTCGCCGGCCGTGTGCTACTCGCCCTACTGCCTCAATGCGCGGCACCACAACATCGCATGCCTTCGCCGCTTCCACCATGGGACGACTTCATCGTCGTTAACCCAAAGCCACTCCTGGTCACCGGCCCTACGCTTCGCCACTCTAACAACCACAGACGCACAGCTGAAATGACCGAGCGTTTTCCACATAGCGCTGTTTATACCGACGCCACCTGGGACCCAACCACGAATACTGCCGGATTAGCGGCCATTCAGTCGACATTTCAAGACGCCTGCCAACAAGAATACCCAACAGCACCATCGTCTACCCACTTCCAACTCGAAGCGATATTACGTGGCTATCCGACAACTTCAAATTTCTCACTGGCCTACCGACCAGCCTCGTGCAACTATCTTCACAGCCAGCCAGGAGGCATTCCGTGCATTGCGCCGGGTGCCTTATCAGAATTCTATCTGTGCGTCCATCAAGATGCTTGCCCGGAGGCTACATTGTACAACAGGACTAAAAATTCGGGTAAACTGGGTGCCAGAGCACTGCGTTAACTCCTCCGAGGAGGCGGCGAGCGCCCTGGCGAGCGATGTTCTTTCCACCCGCTCCCACCCAGTTTTGCCTCATTACGACCCTAACTTGGACCCCTTTGAAGACCGTGCTACCTACCAGCGATGTGCTAGAGCTCGACTCCGCAGCCACACCCCTGCCTATGACTACCCGTTACCTACACGGCTGCCACGTGGCCTTCAGGTTCTGATCCACAAGGCTCGTGCTAGGGTGGCGCTTACAGAGGACATCATTTCTAAGTGGCGTTCTTAGATACCAAAGAAAGGGAGGCCACCCGTTCTCCCAGGCAATACCGCAAGCAATTCACCTCCGCCGGCCATGACACCACGCACGTGCATGGCGTGCCCTTTAGGAGCCACACCGACCATTGAACATCTCCTTTGGGCGTGTCCAAGACTGCACGCGGAGCGCACCTCGTGCAAAGACAGCAGCGTTACGTGTTTGACGGACTGGCTCTACCCACCCGCAGCCACAGCCAAGCAGGTGTTTGCCTCCTTGTGGGACTTCGCTCTCGCTACTGGCGTTCATCTGAGAATGTAAAGTTTTCCCGAATTGACACCACACTCTGCACCCGCCCCCACATAGGCCGAGTCGCCATCTTTGTGTCAATGAAGTTTCATTTATTTATTTATTTATTTACTCATTTATTTATTTATTTATTTACTTATTTATTTATTTATTTATTTATTTACGAACATACTGTAGGCCATGGAGGCCCAAGCAGGAGGGGCATAAGGTGGTAACAACATCAACCATACAATAAGGTAAACTGTAAACACCAAAAAACCAGAAACAAGAAAAGCAAGTATAAAACAGTGTTCGCTAGGCCCAACTAAACAGGCACAACTAAACATTTGCATGTAATGAAAAAAGAGAGTTAAGAAAATTATCGCGTGTCTTGTTCCAATCATTAATTGTGCAGGGGGGGGGGCGGAGAAAATTTAAGCAGATTGGTAGAAGCGAAGATTGGAGTTTAAGGACAGAGAACGCCAATGACGAGTACGTCGAGTAGCAAGAGATTTCAAGAATGAACTCCAGTCAAAGGGAAGTTTGCGCTGATAAAATAAATACAACAATTTAAGGCGGCGAAACTGCCTTCTGGACTCCCGGGTTGGAATTCTGTTATTCCACATCAGCTCAAAAGCAGAATCTGTGCGACGAAATTTTAAATAAACAAACCGAATAGGTCTCCTTTGAATCTTTTCTAACAAGTCAATGTTCTTTGATATGTGAGGGTACCAAACAGCGCAATTCCATATTAAGTTTAATGAGCGTTGTGTATGCAAGCAATATATTTACGCCATATTTCACTCTGATGGCTGAGCACAGGGATAATTATGTGTCGCATCTTTGCTAGGAATCGTGTTTTCTTGCTGTATACCAGACCAAACAGCTGCATTTGTTACATGTAATGTGTTATCATTGATTATATGTACTACTGCTTGGGAGATCACCATGGGTTCATTTGCTTCCGCACACAACAACAAGGATCGGCAACAATCTCAATTTTACCAAAATTAGACGGTCGTACAGTTTTAGCGGCCTTTTTGGTAGCAGTAGTCCTGGCTGAGTTTACTTGGTGCACAGGTGACAGTAGGCTTGCGCCAATAATTGTGAGAAGTGGTAATTGATTTGCATTGTGTTGCTGTTTGAATATGTTGTGGGTGGCAGTGCAGACTTTATCGTCAAGAACTATTTTTCACGTGCCCTTGGGCTTGAGACAAATGTGAAGGCTATGCCGGAAAATGTTCAGTTACTTGATTTATTCATTCAGTCCAGTGGTTAATACAGGTATACACGGGCAAAAACCTAATACATGCTTTAGCCTAATCTACCTATTATCTGTATTGTATGCTCGATTGTCTTTTGTATGCTCGATTTACTACTTTGGGGTTTGAAGTTTGGCAAGCGTAGTTGGTAGTGTTGGTAGTGGGCTAGGTGATGGCTCCCGTGCAAATGATTTGACGACGAAGAACAGGAGCACAAAATTAAGCAGGACAAGTGTCGACATTGCGTGATCCCACAAATGTATTTGTGGGCAGCGCTCTTTCTGCAATTTTTTGCTTTTTTAGTTTCCTTATCGCACCATTATTTACTTCGCATTATAGAGTTTCCGGATTTAAATAAAATAAGTACCCAATAGCATAAAACCAAAATTTCAGGAATATATGCAAAGAATAAGGGTCGCATTTTCTGACTTCTGACAGCAGAAGATATTGTGGTCTTGCGGAAAGTTAAGCACCTCCGCCCTACTCAAGTACCAGTCAAAAACCAATGCCTTTCTGTAAAAAATCCTAAGCCATCACCACGAACCTTAAAACAGTGGAGGGGAGAAGGATACGGTCTGTAAGTGTATTCTTGGCGTCTTGGTATTTTTGCAAATGGAAATGAAACCTTTACTGGGTAGAGGTATGCAGCTTTGCTGTTAAAGTCTCGTGTCTTTGAGGCACGAAGCGGTCTAGCGCCAGGCGTTGAAAAATGAGTGTCCCGGTGTTTTTTTTTTTTTTTTCAGTACGCGTAACGAAGCGTTTCAACGCGAGGCGTAAACGACTGTTCTGGTATTTTTTACTGCGCGTAACATCCTAGCGCCAGGCGTAAACGAGTGTTCCGAGGTTTTAGCACCGCGACTACATCAGACAACGGTTACGAAGATGACGACAAGACCTAACGACGACATAACAACAGACGCCGACAGCCTAAGCACCTCAGGGGCTTCGCCCCTGAAACGCAAACTCGTTCGCTGTTATAATAAAGGTATAGTATTTTTCAGAAATTGACAAATATTACAGAATGACAAAGGGTACTAATCTTGTTAAGGACAGTCATAGGCTATTATTTAGGGAATTGATAGTGAACGAGGGTAAATAATGAACGCTTATTTGAGCAAAACGGAAGACGGTGGAGCCATTCTCTTATTGGGACTTTGTTGATGCTCGCGCCGTGTAAGGCAGCTACCGTATACGTTACGGTAATTTTCGTGTACGTGTTGTTCATACATCGAGCCGTTTTGGTATACGTGGAAAATTTTTCATTGTAAATAACATTTATGAACTCGTTGAAGATCCGATTTAAGGAAGACCCTACTCCTAATACTCGTTGCGCGAGTACTTCAACATGTAACGGCATGCGTGTTATCTGTCAGTCTTAACATGATTGCCCTCTTGATGAAACTAAATCAATTCGCTCTGTGCTGAAGGAATACTTGAGAAAATGAAAAAAATTAAAGTCCTTCAATTGAACGCAGCGTTGGTAATGGGAACACTAAGTGCAAGGGTTATACTTGACCAGCACTGCGCGAATAAATATCTAGCCTTGTTGCTAAGATGCATGGCTGTGGGGAAAGGAAACCACGGTGCAACCCCGTCTGGAACAGCTATCAACACGCTGTGACCACAATACAGAAAGATAAAGGCCCAGTCCGAAGATAGCGTGATCGGCTCTTGAACTAATACTCTTCAAGTTGCACATAATCCCAAAAACACTTCATTAGCCCACCGAACGGGAAATATAAAATACAAAAAAATTCCTCATTGACATGCATCATCATCATCATCACCAGCCTATCTACGCCCACTCCAGGGCAGTGGCCTTTCCCATTATTCTCCAATTACCCCGGCCGTGTGCCAACTGTGACCAATTTATCCCTGCAAACTTCTTGATCTAATCCGCCCATCTGACTTTCTGCCGCCCGCTCCTACGCTTGCCTTCTTTAGGGATCCACTTTGTTACCCTTAATGACCAAGGGTTATCTTGCCTGCGCATTACATGGCCTGCTCACGTCCATTTATTCTTCTTAATTTCTACTAGTATGTCCTTAACACGCGTTTGTTCCCTGACCCACTCCGCTCTCATCGTGTCCCTTATTGTTACACCTATCATTTTCCGCACCATTGCCCTCAGAGTCGTTCTCAATTTAAGTTGAACTCTCTTAGTGAGCCTCCAAGTTTCTGTCCCGTAGGTGAGTACCGGTAAGATGCAGCTGTCATACACTTTCTACTTCAGCGACAATGGTAGGCTGATATTTATTATCTGAGAATGTCTGCCCTGTGCACTCCACCCCATTGTGATCCTTCTACTCTGCCTCATAGTTGGGATCCGGGGTCACAACTTGGCCTAAGTAGAGATATTCTTTTACCACTTCCACTAACTCGCCCCTATCCAAAACTTTTGTGCTATCCCGAAGTTATATATGATTAGTTTTATGAATATTGATTTTCAGTCCCACGGTTCTAGTCCGTTCATCTAGTGCGGAAAGCATGCTTTGACATTCGTCCCCCGAGTTACTTAGCAAGGCAACGTCATCAACAAATCTGAGATTACTGAGGTATTCTCCATTAACCCTTACTCCCACCTGTTCCCAATCCAACGTTCTGAATACTTCTTGTAAACATGCTGTGAATAACATTGGAGAGATTGTGTCTCCTTTCTGACGCCCTCCCTTATAGGTATTTTACTGCTCTCCTTATGGAGGATGATGGTAGCTGTGGACCCATTGTAGATATTCTCTAGTATTTTTACATAATGCTCATCTACCCCCTGGTTCCGTAATGCCTGAATAACTGCCAGGGTTTCGACCGAGTCAAATGCTTTCTCATAATCTATGAAGGCTATATATAGGGGTTCAGAATACTCAGCGCACTTCTCTATTGCCTGATTGATCGTGTGAATATGGTCCCTTGTTGAATAACCTTTAAGGAACGCTGATTGTTCTTTAGGTTGACTGAACTCTAAAGTCGCAGAACTTGTATTACCGTTTACCTTGGTAAGTACCTTATAGACGACTGACAGTAAGCTGATCGGCCTGTAATTTTTCAGGTCCTTCATGTCACCTTTCTTATAGATTAGGATGATGTTCGCGTTCTTCCAAGATTCCAGTACGCTTGCGGTACATAGGCATTGCGAATACAGGTTTGCCAGTTTTTCAAGTACAATTTCTACGCCATCCTTCAAGAGGTCTGCTGTTATCTGATCCTCACCAGGTGCTTTGCCCCCTTTCATCTCTTTCAAAGCCTTCCCTACTTCTTCGGTCGTTACTGGTGGGATGTCTATCTCCTCCGAACTACTTTCTCATTCGACATTATCCTGGATGTCCCGGCTACTGTACAGATCCCTATAGAACTCCTCGGCCACTGTGATTATGTTATCCCTATTTGTGATGACATTGCTTTGCTTCTCTGTAAGTGCATACATCTGATTTTTCCCCACGCCAAGACGCCTCTTCACTGCTTTCAGGCTACCTGCGTTCTTTACAGCGTATTCGATCCTCTACATATTATACTTCCGTATGTCAGCTATCTTACACTTATTGATTAACTTCAAAAGCTCCGTTAGTTCTATTATGTCATCTGGGGTGGAGATTGTCATGTTTTGCCGTTTCCTAAATAGATGTTTCGTCTCCTGGGAAAGTTTACCAGTATCCTGTCTCGCCATCGTGTCCCTGACTTCTACTGCACACTCCGTGATAATGCGTGTAAGGTTGTCGCTGACTTCCTGTGTCGTAAGCTCGGCTTCCTCGGTAAGAGCTTAGTATCGGTTCTGCAGCGCGATCCTGAATTCTTCTACTTTACGCCTTGCTGTTAGCTCATTATTCGGCTTCTTTCGTACTAGCTTGGTACGGTTCCTCCTCAAATCTAGCTTAATTCGAGATCTTACCATACGATGGTCACTACACCTTACCCTTCCGAGCACTTCCACATCCTTCACGACGCCAGGGTTATCGCATAATATGAAGTCTATTTCATTTTTATACTCCCCATTCTGGCTCCTCCACGTCAACTTCCGGCTCTCCCGTTTACAGAAGAAGCTATTTATTATGCGTAGGTTATTCCGTTCGGCAAACTCAATTAGTAGGTCCCCCCTGCGATTTCTACACCCCGGACCATAATTCCTAACTGCCTTGTCTCCAGCCTGATGCTTGCCTACTTTAGCATTGAAATCTCCCATAACTACGGTATACTGTGTTTTTACTTTAGCCATTGCCGATTCCACATCTTTATAGAAGCGTTCTACTACCTGGTCATCATTACTGGATGTGGGGGCATAGCCCTGTACCACCTTGAGCTAGTACCTCTTATTGAGCCTAATTACAAAACCTGCTGCCCTTTCGTTAATGCTATAGTATTCTTGTATGTTGCCAGCTATGCTTTCATTTACTAGAAATCCCACACCCAGTTCTCTTCTGTCCTCTAGACCACGGTAACATAGAACGCGTCGATTTTTCAGCACCGTAAAGGCTTCACCTATTCTCCTAACCTCACTAAGCCCTGTGACATCCCATCTGATGCCCTTTAATTCCTCAAACACCTCCAGGCTCGCTTCACTAGATAAGGTTCTCGTGTTAAACGTTGCCAGGTTCAGATTCCAATGGTGGCCTGTCCGGGCCCAGCTATTCTTAACACCCCCTGCTGCGTTACAGGTCTGACCACCGCTGTAGTCAGTTGCTTTGCAGCCACTGGAGACTGAAAGCCGTGGGTTAAATGGCGTATTCTTGGGAGGTTGTGGCCGTTACTACACCAGGGTGGCCAATCCTGCTCTGGTGAGGGAGTGTGTTACCGGCAATGGTCGCCGGGGTCAAGCCGCACCCCAAGCCCCTACTGCAATTCAATAATTGCGCGTTTTTTTTTGTTTTTTTTTGTGGGAGTTGTCCCGCACGGGGATTTCAACCACAGTCATTCTACACGCGAGGCGGATACTATACCTCTACTCGCTACCTCTACGCCACCGCTGCACCGCACGGCAGTGCAGCGGAAAATCAAAAGTTGCCCGTGGGCACATATCGTAACAAAATACGCAGCTTATTTTCTTCCCGCGGCGGAGACTGAGCTGGGTCCCGGGAGTCTGCCGTTACGTTCTGTTTATTTGAAATAATGATTGACATTACGTTCTGGTTATTTAAATCCAAAAAATGAGCGTTATTGTACACAAAAAATAAAAAAAGCCCCAAACAACACTATATGAAGGAAATTGTTCACCACACATCCGAAATTCCAGCAAACACCTAAATTTGAAAAGTCACGCCGTAAACATACAAACTCCGCTATGTCGAACTAACCATTGTATAAACCGCTGATTCCTGCGATCATAATTCTATAAAGATATTCTTATCCTCCCCACAGCTGTAATTTCGGGAATTGTAAACAAAGCCCACGGAACAAAAGTGCTACTTAAATTCTCTAGCTCAACTTCGGTACTCATTGTTCTATCCCGACTAAGAGCCGCCATCATTGCCATAAAACACTTTTCTATATGCAAGCAACAGGTCACGTTGACATTTTTGTTACAGACAAAAAACTACATCCCTCAAGGCGCTTCTTAACACAGGTATCATTTATATAGTAAAATAGCTGAGATAAGTATTAGAAGTGCGTTTCACAAAATCAGTCTTAATTCCCTTAAATATTTATTTGAAGCTGCTTTTTAATTTACGCTCATTTGACAACCCATCAACAACATTGAGCATGTGGTTTGTCGGTATTGCAAATAATAAAGGCTGCCATAGTTCCACGGCGCAAGGAACATCATAATAAAAAGTAAAACCAATCTACAATTACATAGCAGACAGTGTACTCACAAAATTGGCAATAGGACGAACGCAAGACACGCCGTAAGTAGCTTCATAAGCTGTCCATACGCTGCATATGTTGAATAACAGCTTTAAAAAGTTGTCTGGGTCTCATCTTGAATTATACAATAGAGCAGCTGCAGTTTAACAGACAAAACAGACAAAATGTCAAACAAAAGCCCCGGCTTTTGTATTTATTCGTTTTTAAGCATTTTCGGTATTTTACAAATACTATACCGACAAGTTCTAAAGAGTGATGATTCCTTCGCATGAACCCTATATGTAGTATTTGATTGCAACACGCTATTCAATGCCAAAATTCATGTGTAGTTAGCATCCGTCCTATTATCAAGCATAACAGAACAACTTACAAGGACTTACGGTATTCGAGCCTAGAGCCTATTGCAAGATAGATTTACTGTTGTAGCTTCGGTGTTGTTTTATAACTATAACGTCTATGACATGATATTCAAGATATGACACATTTTGTGTTTCTTTGACATCCTTTGCTTTTTGCTTTTGTTCCAATTTTTCCTTGCAACTCTTAACGTTTTTCAGCAATTTTACTGTTTTTTAGTTCTAGGCTGTATTGCACTGGCTAGATAGAGACTGTAATTTTGTGAGGACGTTCTCCGGCGTTATGCAAATTTACGTTATTTTTTCTATTGTGAGGCAATTAGGTGACGGCACTGTGTTAGGTAAAGCTATGCGTTTGTGTAATAAATTTTGTAACTTTCAGACACAAAAAGCAACAAGCAATAAAAACGTAGTCAGGCTGATTGTTTCTCTGTGGTAATTGAGCCTCCCCATCAAAGTAGGCCTTGACTGCGAAGTACGTATAAGCAGGACCCTTCCAAACAAGGACAACGGCTGGCACGCGTATTACACGTCCGCAATACTTAGCCTAATTGAAAGTGCATTTACCTTTCACGGAAAACAAGAGTAGATAATTGAGAGCGGCCGGGTGCCTTTACTAGGAATGCAAGTAGTGTCACTTGTCACGACTCCAATAAAAACTCCCACCTCCCCTCGCGCGAACCCCTGTGTAGATGCGACGCATAGGCGGAGCGGCGAAGGGACCGCGTTTTATAGCGCGCATAACGTTGAGGGGACTGCGTAAGCCGGTCCCAGTCGATGACGACGTTGGCGTACTTGTAAAGCGGCGTGGACTCTAGGTGTTTGAGCCAAGCGTGGATGTTGCTTCGCCGGAGAACGGCACACCGGTTATATGCGCAGCGCGCCCGAAGGAGAGGAAACCGCGGAAGAGAGAGTACTGCACATGCGCCGGCCCCAGCGCGTCTGCCGCGGCTATGACGCAACACAATCCAACACAATCCACTTGAATCCAATCCAATCCAAATCCAATCCAAGCCAATCCAATCCAATCCAATCCAATGCCCCTCGCGAGAGAGTGTTCGCTATCGGAGAGGAGAGTGGGTGAGCGGCGGAGAGCGCAGCTGGCGCGGCGAGGAGAATGGGGGGAGGGGCGGACAACGCCGATGACGACGAAACCGAAGGGACAAGGCGAGTGAATCAGATGCTCTGCATCTAAAAAAGGGCGTTAGAAATGGCGCAGGACGGTGGAATAAAAGCGAACACAAGAGTGAAGATGGAGTTCGTGCCATGCAACGCAATACAAGCAACAAAATAATAAAACGAAACGTGCGCTTTTTTCCGACTCCCCTTTCCGTAGCAGTTAAAAGGCAGGCCAATTAAATTCAATAAAAGAAGCCTCTATTCATTTACCATTAGGGCAGAAAGACGAGATGGGAAGACACCGAGAGTGGAAAGCCGTGAGGAGAGAGGGGGGTACGTGAAAGGGGTGGCGGAAAACTCGTCTTTGCTACACTTGCTTTAAAGTAAGAGAAGGCGTGGCAATTGTTTGACATGGTTCCCTTCTTTTTTTGCCTTTTCGGACTGCGCTTTTTTCTGCATTAAGGCCAGCGTTCTTTTTTATTGTTTATCAAATTCAATGGGTGGGGGGCTTTCTTAGACAACGAAGAGCCACGTTTGTGCTGCGATAGATTGCCAATAAAGCCTAGAAAGACCACCACAGATGCAGTAAAGCAAGTATAAACTTGGTAATTGTTTTACTTTGTTTTGTTCTTTTCAGCATTCCATCCTAACTATTAACTTTCATTTTGCATGTTTTGTTGCGTTTTGAATAGTGAGGCTTTATGTCCTGTCGTCGTTACTTTGTTTTCGTGTGTAACTTTTCATAATGTCAAAGATAAACTGGGTTTTCAGCGTGACGTGCTCCAAATAACGACCAGCAAGACCAATGCGAAAGTGTCATTTAATTAATAAATGCTAAAAACATAACCATGCATGCTTCAAATTTTCAAGAACGTGACGGCGATGGCCGTGTTTCGGTGAGCGGTGAACGTAGCGAGATATACAAGACGAATAACAATTGAAATTCATTGTCGTTTGACAAGCAATGAAAGGGCAAGACAGGAACATGTGACGTAACACTCCACAAAAAATGACAAAAATAGAATACAAAAAGTACGATAAAAAGTAGTAACCTTCGACACGGGCGCCACGGAACCTGTAGAGCCGGTGTGCGCGCCCTGCGCATGCGCTAGGAGTTAGCAAATATTAAAGGAAGTTCACCCCAAAGCAACGCATTTCACTTCTCTTCCGTCTCTGCCGCCGGTAACGTCGCCTCCGTCAGCGGCGGCAGAGACGGAGTAAAAGTGAGACAGTCTAACACCGGGTTTGAGCTTCTGTTATTTTATAGAAACAGATTCCACTCATGTACTTAAACAATACAACTCAACCAATCACCAGTCAGAGATCATGCATTCATAGAACCCGAGCAAAAGAATATTTCTTTGAAGTAATAACGGGCGTTGTTAAGTACATTTCACCTGTCTCTGGTTTCGGTCTGTGTAAAGCCACGTGTGTGAATTCAAGTTACGTGGCATGGGTAATCGTTGCGGTGTCGTTTCCAGCTTCTCTTTCCAACCACCTTCACGCGGTGGATTGGCAAGCAATTTTTCCCTTCCACTCAAAACCAAAATTTTACTGTCTCTAAAGAAGTATCTTCACGGAAGCACAGTTCGGAATCTTGCTTGTGCTAAGTCACGTTGTCCAACATCAAACTCCAAAGACCATTGTGTACAAGATTTCCCGTAGCGTTGTCTGTACACTCCCACCCTGAAACCTTTTCGTAAACTATGCAACCAAGCCTGTTTTTAAAGCTATTATGATCTAATATGCTGCAATTACGGAAACGACTATTTACAGTGCTCCAGGCTACTATGGTGTCTTCGGGAATGACGTAACATATTTAATGGCAGCTACTACTGCATGGCAAGACAAAGTGAATACAACCGTACAATATCTGACCTCAAGCCGCACATGAGGCTACTTCGTAAAACATGGCAGGTGGGCAGTTATAATCAGACATACAGACAACAAACTACGGTTACAAAGGACACTTCGGATGATACAGAAGTGGGCCCCACAACCCGTAATGGCGGAAGCCAGATTACGGATTTTCATACTAAGCAACACACTCTCACCTGCTCAGTAGGGCTTTCATACCAGTGTGTTGCAGGTGCGGAGAAGGCCTCTCAGTAGCTCCCATTATATTTAAATGTAAAGCAACTCCCACAACACGACGCAAACCCTTGCAGTACAAACAACATATTACACTAGAATATCTTTTCAGAAGACGCTCCCATGGTTGAGATAGATAATGGTGTTAAGTTTTGGACAAAGCTTTTAACGCCTCAGTTCGTTCTCTCACATTATCACAACCAGACCCTTTACACCAGCCATCTTCATTGCTTTTTAGTTCATTGCACATTTGTTTTTACTTAGAGGCTTTTTAGTATATGCTTTCACGTAACTGTCATGAATTATTTTCGGACGTTCTTTGCCCATAGTATGTATTGAGCGACAACCAATCATGATCATCCTGATCATCATATAATAGCACCATAACAGTTTGACAGGCGATAACTCAGTAACATTCGGGGTACGTAGCCATCAAAATACTTCGTGCCGTTGTATCACGAAACGTAAGTGTAGAGTAAGGCCGGGTTCAGTCTGTTGCCGTAACTGCCGTAATGACGTTTAAGAATGACGTCATTTCACGTCTTTGCCAACCGAACTGCGTGACGCCGTTTTTTTTTTGCCTCCATTGATCACGATATGGCTTTGGGTCAGTAGTCTGAACATACCCTAACGCATAAACGCGTAGGCGCGTAACCAGATAACAATAAATCCGTTTTCTCGAGGTGTTGAAAAGCGTGGACACGCAGTGGTTAAGAAAGACTAGAAGGCTAACGATGAAATAAGGAAAGAATAGTGGAGAATCCAAAACAGCAAAGGTAACCAAAAAAGAGGCAAGGCAGATTGAAACGAATAAATAGAGGGAAAAAATGGAAGCTAAAACGTCGTTAGAAATGTCGAGGGCTGAAAAAATGAACATCAGAAAGGAAAATTTCTACGATAATTCCCAGGGCAGTGCTTTGCTTTTTCAGGCTAGAGCAGGTTGCCTGCGAACTAAGAGTTTTGTGGGGAAGTATTCACAAAATGATGGGGTATGTGTGGTCTGCGGAAAAGAAACAGAAACTATGCGGCACATAGTGTTCGAATGTGAGGGTATCCATCCAAATCTACATGAAGGGAATATTGGGCTTCCAGAATCCCTAGGATTTCAGGGTATCACAGAGGAAGTTAACTTCAAGGCTGTCGAGGGGACGAAAGGAAGATTAGAATGCTGGTGGACGAAAAACAGAGAGGGGAATATTGCCTAGGAAGTTACCACCTGTAACAGGGAAAAGAAAGTATTTCGGGCCTAATAAGCTTTAGTGCCTGCCCTAAGCAGCGCTAGTATTAAACCAAGAGTGTAAAACATGGTTATATTAGTCCTTTTTGGTAAGATGACATGTCATCACCCCGCTTCAAAGGGGAAACCAACAGCAATCATCATCACAATCATCATCATTTATTTGTGGTTCTGCTGGTCATTTGAGCTTCTTCTACGGGAACCTAGAGATATATACAACTTATTCATAATTACTATATTCCATTGCAACAAACTTCAGATTTGCTTATTGGAAGAGGTGCACTAAATAAGTATTTTTCCAGTATTCCAAAATAAGTTCGCTAGAAATTATGGCGTCCTAAATTTGTTCGCAAAAACGTTCACTTACTTTGTGTTTGTAACTTTGAACTTTCAAAAGATTGTTTTCAAGGCCTTCTTGCTCTTAATAGCACATTTCAATGTAAAAAATGACGGTAAGTTTAAAATACATCTGTTTACGCGTAGAAACGGACTTTACAGAGGTAACATAAGTGGACCAATAAAACACTGTGCGGGTTAGCGAACATTAGAGGCCAAGTTCAGCTGTACTTACTAATATACAAATTGCACCTTCGCATGCTTTCTCTGCATGCACCACAGCCAAACGTCATTGCTTCTCGCTGTAGTGCACAGAAAAATAGAATGCATCAGTGATTGGTTTAGTGCCGTTCGTGATATACAGGAAACGACTATGTGTATTTTGCTTTGCTGCCTTCCCCGCCAATAAAGCACTAGGGCTCACGCCGCAAAGATTTGCTTATTGGAAGAGGTGCACTAAATAAGTATTTTTCCAGTATTCCAAAATAAGTACCAATGTACCAATGTACCAATGTACCCCTAATGTACCAATGTACCACTAATGTACCAATCACCACCTATAACACCGGCCAGCAACCAGAACTCAAGGTTGTCTGGCCCTGTTTCTTACCTATGAAAATGCCAACGTACACAAGTAAACCACGCTGCTGCCATACGCACCTGCTCGAATACGCACCTGCTGACAGAGTTTCTTCCCTGAGAAAATAATAATTTGCTGTAAAGGATATTCGGAGCTTTCAAAGACGTCAGGTAACTGGTTTCTTAGCTTCAAATGCATAGCTTCCCCCCACATAGTTGATACTACCCGCTCTCACGTGTGTTGTTGTCATCTTACCTTGTTCGCTACTGATAATGGTACTCTTCCCATCTGACTTCGTAAAAGGCATCGGCTTGACTCCTCGGCAATCCACAGTGCAGTGTAGTGTCTGGTTGTGCACGTGGGTTACCACTATGCAAATTATCCGGCCGATGCCCTGCAAAACTCCGGTATGTGAGCTTGAAATAAAACATTCGCGCTCTGTCAGGAGCACGACCGGCTATATAGATAGCGACCTACCCATGGCTGCCCGCGACAGTGGTAGCCAGCGTGCCAAATATTCTGCCGTGTAGGGAAGGCGTGCTCCTTCAGGTGGGGTGAAGTTTAATCCTCAAACTCGCCGGCTTCGCTTCGCTCGCAGTGGGGCCTGCGACTGCTCGCATAAAATGTAGCGGTCGTACCAATCAATGCCGAACGTGACCCGCTAATGTACCAATGTACCCCTAATGTACCAATGTACCACTAATGTACCAATCACCACCTATACCACCGGCCAGCAACCAGAACTCAAGGTTGTCTGGCCCTGTTTCTTACCTATGAAAATGCCCACGTACACAAGTAAACCACGCTGCTACCATACGCACCTGCTCGAATAGCGTTCTCCATTTTCGAGCATTTTTGTAAGTTTAAACGTAAAGAAACGTATTCGACTTCGATTTACATCAACGAGCTTTATTTCGACACGAAGCTCGTCTATGCACCGGCAAACGTTTACAGTGTATGCTGGATTTTGTGTAAACCCCCAAACAGCGCCATCCTGTGCGTGGAAGCGCCGTCCTTCTTGCGGGAAAAATGTTTTGCAGCGAAAGGAGCACTGATCGATGGCAACATTTTCAGCGGCGCTGCGGAGTTTACACCTTAACTGGAGCGCCACGTTCGCAAAAGCTCCGTCGGGCTGGCTTACAAGCCCAACAATTTGCAAAGTTGAGTATGGCAGCCGTCTTACGTCATTTGTTGCGGTGAGAAACACAGCTATGTTCAGAATATCTTTTTTGAGCAACTGCCCCTGTACCAAAGCGATCGGTACCGATGAAAACAAATTACCTTTGCCGTGCGGCTGTCGGGCTTTCTCACCTGCAAGCGACAAATACCATCTCGTACGATAGGATTCACGGAAAGTACGGTGCAAAAATGTAGCATGATATTTCAGGACATTCTTTCCCGAACTCGTTTCTGTTCGCTAGTTTTGACGCCGAGCCTAGCCTAAGTCGAATATAACCTACAATCATTATGTTCGAACAGCGCAAACTTAACGGCACAAGAAAATGACACAACATGAGCAATCGTCTTGTGTCCTGCATTCGCACCGTTAAGTTGCCGCAGTCCCATCATAATGAATATATACCAGCTATTCCGGTCCTCGACCTTGCTACAACCTACAACCTTGGCATCACACTCAGTGCAGCTACTCCTTCAAGAATTACTATTCACGCTGCTGCGGCACTGCCTCAAAAGCTGAGTGCCAAGACTGCGCACGAAAGTTTCGACGCACGCTAGTTTGTTTGTTGTTTTATTATGTTGTTTTATGGTTGTTTTATTAAGCAAATGAGAATTAATCACGTCCCAAGTGCTTCTTCCTGTATTCCTTTTCCTTTTTATTCAGTATAAGAGACAGTGAGGGCATAATGCTTCCTCCTGTTAATTTTTTCCGTGACATGCTATTAAAAAACGTGCTAAATGTTTATTTTGGTTTTAATTTGTCGGAAATGCGCACGCTATCAAATGCGTTGAATGCCACGGAACTCGTTATCAAAGGGTAAGCAGCTGTGGAGTGTTTTTTGCGGATGATAGCCGGGTGGGTGCACGCTTTCGTCAGCCTAGCCAGGTAGAAAGTTTTCGTTGACAACATTTATTTTAGCGCATTGTCGAGCCCACGGAAGGTGTGAACTTCTCCCAATGTGACTCGGCAAACATTGATCCCAACGGACAGAGAAAGACGATAAACAAGGATGGCAGGCTGAGCAAGCGCGTATACAGCGGTGGATTGGCGATTAAATGCAGCGTCAGCCAGTCCACTGGTGTCGGAAGAAAAAAAAATAACAAGCAATGGCAAATTCCCCACGTGAAATCAATGACCATGGTCAGGTCGCTATGTATAAAGCCGGTCGTGGTCCGGAGCAACAGCTTCGTTCAGGTGACCACATGATTTATATAAATTATGTGGGCGAAAGTGCCCCTGAAGTGTCTTGTTTTAACCCCAATGCACATCCGAGTCAATACAGAAACAGCGAAAATGTCTGAGTAGCCTACGGTGACTGTAGTTCTTCTAAACACGTTTTATTTCAAAATTCTAGCTGAAGGTGTTTCAGATCCACATCTCTCGACTGAAAGCACGTCAAAAAGCCTACCTTGCCAAAGAAGTAGCCTAAAGCAGCAAATATCGGCAGGCACTGGTGCCACTTTGATAGCATCAGCCCTATTTCTGGTGATCACGTATACATTTTGGCTGAACGCTTGGACAATATAAGTTTCGTGAATATCAAAATGTACTTGCCGACTCAATTCACCTCACACTCGCCAGTCAATGTTTGTGCGGCTGCTCACGGTTGCGACGAAACAGTTGAATACTTCATATATTGGACATTTAGCTTTGCAGCTGCTGCGGTGGTACAGTGGTTGTGCTGCTAAACGCAAGGAGAGTGTTTCGATCTTGGTGCCAATGACTGCTTTCATAATGAAGGCGACAAGAAAAAACGCACTAATGCAATAATTTCCACGCAAGCAACATGTGCAGGTGACCAAAATTATTCTGGAAGCCTCCATCACAGCACTTCTCATCGCCGGAAGGTAGCTTGGCTCTTTAAACGGAATTACATTTTTGGGGTTTGTTTTGAAGTTGAACAGCATTGTCTACCTCGTTTTCCGGAAGGCAGACGCTGGAGAACCCTGAACCTAGCAGGCAAGATTGTATTTATTTTTATAAGCTTTTTTTTTTCTTATTTATCACCGCCGCCTTGGAGCGCAAAGCGCAACATGGTGGCATGGGGACTACAAATTAATCCCACATGACTATCGTGTCTTCTGCACTTGGTGCACCGATTGCTCGACGCGGAGGAAAATAACGAGTAAGCTAAACTTCGTTTGTTGCGCTTACGCATATCGGCACAGCTTCTTATTGCGAAATTATTCTTTTCTGTAAGAACAATCGGCAATTGTTTAATAATCTCCTCACACCATGTTCCTCGTAGTTCTTCCTTCATAACGTCCTGGAAAAAGCAATGACGAAGTCTAGAAGCAACTGGCCTAACTCTCACTCGGAGCCTTACCTTTGAAAAAAATTGCAGCGAGCACCAGCATTCTATAGAAGCAAATGCGAAAAACGGTATGGACGGGTTAAGCCCGAGAACTGGTGGCGCCTTCATGATTGAACGGCCCAACGACACACCGTCCAGTTAAAGTGCAAGGATTCAGCCGGCTTCTATAAGGGCGATGTCCATGCCAACGTAAAAACACAAAGAAATACATCTCAGCGTGACCTACCTCGAAGGAACTCTACAACATTCCCGCCTAGAATAATGTTATAGTGCCGTCGATTTTTGTTCGAAGCGGGACGTCTCGGTGTTTTTAAGGTTGCAAGAACACAATATAGGCTGCAGACCTTGTGCCTGCCATAAAAGTTTTGATGCCGCTAGACAAGATGTCCGGGAAAGTCAATGTACTAATGTTTGTAACGCCTATGAAGATACCCTCTACTTGGCACAGTTGTAGAGGGACCGTGAACCTGCACACATATCGGAATTCCCACTTGCTGTCATATATTTTGGAGGAGGAGAGGAAGGTGGTTTCAGAAACAATGGGAGCACCATCCTTTTTCCGTAGGGTGATGATATGATATCTAAGCCTTTTCTTATTTGTGGTTCAAAATCCTTCTCATGCAAGCTATTTAGGAAAAAGCCTGAAAACGTTGCTTGGGCGGTTCCATTTGATGCGTCCATAAAATGGAGTAATTTACAGCAAATCTAAGCTATTTCTCCTAAATATTGAGAAAACATGTAATGATTTCTCCCTTTCTCACAAATGCATATTATAAAATTCAAGTCATTAGAGTATTTAAGTCATGATAGGATGAACTCAATTCGATTCGGTGGTGCTTTATTCATCACAAAGAAACAACATACAATGGGTATATACAGTAGGAGGTCCCGAAGTCAACGACTGCAGGGGGACCTCCTATAATACAAGCATCAACAAGTAAATATTTCAACAGACAGTGTTTACAGTATCATGTTGAAACAGACAAAACAGATATTACAAAACTGAGATTACACAATTATAGTAAAAAAAGCAAACAAAACATGTGATAAAAGCAAACAAAATGAACTCAAATTGACTGAAGATGAGCACGTAAGGTATTCTTGAAGGAAGAAATATTGGAAGCACTTTTTGTGAAGTTAGGCAAACAGTTCCATTAGTAAGCAGCATAAAAATGCACAGCTTTTTTACCATAATTAGTTTGAGCTTTAGGAAGTAAAACACTGTTATGCAGCGCAAAACGAGTACAGCTCTGAAGTGTAAGCTGGTTAACAATGATAATTTCGATAGGGAGCCTACTGATACTACACGGAGACTACTGATTCTGATATGTTGCAAGGAGGACAGGGGCGTCGGGTATGTATTTCAATTTAAAATCTTTAGACCCAGATGCTTGGCGGGGCGTTGGTATTTCCAGTTACGCTTTTTCTGTTCATTGGGCCGGTAATTTAGAAAAAAGTCCTCTCATGTTTAGCGGCATCTTGTGACGACATACCTAAAAGTATTTTTCGTATTAGTATGAGCGGCACTTATCAGCAAAAACAAATTCTATGTATCAAGAGCTCTAAGAGTTATTGGAGAATAGGTAAAAGCACGCAATTTAATTTGAAATGCAGATTTGTGCCTTGCAGACGCATATGCAGTTCATGCAGATTCAGATCTGTGCAGATTTATACGAAATGGTAATACTCCTAAACTTCCTAGGTGGGCATGTTGCGGGCTACATGTTTCAGCAAAGCTGTACTTAAATCTCCAAACGGATTCCCAATATGACGTAAAATTTGGAAAAAGGCCGTTGCCTTCTTTTCCTCTCTTTGGCTGTATATATCCGTAAATCTAGAGTTGGTGATCCCCTAGGCCATAGTGAAACAGTACTCCCAAAATTTAAAGTGTCCTCTTTCTCCAGGCATGGCTTAGATACAAAAGAAGGCTAAGCCATTCTCTTTGTACGTCCAGACCTTTTCACTGCTCTGTTTAGCAAGATGCAAAGCAAAGGGAGTGCTGCAGGCATTGTGACGATGAACTACACGGGCCGGAAGGTTCAGCATGTGGAGTGTAAGGTTCCTATGTGCGTGATATAGATGTCCATCTGTGCCCCGACCTCGTGCGTAATTATCTCATGCTTTATCGGTATGGAGTGGTTAAGTTGACACAAATGGTCCCAACAGAAACAGCGCCCCAGCGGTGGCAGAGATAAGTTTCTGGGTGTGCGTCGTATTGGTGTACGTTTGTTGACTCGGTGCACACCCAACGCAGTGCCATGCGGGGTGGCTGCAGGAAAGTACAGTAATTCTGTGCGTCTTCACAAGTGCTTGTATCAACCAAAGTACGCTCTAAAGTGACCACAGTTATGAGTAGGCAGTTTCGCTGCTTGGTTTTGGCTAGATCTCGCATCAGTAAAGATTGACTTCGTAGCCGGAATGAAAGCCTTTAGGCTCAAATAACACCGAGAATTTCCCTGCTGGCTCCACCTAGAAGCACACGCTCTGCTCGAACCGAAGTCCCTCCACAAAACATTGTTCTTTTATATGCAGGCAGCGTACGCAGAAATTGTGGCCACACTCTACCCATTGCTCGAATCCCTGACCAGCTCGTTCACCATGGATGGCGTTGACAGCCTTTTCTCCGACCATGTGATAACAACTCTGACTTCATGCGCTACAGATGCGCCACAGTAACTTCTTCCAGCGGTTAGGTGGTTTGTCTTCACTTCCAGATGCTAAGTGGTTTTTGAAAACGCGTTACCTCTTTTTCCCTAAAATAAAGAGCGTGCCTTGTGAAGGTGAACCTCGTCAAGGATGCTGTACGGTTGAGTTATTATAGTCACCTTGCAAGTCCGAGTCTTCAGAAAGACGCCTATCTTTCGCGATTGAATCACACGGTTTAGTTTGCATCGGATTAAAATTTGCAAGTCCTACTCTTTTTGGAGACCATTACGCAGCATGCAGACCGTCACTATCTGGGAAAATACGGAAACTCTGGAAAGCACTCAACATTCAGCCCGAAATTCTCTCCCGTGAGTGCAGCAGCTGGCCAACCTGTGAGGACTCCGCTCTTCTGATACAAAAACCTCAAGTGCCACTCCGTACAAATCACGACCAAGCGCAAGACTGAGGTGCATAACCCTCGCCCTTGACGGCACACCAATTCCGTAAAAGACAAAAATCAGCATTCCTATACCCAGTCTTCAAAGCGACTATAGCCTTTTTCCTCAAGCAAGAGGAGCAAATGGTTCATGTGATTGATTGTTCACATAATGCGCCACATAGCCAACAATGCCACTGCGACAACAGATTGTATTCTCAAAACACTTGCTCAATACCCTCCGCCTTACTTCATTCCCGCCTTAGTAGAGAAGCGGCATCGAAGGAACATCCTCAAGCGGAAGGCTACTATGGTTACTCTCAGCCTTCGTCTCAGCACAAGTAACGGGGCTCTTGTTGAAGTCAGAGTTAACACGGAAAGGTCGTACATAAAACAAATGCGTAAAATGATGACTGTTCACAACGCAAACTAATTTCAGCGGCTAGTGCTACGCCGCGAGGCGGACTAATCATATAGGTAGCACCAGCTACGCATCCCGTCCGTTGTCACACCTTATTAGCACCTTGAGATCCCATTTCACAGCTTCACGACAGAAACCTAATCGACAAGCCCTGCTGCTTAACTGACAAAAAATGACTGTATTATCAACCGTATAGGACAAATCCATGCATTTGACACTCGCGGTTGTAGAGATTCAGGTTATCCCTTGGAATCAATTACGAGCGTTATTTTCTCCAGGGCTCTGCGTCTTCGCCACTCGTTCCCATTATCACTGATTCGAAAGAGGCTTGTTGATGAGAGAATTCGAAAGATGATTGTTCTCATGAAACTAAACACATACACTTTTAATGCACAAAATCAACATATAGCGGCAATACTTTATATTATTTGCACTCCAAAGCACGTTACGAGTGGTGGTGGGGAAGTTGAAAAAAGTTTGAAAGTGAAGTGTGAAAGTGTGGGGATTCCGTCGGCTATTGCCTTCTTGGAATATCACCGAGGAAATCATCACCATCACAATTACGAACAGCAGTTCGTAAATACACCGACGAGAAACGCTATACACCTGTCATCTCCCCAGGGTTATTTAACGTGCTCTTGAGTTTCATACCATTCAACCTGATGTGTAAACATACGTGTCTGCAGATGATATTGCCTTTTCTGTTCTTCGCAGGATAATCATTCGCTGTTTCATTCTCCTCAGTCATATTTGAACGCCCTGGAATTATGGATGGACACTGAAATTTTCGTTATTATTAATAAGTGCGTCATTCTCGTATTTCCCCTTACACACCCAATATCGATCTCGTTATCCTATCGACAACAATCCTTTCGGCAGGTTTATTCGCTAACATACATTGGAATCATATCTGACGGTAAATTGAATTGGTGCCTACACATTTATCACATTACAGCGAAAAGCTACCGCGCTGTCGCTCTTTTTAGTGGTCTTAGTCATAAGCGAACAACTCTGAGAGCAGATATGCTCTTGATGATTTACAGCATGTATGTTGGTTCACCCTTAAAATTTGGGTGAGTTCTGGTGTCTGGTTCTGCGAACTATAAGCTATTGCCTTTAGTGAAGCTTGAGCAAGGATTGCGCTTCTGCTTAGGCCTGCCCGGTTACGTCCCAATCCGGGTGTTGTACTTATATGTCGGACTCCAAACGCTGAACTTAAGGTTCAAATACCTAACAGTCAATGCATTCGCAAAGTTCCTTGAGTCCCCGCTGGCCAGACCACGAGCTGTTTCTCCTGCATTCCATGTCGTTTTTGGTGCTTATTGGTCTCACCTCCGTCGCCCACAGGTCATTTTTGCAAATTCGTTGTTTCTCCATTAAACACCACCCTCCTTTCAGTTCCCGCCTTGCAGTTACCATCCACAGTAGTAAACATTTCGTTCGGAATGATTTTTCTGAAAACCGCTAAGTTTCTCCCGACTAACATAATTCATAACATTCTCCTGATTCACTAGTCCGAATAAAACCGCTGATATGTTAGCCGAAACATCTTCGGCTTGAGGATTGTAGAGGTGCTACCTCCGTTTGCTGCCGTGTTGCTGGCACGTTATCCCAAGTAAACGTTGGCCCAAGACGCCTCTGATCGCGGGCTGTGCACTTCACCTCAGCTCAAATATCAGGTTTCGTTGGAAAAGAAGTTTCTGCCATACTCGCTTGTGCGAATTATCGCTTACCTCTTTTCGCTGTGGCATGCCTCCATTTAAGCAACATCTATATCGGGCAGATTTTACAACATCCCCTTGTACCAAGTTTGCCACGAAATTGACTCCGATGAACATTTCTTGCTTTTGTGCCACCGATGTTCTAATCATCGGAGAAGGCTGCTGGAGACTCCCCTGCGACGTCTTGGACTGCCACTGACTGTGGAAATGCTTTTGTCATTTCGGGGCACTAGGCTGGGTAATTGCCATAGGGACGTGCGCAACGCCATTCACTTCTTTATTTCGAAAACGGCTCGTCTGCCGCGCTAAAAATTAGCCTTACTTTTACCTGGTTTTCCTACTCTTCTCCCTGTTTTTTCTTGTTTTTTCTATATCCCTCTCTCCCTGTCTCTAGAACTTACACTATTTTTGTTCTTCTGCTCCACTAGTATGCATTATTCGGTTGATTAGCGTCAAAAAAAGACCTCTTGCTGGTCAATCCCCATAAGATAGTATGCGCCATTTTTGGGCCACCACCACCACCACCATCTCCGCATTCTTCCCGTAATTTATGTAAATAGGGTAGTTCTACTGTACACATTGCGCAGAAAGGATCACGTGGCACAAAGCTAAATTTATTGTATACCACATCACGGTCCTTGTCCTAAAGATGAAACGAAACACATATCTACAAATAGGTGAGCCCAGGGAACCCGGCTAGAGAAAGCATCTGACTGTTGTACAATGACTTTCACCCGCAGTTGTAATAACTCATAAAAATCGTGCCATGCAGCTGTCTTTATCCCAGGAAAACACCTGACTTCGCTACTTGTGAGAAGCGGATCGATTGACAGCGGGTTGCCCCAAATCAATTCATGAAGTTTACGCCGTTTTTGAACACTAGCTACCTCAGTGAACTAACTGGGGAATCGAAGTCAAGGACTGAGCAAAATAAACACCGATTACTTTACAGCAATGCATGACATCAGTAAAAAGCGGTCGTAGCCAAACAAGGTAAGCTTAAAAGGGAGGCAAACCTAAAGCCTTGCTTGTAAATATGTCCGGCAAGTCTTGCGTAATGCGTGTACTACTGGAGCTTTCCCTGGAAGAAAGTGTGGCGACTATACTTCAGCGCGAGTCGTTGTGGGGTAAAACGTTGTGGGGTTGGTGTAAAACTTCGACGTAGCAAGCCGGTCTCTTTTTCGTCTGCTCTCGTTGTCAGCTGAATGTGCTCTCACAATCACCACCCTCGTTGACTGGTGAAAAGAAATTTCTGCGGTCATGACGTGATTTCCGCATTTCTACCAAAGTTATTTCTTTAGAGCGAGCCAATACGCCTGATTCATTAGTACTTCGGATCCCAGAGACTCCTAGTACACGTACTATGCTTCTTGTTTTAAAAAATATGCTGCTTTAGAGAGCAAGTTGGTTTGCTACTTTGCAGGCAGACAAATACCTTGGTGGTGGCAGGAATGCTCATATCCCGAATTCGTTCTTCTTAGAACAACCTCCACCTTTCTCTATCTTTACAGCCCACCTGAGCGGGATGTATGTCTCCTGGTAATGCCAGGCCATTTCCGGAATTTCTCCTACACGGTTTGGCATGTCTCCTACAAAGGTCCCAAAACAAATCTTGAAATTGGTTTGGGGGCTTTTTTGTGCCGGCCTATGTAAGCAAGAAAGTACTGGCCATATTTACGAGCTGATAAATTAGCGAGAAACCGGACAAACGATGCAACTATACTAAAATTCCTAATATTAATAGAAGCTCGCTCCTATCAAAGTTCTTGTAAAACGGAGTTTATACATGTATATATGGTTCTTCTACAATTACAATACGCGTTCAATGCATAATGTGCATGCGATAAAAACAGAAATTTGTGAAAATCTCTTGCAGCACTTTTTTCCTTCCTTCAGCAGCATAATTTTTTTTCAAAACACAAGCCATATATAGATCATACACCTTAATAGCAATGTACTCGTGAAATTTGAAGCGTCTAGAAAGAGCACTCTGGTGGCACCAATTTCAAAAACAATTATTTTGCCTTTTAGCGGAGTCGGAGGACGAAATAATTATAATTGGTTTTGTACGTTTCTGTACGTATTGCTAAATACGTAAGATGAATTAGCAAAAACAATATGAATACATCAACCAGTAAAAAATATTTTGGAGATCATTATGACACCCAATCTGCTCCAAAATATGGACCCGCACCATCAGTATTGAGTAAAACAAAACCTAAAACATTTTTTAGATTCCGACGTACTACATACATATGCAATAAAAACTTCGATATCTGAAGGACTGAGCCAAGTAACAGGAATTTACAAAAACGCAGTTTTTCTCTGTTCAACTGTTAGGGGTATACATTTTAAATATCGCGCCTTAGTGCGCCCGTACTACATGAAAAAAGCGCACTCCCGATATTTCATGTCCTTAGGTTTAGCAGTTTCGGCTGGGGGTCACGGCACGGTTGCCTAGACTGCTTCTCTTCGCTATGCAGGTGCCCGCAAGCATACTTGTGTTTGTTTTGGACCCTCTTCTGCTAGCTGCCTCGCCGGACATTGTGATGGCCGTTGCGGCCCCGTGTCTTGCTTGCAGCTCGCTTTCTTGGCCACTGCTTCCGGCCTTCCCGGCATCGCCATTCCCCGGACGGCGCTTCCGGCAACAGGACATACGATCGCCATCACTGCCCTGAAAGCGCCACCGTCTTTAACCACCACTGATGGGACCCTTTAAAAGAGCGACAGCCCTGCCCGGCTCCCTGTGTGCTCTGTGGCTTCGCGAAAGCACGGTCTCCTAATCTGCTTCTCTTCGCTACGTAGGTGCGTAAGCCATACGCCGGTTTTGCCAAGAGATCAAGCAATCACGTTTTGTTTGAGCTGCGCAGCCCTAAGGGTTCGCTTGGTGTTGCCGTAGAGTGCTTTCATGCAATCTTCGACTTACTTTTCACGTTGTCAGGAGATTTTGAAAATGATCAGGAGCCCAAATCTGGTTTGCAGCTCCCCAGGAAGTTGTTTGTATTAGTAGGCGACGTTGAAACCGATCCAAGTTCTAAACTCACAACCATTTCTAATGAACCTAACTAAATCGCTGACGACATCAAAGTAATCAAATAAGAGCGGTTTTTGGACGCTGAAAAATTACGCCCACCTCCCCTCGCGGGAACCCTGGTGTGACGCGACGCTGAGGGGGGTTCAAGCGCACGCGGAGAGCTACCGTCGACCGAAAGGCCGCCGGCGAACGGCACACCGGTTATATGCGCAGCGCGCCCGAAGGAGAGGAGACCGCCGAGAGACAGAGTACTGCACATTCGCAGCACCGCGCGCACCGCCGCCCACCGGTGAAGTGAGAGCGCGCTGGGCCGCACAGCCGCAGATGTTGAGAGAGAGTGTTCGCTCTCAACTGGGCACGCGCCGGCGCCAGTGCGTCTGCCGCGGCAATGACGCAACACAATCCAACACAATTCACTTTAATCCAATCCAATCCAAGCGAAGCCAAGCCAAGCCAATCCAATCGAATCCAATCCAATGCCCCTCGCGAGAGAGCGTTCGCTATCGGAGAGGAGAGGGGGTGAGCGGAGGAAAGTGCGGACGCCGACGACGGACGCACGCAGGAGGGACAGGGCCGCCGACAAGAGACGCTCTCAGCGTCGCATCTAAAAAAACGTGGAACTTCATCAAAGCTTGGAACTGACCTGGCACGTTGTCAATTAGAGGCTACTTCCATGCATAATGGAACAGGAGTACTGGAAAATAGAGTCGATGAACTTGAAAACATAAGCAGAATATCACATTTATTCCTTTTATGGCCTATCCGAGCTTAAAGACGAAACGAGCGAAACATTCAAAAAATTGTCAACGAAGAAATTTGCGGCACGCTTGGGTTGAGTACCAACGAATCCATTGTCTAGGCAGGCAAGCTCCCCAAAAAAAAGGCGGCCTCTCATCTTCAAACTTTTGGATTCGCGACAATAAGCTTAAAGATATCAGGTACTCCATCGGACAAGATTTCTAGAGCAGAATTAGGGATGTAAGAAAGAAACTTTGAGACAGCACAAAAGAAAACCGGGATAAAAAAAGAGAGTCATTGCCCTTCGATGAATTGTACATAAATAACCACGCCTTTGACTGCAGTGGAGAAAAGAGAGACAGGGCACGACTAGACAAAAAAACGACGAAATACGACAGCGACCAACAAACCAGCTGCGCAGCAACGCGCAGAACAAAAAATAGCCTTGCTGAACCTGAACGCCCGAACTATTGTTAACAAAGTGCAGCCCCTTGAAAATGCTTTGCTGCTTTATGAACCGGCCACCGTAGCTATACTGGAGGTTGGCTATCATCAACTGTCCACAATAACAAATTATTGCCACAAAACTACGCGGTTACTAGAAAAGATAGGCCATCGCGTGGGGGAGGCCTGGCATTGATGATTCGACAACCTATTTCGCACACTCGTCTTCTGGCAGTTCCTAACACTAGAGGCATTTTTTTGCAAGACAATGTGCAGCAGGGTGACAACAGTGGCCATTTGTGTCTATCGAAGCCCCTCCTCTGACTGCGAGTGCACGACAACAATTCACGGTTTCCTTCAGCATTACCCCCGAGGCAGCAGAGTCATCCTTATGGGTGACTTTAACCACCCAGATATATTCCTCATTGAAATCAAGTGCGCTCATTGATTTCTTTCTAATTCTTAACCTACGTTAGGTTATACAGCAACCTAATAATGTTCAAGTGACATCATGTACGTAAATCTTTAAAGAAAAATGGCGCAAGCGCTTTGGACTTGTCTGCCCTGACACGTGCAATAGCAAACTTCAAATAAAAATCAAAAGACGCAAACCAATACTACTTGAAGCAAACGCTGCCTTCCTTCAAAAAAATAGCCCGGGTAGATTGTGTAAACATAGGTCACCCCAAAAACTGACACCCGCAATTTCTCGCCTGAAGAAAAAAGAGCTAAAGCTAATCCCTACAAAAACTTCACAAAAAACAGCGCAAAAACTACCAACATTCTATTTGTTGGCGGCGTTACGATGGACTCATTAATTGTTAATGATAAGGAAATTCTTAGCCTCTTGCTGAACGTTGAGCCTAAAAAAGCTTGCGGGCCATACGACATACCAAATAATTCTCTCAGGCGATATGGGGAATGTTGTAGCAGGTAATTAAGACTGGTTTACCGTAAATCTATTTCTTGATCAAAGGTTCGGGATGACCTGAAAAATCAAAGATAACACCTGTATATAATGCAGGCGACAGTACAGGGCCTTCTAACGTCAGGCCTAACTCCCTCACTAGTACATAATGTAAAATACTCGCACACATCATTCTAAAGCATATAACATTGCTCCTAGCGGCTACTTGCCCACTATCACCTAGACAACCCGGCTTTAGAAGTAAACGGTCAACGACTACACAGATCACAGAAGTCTTACACGACCTCGCTTTTCCTATCAACAGCTGCACGCATAACAGACCTAATGCTGCTCGACGTTTTTAACGCGTTCGACTAGGAATGCCACAGAAAATTAATGGCAAAACTAAAAAGTGCATTTGTAACCGGAACTTCACCAAGTGCATTGAAGGCTTCTTATATGACCGGTCGCAATTTGCAAGGGTTGAATACGTACCATCAGAGAGCCCGGCTGTCACGTACTCCGGTGGTCCCCCGGAGCTCCGCTCTTAGCCCACTTACTAACGACATATTGGTCAATATTTCATGCGATATCAAACTTTTCTCAGACGATTGTATTATCTACCAGGAAATTAACAGTCCCAGGATCATCTCGCCCTTACTCTTTTTTTAAAACACCTTGCAAACTGGTGCAACATGTGGCAAATAAGTATTTGTGTTAAGAAAACCGTGCCTTTATGCGAAGAAAACATTGCCTATGACAATAACAAGAAAAAACGAACCCATGGATTTCTCTTCCGACATGAATAGGATGCAACTGATCAAAATAAATGGACACAAATGTTGAAGGGTAATTCTTACATGTGATCTTAAATGCTACTCGCACATCGCAAACAGTGCATCCGCTGTTTTAAAACAGCGCAAGCGGTTTTATATGGGAAGATGTTGTGGCTTGCGCCTAAATCGACCAAACTCATAGCTTACGCCACATACATAAGGCCAGTACTAGAATACGCCAACGCCGTATGGTTCGGGTATCCTGCCTCTTATAATAAAAAACAGGAAAGGTTCACAGGCAACAAGCCAGATTTATCTGGAATAAGTATATGCGTACGAACTCACTAAGTAATATGTTATCGGATCGTGGGCTTTCCATCTTGAATTAGAGCCAAACATTGGCGAATAAAGTACCTGTTCCAACTCTTGCATGGTAGTTTAAGATAAGAGCAACAATGCGTGGCTGGTCGATCTCTTCAATTTGCTTGAAACCTTTTTATATCATTCACTGATCTTCCCAACGAGCCAGTGCAGCCCGTCGTAAGGTTTTCAAGTTTACAGATCAACTGTTAGGCAAATAATATCCGAGACATCGTGGAAATAAGGAACAACTCGAAAGATGAATACGTCAAGTGCCCCCGCACAGAACGTGAATGTACTGTTGTTGCAAGAGATTTTCTGCAACGGTGGAATATTCCAAACTGCATTGGTAAATAATATATGCTCCCTACTTTTTGTGCACACTCAAAATACGCATCAAGTTCATGCTTCCGAAAGTTCTTTTACCACTGTTTTCTACACTCCTGCAGGCATTAAGGTTCTGAATACTAACAAAGATTTTTTTTTCAGGGAGCGCAGACGGAAAACACGTTACAATCAAGGCTCCCAGCAACTCTGGCTTTGAAAATTTTAATTATAAAAGGAGCTTCCGCAACCTTCTGTTGGTCACGTGCGATTCGGAACATAAATTTCTTTACGGTGTGGGGTGAGAGCTACGGACTGGTTTTCGGTAGCATTTCACCCCATCATGCCCTGAAATGGAAAGAACTCAGAGTTCCTCAACCCTCCCAACTTCCTGGGGGTGGCGTTGCACCTTACATCATCCTTGGGCACGACGAGTTTCTCCTAAAGCCTTACCTCAAGCGGCCGTATCCCACACGAGCCCTAAAAGGTGACGAGGAACGAGCTTACAATTACAGGTTGTCCCGTGAGGGGCACGTAATAGATAATGCTTGTGTCGTTCTCTCAAGCCGGTAGCGGATCTTGAGGCGGCAGTTGAAGGCGACAGATGAAATGTGACTAGATAGGTGCATGCATCAGTAGCTCCCCGCCACTGTTTAATCCACTTGACGAGGAGAAAGTGCAATATTCTCCTCAAGGGTTTGTAGACGCTGAAGCCTGGAACGAAAATGTGATAGATGGGGAGTGGCCCAAAGAAGGTGAAACTGTTCCCAAGTTTTCTGAGGCAACATACATGGGGTCAAACAGACCAAGTCGCTTTGCTGCCGTTGTTCGCAATCGTCTTATAAGTATTTTATAAGCCCTGAACAAGTTGAATGGTAGAAGGATTTTATCCACCAAAACAAGCCCAGGTACAGAAAATAATGAGGGTATAACAGCTTGCACGAACCGGTTATTTTTATGAACACTGAAATGACTTTTGTTGCCGTCCGCTATCCACTCCTTCAAACTGTGGCGCATCGTATAAAATTATCTATGCCATTGCCGCCATTTTATTTTCTACACTATGTGTACGCTTGTTGTTCGCCTTTTGTGTTCTTTGGCAAGTACAAATACTCTGGCTTTCCTCTCATTTGACATTTTCGCGTCACGAACTTCCGAAATCCTTCGACAGCCTCCGGCAGGAGGATAGCAGCTCTTTTAAAACAAATAAATAAACCAGTGCAATGCAGCTCCTCCCTTTAAAGGGAAGCTGAAGCGCTTTCCAAAATATTATAGTTAGATTAACAGTTATATAGTTTCTTGCGCGCTGATTCCGAATATCACATTGAAATTTATCGTACATGAGTCCAAGTGGCATATATCTTACAAAAAGCGCGGCCCCGTTTGAAAGACGCGCGCTTTTCGTCTTTTGACGCCCCTGATTGGTTGCGCCCGTCAGGACGTCAAAGGAGGACACCCTTCTGCCGCACGGGTTGTCGGAAGCATTCCGAACGATCGCACGGTTGCCTTTGCGGCAATTTAGCTTGCAGTTTAATTTTCGCACATGACTGGAAGTTTGTTTTATAATTTCCCGTGCTGTTGGTTCAATTATCGTGGAGCTTAAATTTGCTTTACACGACATAGCAGTGACTGTGACGTCGACTAGTGGGTTCTATCAAAATATTTTTGAATTAGGCAACCAGCATAGGGGGGTTTTATACCTTATGTTAATATTATGTACTGCCTTTACTGTTTCTTATTATACACAAAACCATTTATGCCGAAGATTAATGGGCATTTTATAAACAATCTACCAGCGAAAAGCACGTACGTGCACTGCGCGAAAAAATAGCGTTCATGCGCTGTAAACGTATATGCGAGACACATCTTGCCGGTACAAGCATAAACCAACAAGCAGACTCTGCTTCCGCATTTCCTTTGTTCGTTGTCGCCCACCCCAGCCCCGTTACTCATCCCCGTACACAGACCCACACGCGCGTGCCATTTCGGCAGCGGCGCTACGGCGCCTCCGCGATTGCTAGCTGCACTTCGATGAGTGGCGTCTTACTGCTTCACATGCATTTATTCTGAAAACACTGCAGCATACTAGTGCCTGCTCAGCATTTTTGGCTGTAGTAGGGCTTGATTTTCGCTTGTGCGTTGCGCATTCTGCCACAATATTACGGCCACCTCGTAATAATTAACAGACTAGTTGGACAAGGCAGTTACGTTGTAGTTACGTTACTTTACGTAACAATCACGTTGTAGTTACGTTACTTTAGGTAACAATCACCAAATGTTTGTGATAATGAATCGTTGGCCTGTTTCAGCATTTCTATATTTAAGCATTTACCGCGCTAGTCGGACAGAGGCCGTATATTTACTCTTCGCTCCTAATTTTTTTAGTATCATCATTATATATATCACCGACTATCACTGGAGCACACTTGAGGATCAGTGACAACAAATGCTTGACAGGTTATCATATGCAGCCAGACGGAATCTTGGGCAAAAAATTAGGCCCCCGCAGTCAACCCAAATTACGGCACGGTGGTGGTTCGGAGTGGTGTTTTTTTTTATTCCAGACAAACATCACCTTATCGTGACATGTATACTTGCAAAATAAGTAATCTGGTTGTATTGGTTCTTTTACTTTGTAGGAATACTGTTTACCTCTCAGCCGGGAGAGAACTTCTATCAGGATTGGCCCCTTGTTTTAGTTTCGCCAAAAAATTGTTTTTTTTTTTAACACTGTCCTGAGCCCATAGGGAAAGAAAACCGACGCGTTTAACGAAACAAGTATTTCCAGAAAAAATGTGACTTGGTTTCTGGAATGGAACGAAACATCCCCGGCCAAAGTACAGCAGTATTCCCCATCCTTCCTAAATCTAGAATCTAATGTGAACATTCACGTCCGTCGCATAAAAAAAACTGCATTGGAGCGGTTTACAAAGTATTTAACGTAGTGTAGTATATTCTCTGTCATCAAGCACAGCCACCTCGGCTGTCGCTTCCGTATGTTATCAAGCGTCCCGGCGTGGCATTATTCTGGTTAGGAATACGGCATGATAACGTATGCCTCGTTTGGCGTTCGTGCATACTTTTTGAACACGAAAATTGTACAAATGAGTGCTATCAACCACAACAACAACAAGTATCATTCACAAGGAAACACGGCGAAAAGAGCATGGCCGAGGCGGCCGATCCGGCCGGAAGTCCAGGTATGACGTTTTTCAGCCGGTTTTCGCCCGCGCTCTTCGGTCTTCCGGCATCGCGCGGCGAGATGGCGGCGGGGCATTGGACCACTTTTGTTTGCTCATTGCGCCGCTTCTATTGCATGTATTGCGAAAATATTTCGTACACATGAACTATTCAATGTGTACTTGCTGCTAGTCAACTTTTCTTTTAATTCTAAAACCGCTTCACCTTCCCTTTAAGCTACACAGGAATGAAAGTCAAAATGTGCTTGCCTTAAACTTTCGTGAGGAACTTTAACTTTGAGTGGGCGAGAAATGCAGCCTCTCCAAAATCCGTTTTGTTTCATCTTACAGTTTTTGCTGGCGCTTGGATCATGCGCGGTCAACCCAGAGGATGGCCTGTCCCGGATGTAGGCGCACAAACGGCGTGCGCATGCGCGTTGCTGGCACGAGCGTTGTCGGGGGCGATGGCGGTCGCTATCAGCGACTCCCCTCACCCCTTGCGTAGGATATAAATGTGTGCAGCGCTGGGAAATGGGGGCTGTTCGGCGCAGCCACGAAGACGCACTGGACTTTCCGCCGCTCGAGTGAGATGGAATAAATATATTTTCGTTCCTTGCCCTTTCGGGTGTCGTTTTGAAGGCACGAATTCCCACACGGACAAGGCGAGTTCGGCTGCACTTGATTTGCGCCCCTCAACGACCGAGCCTGCACAGCCTTTCACGCGCCAAGCATCAACGCACCTATCACCACAATACCACGGTGTCTTCGTGACCACGCGCAGTGCCCTGAGTCGCTTCCGTCATCTATGCCACGCCTGCTTCCCGTTATAGGCAACGTACTCTCGGCTACAATGCCTTCACTTCCTGACAACTACATAAGAACCCGGCCGACGTGTTCTTCATTTACTGGGCATGGGAGAGACGCAGAAATTCAGCCTCTCCAAAATTCGTTTTGTTTCATCTTACAGGTTTGTACCGCTCCATCCTAGCATTGTAAACGGTCAAACATTCTTTCTGCTTCTGTTCCCATGCCCACCAGTGTTATGCATACATATATGTGATTGTGTAGATACTATGAAGCTATTAGTCTTATGTGGGGATGTCGAGCTTAATCCTGGGCCTAACGAACACGTCAGCTGCAACTTACTATCACAAGAGCTGGCTACGGTAGTTAAGGCCATCAATGAGCATGTTGACTCGCGTCATGACGAGTTCAAACGCATGCTGGATGATTTAAAGTCCAGGCACGTAAAGCTAGGAAAAGTGTTCAAGACATCACCACGAGAATAGTTAACGTTGAATCCCGTGTTAGCCTGATTGAAAAGTCTAACAGTACTGAGCTTCAGCAAGCGGTCGCGCAAGCGGCGCAGAGGGAGAGCATAGAGATGAACTCCCGATTAGACGACCTAAAGGACCAGTCTCGCAGAGAAAATCTATTTTATGGCCTGGCTGACACTTCGACCGAATCATGAACAGAATCTGAAGAAGCAATTAGAAATTTCGCGTCCTCTACACGTGAGGTTGAAATACCCTCGGACAGCATTGCAAGGGCGCATAGACTGGGCATTTACATTGAAACCTATTGTCAGTCTATAGTCAAATTTTTGTCTTCAAAGGTTAGGAACCATGCTTTTTCTAGCAAAAGTAAACTAAAAGGTACGGGTAAAGCGATTGGGAATATTTTTGGAAATCATCGCGCGATTCAAGAAAGCGCTTCTGGACTACGGCAAAACGAGCGGTCAGCAATACTCGCTCCGTTATAACAAGCTCTATGTTAACAAAAAATGTTTCGCCTACTGTGCAAAGGCTGATAAAGTGTAAGACTTTAGCCATGTCACTGAACCTTCTGATTCCCGGACATGAAGGGCTCTCGGAGCGTATATTAGGCCTTCGACTGTCTAGCAATCACATTGTAGTAATGCTGGTACCACTGCAAACACAGTCATTTCTATTTACCAATATCCGTAGCATTCTGAAAAAGCGTGACGGTCTTCCTTCCGTAATCGATGACTGCGCCACCGACATTGTAATTCTCAGGGAGACATGGTTGTTCAGCAGGATAAAAGATAGTGAAATTTTTCAAACCGCACAGGAGTATATAATTTAAAGATACGAACGCGTGACACGAGTCGGTGGTGGCGTCTTAATCGCTGTTTCTGCACAATTGCATTGTCATACTATTCCCATTAGTTGTCCTCTCGAGCTTGTTTGTACATGCATTCATTTCGGCCCACAAAGAAGTGGTTTTATATGCCTGCTAACGCGCGCCAAACTCATCATCCACGTTTTGCGACACATTGTACGACGCGTTCCACAGTTTAGTCGTTCCGATATCCCACCTCCCAAATCTTCGTCCTGGGTGATTATAACTTTGCTGATATTTCCTGGAAGGGAACTAGTAACCCACCTGTGCCCGTTCATCTGAAGGCACAAGTTTCATTAGCCTTTGTGAGGATCTCCACCTAACCCAACTGGTAATAAAACCTACACGCGCTACGCCTACTTCTTCCAATGTGCTTGACCTAATCCTCACCACTACCCCCGACACCATTTCCCCTGTGACCTACCTAAGTGGTCTAAGCGACCGTTGTATACTAGTTTGCTCAGTGTACCAAATTTCCTAGTAAAGAACAAAGCACAAAGATAGGAGATTATGCAGGGGCGATTTTGCTGCCACCAATGTAGAACTTAAAGCGTTTGCAGATTCTTTCGCCAGCAGTTTCGAAAATCGCACAGTATCAGATAACTGGAATGCATTCAAAACCAAACCTTTATCACTGATCCACAAATTCATACCCGCCCCTACCATACGTTCTAATTTCAAGTCTCCGTGGTTTACGTCTAACCTAAACAGGCTCTGCAACAAGAAAAAGCGCCTGTACCGGCGCGCTGTGTTGACAGATAAGGCAGGCAGATGGTGCGCTTACCGCTGTTTCTGAATAAAAACGGGCACTTAAAGAGAGGAGATCGAAGTTTTTCGCAACCTTCTTGCCGTCTTTGCTTCAAACTAACCCGCGTAAGTTCTGGAATTTATTTAATGGCTTAAAAAAAACTACTCAACCTTTGCCATGAACAAGGCACTGCCATTCTTTCTAACCAGTGTTGCGATGTTTTACAGGATGCAATTACTGTCTCATTTGGTAATAATTCTTGTACCTTTTTTTTGTCCAGCACTTACAACGTGTCTTTGCCGCCAGCTGATTTCATTGGTATTGACAGGGTAGGAATTGAGTGGCTCATTATTATGAAGAATTCATCCCCTGGAACTATTCGAATTTCTGCGCAACTTTTAATGAACACTGTAACGTATTCTTCTATAATTTTGTCTTGCATCTTCACACAGTCCTTGCAATGCTCTAACCGTCACAGTGATTGGAAGGCGGGAAAGGAGGTTCAAGTGCCCAAGCAAGGCAACACTTCTGAACCCTTTGAACTACAGACCCATTTCACTAATTAGTAAATCGTGCCAAATTCCAGAACACATTGTATTCCCATCTCAGCACTTTCGTAAACCCGACCCGTAAAACCCGACTTTTCAGTTGGGCCGTTACTCCTGGTAAAACTGCAAGGTAACTCCCGATATATGGTGGCGCACATCTCGTTCTTTGTGAATAAACGTTCTTTAAAGAGGTTTGTTTAAACAGGGGGCAGTGTTGAATAAATGACGAGGAGCTTTTACATCCTCATGTTGGCAAATTGTTTTGAAAAGGTAAGTACATACTCTACGCTGAGGTCTGGTGACATCTGTAAAGTTAGGACGCACTATGATTTGTAAACATGTTGAATTCTTCCAGGCAGACGTACTTAGAATTGATTAAAGAAATGGAACTTAACAAAGTTTCCAAAAGAAGTATTACAGCGAGCAATATTTCATTGAGGGGGGCGGGGGGGGCGATACACTACCGAAACAATTTCTTGATTGCACTTACGTGTTAGTATCCCATAGTCCCATTTGATTCGCAGAAATCAGATAAAAGTTCGACGTGACGACAGGCTTCCACCTAAACTGCCACACCACCACCTGGGCGGGTTTGCGCGATTAATGAAGCAATCTTTCCATCCGTCAAGATGTCGCATCGCGCAGTAGTGATGATTCCATGCTTCGGTAAACAATAATTTTAAAGTGAAATGAGAACTAGCTCAGGAACTGCGCAATGCTATTTTCTTTGTTCAGTGCGGAACGTGTATTAGGGTGTAGGACAGAATAACTCAGTGATTGCTTGGTATCTACAGATTGGGGAAGGTTGACTTCGTGAAAGCGCATTCTTGAGGGCGGGCATTTACTTCGGCTGAGATTTGTCAAGCGATTGTACGCATATCTTTCCGAGGTCACTATCGTCATCAATAACGACATAATCTGAGTTTTCATGTTGCCGCGCATATCTCCTGGCATTGTACGACCACACCGACTTCCATCTGTGTTCGTACTTGCGTTTCGTGGGCATTGCGATGAGTCTTTTCAACGTTGGCCACAGTTGCTCCTTAACAGAAACGGGGGCCGAATCGTTGAGCCCGATGGCGATGTTCCTTAGCCTTATCTACTTTGGCTGAACAATGACGTTCAACACGTCAAAATTCAGCGTAGGAAAACTATGGCCGGTCACAATATCCGATTGAGAGATAGGCCCTTGAACAGCCGTGCAAATTTTAGGAACAATTTTTATAACGTTTTCACCGCTAGTTTTGGCACTGACCTTGATCTCGATGTTTGCATTACGCGAATATTCTTCTACTAAAAGCGACCTCTTTTCGTGGTCAGCTGCTTTGCACTGCAAAGTTACGCACTCCGCAAGAAGAGCATCATTTTGCTTTTTTAGTTCAGCACTGTTTGCGCGTTCGCATTCACGCTTTTTCTGTAATTCGTCGATAGTTTTGTCAGAAAATTGATTGATTACAACGTTTAACGTGCCGACGTAACGCAGGCGATGAGGCACGCCGTAGTTGATGGGTCCGGATTTATTTTGACCAACTGGGGATCATAACCTGCGCCAAAATCTCGTGCACACGGGCGTTTTTGCTTTTCGCCTCCATCAGAAAAGCGGACGCCGCGGCCGGGAGTTTTATCTGAATATTTTATACTTTCACTCACAGTTTGCTCCTCATTGCGAATCTTGCGCCTTCCATCCAAAAGTACTCTTTTAAGCGACTGACACCAAATGTCGGTTCATCCTCATACTTCATTCAGTTTCAGTTCACCCTGATAATTACGGAAGAACTTTTTATACTGACATTTAATCATTTGAGATTTTATTTCAACCTTTAATTTGGCAAACTCTTTCGCCATTTCTATCGATAAACACGCTCAACTTGGCAGTGAACTCCCGCCCGCGGCTGCCGCTTTTCTCATGAAAGTGAAAAGCAAGGCCTCCCAAGAGTTCGAGACTTCCGCACACGTTAAAGTTGCTCAGGGGGTCAAAATAATCCGGAGCCGTCCACTACGCCGCGCCTTATCGCCTGTGTAGCGTCGGCGCGTTAGAATGCCTCAACAGCGAACGAGAACAGAAACAAGTGAACGAGACCAGGAAATATGGTTGACACCAACCTGCAGCAAAAGGCAGAAGAATGCTTAGACACTGCTCCCGAAGTGCCGTTGCCACTGCCAAGTGAAGCTACGGACGGTGCAGGCTGCTTTTGTAGGCCCCAGCAATGGCAAGTGCCGCAGTTGCAAGTCGTCAGCTTCCAATCGCGCTTCCCTGGTCGCAGCCCGATGACCTCGTCGATCGTGCCGGCACGTGCGACGATCAAGAGTGACGTATATGAATCGGACAATTGTCAGTTATGATTCTTAGTAAATAGTTGCGGGTGTACTTAAGCGAGAGAGAGATAAAAAGAGAGGAATTTTATTCATATGAAAAAAAACACAGAAAGGTTGGCCTGATGGTAGTATATCTGGCCAGCTATTCTGTGTGTGGGAAGGGAAAGGGGAGAAAAGAGCGTGGATAGAGGACGAGAGAGATGAATATGGCGGAGAAATGAATAAATGGCTATGTACAGAAGATGCCTATACTTATACTGTGCATGTGTTATTAAAGTTCAGCCGGACGGACCTCAACTACAATATCTCTGAGAGGCCGCTGCTGCGCAGAAATGTCAGCACAGCTTTAAATGCCTTGTGGGAACGCTGCGCGTCTGGCCAAGGTCCCAGCAGTAGTTCCTCCGACACCACACGACTTAAGTGATTACTCCATTTCACATAGTCTCAATACCTCACAAGGGAAGAAGTTGCGGGAGAGCAGCTGATGGCAATATTAGTGTTTTTTTCTAGCCATCGGTTGGTGTTTTCAACCCAGATGGCCAACAGGGTCCTTAGCAGCGTCTTGATAACGAGTTCACATAAATTTGCACAGCGGTACGGGTCACTGGAAGTGGGACACCGCATTAAAGGGTAGCTTAACATGTGGGTACAAGCGAGTTGGTAATTAATTATAACTTTGTTGAGCGCAGTAGAGTCATTGTATCCCTCGTCCTGTGTTCTCTCTACTGCGCTCAACAATGTTATAAAGGGTAGCTGGTGAGTTGCAAAAGTACCGAACTCGAAGAGTATCTCGCATATTTTTCCACAACGACAGATCTCTGCTGACTGCAGGGCTTTCTCGACGTATGTATAGACGAGATTACCCATTATGAACTAGTACGCTTCCTCCCCTGAGGCTTTTCCTTTGAGTTTCCTCTGAAATTCTCGCTTGCGTGCATCTATAATGCGCACAAAGCAAAGTTTTGCGCTCCTTCAAACGAGACAGCAGCTTGTTGTTTGGGTAAAACCGAGACTGAGTCGGAACGGTTTCTGGAAGTACCTTGCGTTTCATTCCTACCTTGTATTCGACTGCTGTGAAGTGAAGCAAACCCACGATGGCCCTGTAGCTTGTCTGGCGCTGGCTGCGGTTGCTGGGAATGGTTTCGCAGTCAGGCATTCCGGAGGTTGTTTTTTTTTACCTAAGCTAGTAGTAACACAGTTTTTTTGTTTCGTGAAAGATTACACTTACAAAGCGGCACACGAACTTGTAGGCATTACCTGCACTGTAATTTGTCCACAGGATAGTAAACCTAACAGCAGCCACCAGGTCCAATATGACATCGATGTTGCATGCTGACCAGACGGCGTGAGGGTGAAAGTCTCACCGAGTAGAGAGGATACCACTTTCGCACGAGATGCGCCCCCATCTCCCACCGTGTGTGGGGAGTTTCCTATTCTCGCGAGATGTTTTGTTAACGGAGGAATCGCATTCCACATTAAACGGGGGATCTACTGGCCTTGCTTCAGAGTGCATCAAGTTAACTGAAAGGATGAAACTTCACTAAATCTTCATGAACTCACATCCAGCTAGCAGCAGCCGCAAGTGACTTCAATAAAGCATGATGTTGGACGAAGTGGTGCATACTTAATGGGAGGCTCAGTGGAAAGATGACGAGGGTTCACTGCGAGTCTTTTTCTTCATTAGTATCCTGAGTGTATCGCAAAGAGGAGATATCAGTTCTACCGACGTCTTGCCGCCGAAACAAGAGAATTCTGGTGGAGGGCAATATTCGTTCTTCCACCATAGACAACTTGAAAAGAAGCGGGCGGAGCTGGAATCCTCAAATTATTCGGTGATGTCCAAGTCCCCGGCAAGATAGCTGGAATTTTTTTCAAAAATAACCAAGGTACTGCGCCGAGAAGATGATGCCTGCCCATTAACTGCTTTCTCTTAATAATAGAGTAACCATAAAAGTGCAGGCCAAAGACAGCGAAAGATGACTCGGGGGTCTTCTCCGCACCGCCTCACCTACCCGAGAACAACGTCGCCGGTTAGACGCCAGGATCAACTATTTCGTGGTAAACGATTTGAGGCTACTACAAAGCGACAAGAAAAGCCGTTTGGTGGCTATGGCCGCTGGAACGTTTAACGCGAAAACTACACTCGCCATCAACAAGACCTTTCTTCTGACATTGTGAGTGCTGCAAAGCTGAGGAGTAAGGCCACTTGTAAGTAGACTTGTGTAAATAGTCTTGTGCAAGAGCTTTCAGCAAGCGAAACTTTCAAAGGACAGTGGCGAAAACGGGCTCACCACAAGTTTAAAGCTGTTTTCTTTTTTCACCGCCAAACCCACTACGGTTGGGGAACTCTTCAGTTATATAGTGAGCGAAAGGGACACGTGGCAATCACTTTTCAGTGGATACCTGGTAGCCACTGTCTTGTTGCAGCAGTCGGAATTCATTCTTTTTGAAAAAGGAGACAATACTTGCCGTTGGGTCATGCCTCCTCGAGTGGTTGGGGCGGTTACTGGCTGTCTTCGACACGCAGTCCACGCCATCCAAGAGCCGGAAAATTTTAGAGGCCTACCTTACAAGAAAGAAGGAAGAAGGATGCGCGAGTGACACATCGGTGTTTCTTCATAAACCAGAGATTGTATATCTTTGCATGTGTCTGTAGCGTTGTGATAGAGCTGTCTGTAAAGATTGCATTAATTGTATGAATGCGCATGAGTGACCAGATAATAGTGTACTTATATTTGTGTGATCCGTCCAATAAAGTTTAGTTCAGAGTTTGCGCTGGTCCTGTCCTTCCTGTATGCGTTGTCTTTTTTCGCGTAAAGCCCGCGTTTATTAACCATGCCTTTACCGTCTGTTTAACCTTTATCTTCTATTGAGAATTTTTCACCATGACAAGGTTCTTTTCAAACGCTCCTTCTAGTCTGAATGCGCATCTTGCGGAGAGGTCAGACCTGAACTTTTGCATCCGTTTTTGTGTTTCTGCACCACAAGCACCACCTTGCTTATGCCTGTATGTGTTCTTTAGTGCATACTCTACACACTACTTCAGCGCTGTTGTTATTCAGAAAAGGTTTTTCTTTCTTTGATGACTCTTCTGTTTTGTATATATCTACACACTTATTTTTGACCATTTTTTGTTTCCCTTCCTATATGCTGTCTTTTGCATATATATTCATGTACCTCGTGTCACCCCGAGAAGGCCTGCACTGTTGGTGAGCAATTCTAATAAATAAATAAATAAATCAAGAGGTTCCAAATATTTTTTATCTGGCCACTGTCATTTGCTACAATTATGAATTCTTTGCACAACCGACCTTTTCATTTCTACAAGGGTTCCACGCACACCTTCCTCACAAACTGTTTGTAGTTGTCCATTTGTAACAAATCCCACTCGTCTTCAGCAAAAACACCGGCATGCTCATCTTGCACAGCACTTTTTGTAGGAGAATTCGTCATCCCGCAAAAAACACATCGTTTTGAAGCCTCAGCATTGGCTATTCGCTGCCACTATGTCTTTCCTAACTCGCCTTGATATCGGAGCCATACGTCCGTTACCGTTTTCACTTTTCTGTTAGAAATTTTCGTAATCACCTCAGCCTTGGCAAAAGGCATTCCTCAAGAAACTCCAAGACTGTTTTCTTTAGTACGCTGCGGGCGTGTAACAAAAAAAATATTTTTCTTCTTGAAACAAGGGAGCTGACTCAAATGGCACAGCATTGTTCCCTGAACAACGAAGTTGCTTTTTTACGCTTCGTATGCAAGCAACCAAATTGCCTGAAAGAAGTACTGTAAAATGTTTTAGAAATTAGGCAAATTTCCTACACACCGTCATGTCTGTCCGGCAAATACACCTCAGCGATCAAACTTTCCGGTTGTGCAGTGGTCTGAGTCATGCTTTTTTCAGAGGGCCAGCGAACTCAGCGGGCTCTTGGTAGTTCCCGCAACTATATTTGAATTTGGACAGAAACGCGTGATGTATGCGGTAAAGTTGCTCAGTGCTATGGCAAAAGCAATATATAGCCTATTGAGTCACAAAGCCGAAGGAGGCGTCAGTGTGCGAAGCGCAGAAAAGGCCTCCGTTTACATGCCAAACATTCTATACTAAGAATCTCGCACCAGAAAACAAAAGTCGTGAACCGCGCCGCGACCTGAGCAGAGTCACAGGAAAAGTGCCAATTGCAGCAATGAGCGTAATTACCGCCTTTAGCAATCCAACAAAATCAACCCCGCTGAACTCTCCCAGAATCACTACAGCCACAATTACTTGGGGCACCAAGCTTGACTGAACAATCAGGAGCGTTAAATTTGCGAGTTATTTATTCGCCATTGTAACTCAGGAAAGCTTGTATGTTTCAAGTAAAACTCCTTGAAAACACACGACATTGAGAAAGGCGAGAGGACGAGGAAAATAACGGGAAAATAGGCACGTTGTTACGGTTTCACCTCATTAGAAACAGCGAAACCGGCGTAGTACAGAGAAGGAGGCACAGGGCACGGCGCTGACGGCGGTATATCGGTGACAGACAGTATACTCCAGAATCGCAACTCGACTTTCGCTTCCGCTTCGCTGTCCCGTCTTTGTGCGGAGTATTGCGTCTAAATATACAAAACAGACAAGCCCAAAAGCATGCTTTACTTTGCTTACGTTTCTTTGCAGTTTTTCCTAAAATGACTTTTCACTAATATTCTCCTAGAGTTCAAATAGGTCTAATTAAGCGGGAAACTGCATCTTAAGGACTACCCAAAATAAATAAAAAGTGTGCTGTGGAACGCAATTTATTTGCCTTATAATCGGAGGGTGTGGGCAGAGGTTGCCAGGACATCAATCAAAGAAATTGTTCAAAAGTAGAACGCAAAGACGTGGTACGTCTCTAATTCACAGGCCATTTTATCGCAACAAAAGCATAAAATTGGGGGCCAAGTACGTTAGCAGAACCATATGTATGCACGAAGGATGGCAGACCTTGTACCACAACCAAACTTTGTTTTCTTACAGAAAAACCTGGTAAATTATCGATGTTACCAAAACTAGCTTATTGTATAGCTTTGCAGTGTATTGGAATTCCTTCATGGCTTCGAAAAGGTTGCGAACGTACAGACAATTTGGTTACTTAAATTTTGTATCGCAAATTTTCAAGGAGTTCATGAATAGGTTGCATTTTTTTAGCAAAGGTATTAGGTGCGGGCTATATGACTCACGGTGCTTGAATATTGCCAGAATTCGAATTTTCCTTTGGCCAGAAAACAATACACTTTTATTCAAAATTTCTAAGGATCATAAAAAATTACCAATTTTTGCTCAAAAATTTCATCCTAAAGCGACATTTAGGTATGCACTTCAAAGAAAAACACTCTAGTTGTTCAAGTAACGTCTGTTGCTCGTTTGTGAACAATACTTGTCATAATGACAGCCACGTATGTCTTGTCTAAAGCACTGGTTTCTATCGTTTTCGGTGAAGCACCTTTTATCCTTTCAATCATTTGTCTTCGGGAGACATGCTTTATATGTGGCCGTGCATGTAACATCTTCCACTCCTTTCAGAATGAAGAAAATATGAAGAAATTGGCACTGCTTATCTTTTTCTCCATCGTTTCTGCTCTGCTGTGAGTACTTATTATACCTATAATTCTTGTTGATGCGAAAACTGAAAACGTGAAATGAGAACCTGATAACTATACAACTTTACACATCCAAATCTATACCGCTTCATCTCGTTCGAATGCATGAACCCCTGCACCACATTACGTCACCCTTTAAAATCACGAAGTTCAGCAGCCCGCATTTATCTTCTATTGCGCTGGGCCCAGCTAAAACGTAAGGACCCTTAAAATTTTTGATCGGCAATACCGAGTATCGTAATATTTTATTTACGCACAGAGTACGTGCATTATATATATATATATATATATATATATATATATACAGAAAGAAATGCCGGCAGTCTACAACGCCAAAGAAGGCATAGGGGAATGGTTGGACTATTTGTTACCGTTAGTGACGTTACCTTATTATTATTATTATTTTATTAATTACGTGATAAAGAAAGAAAGAGAAACACGCGCCCAGAGTGGGGACCGAACCCACGCCTTTCGATTAGATCTCGAATGCCTTACCAGCTCGGCTATCTGGGCGACTGTGTTCTCCTTCGCTTTCTGGGTTATTTATATTTACTACAACTGTATCTGACGCTTGAGGGTGGTAGCCAGCGCCACTCAGACTACACGGGGAGAAGGGGACCTTCTTTTCAACCCCCGGGGCGTGACGCGAACTGGCGGGAAACCCTCTTATGCTACCTTGGCATCAAGGCTGCCAGAACCGAGGCCCTCGCTAAGCTTTCGCACGATAATAGGGTTTAGAAATGAGGGGCTCGTTAGGAAATACAGAAAGAAATGCCGGCAGTCTACAACGCCAAAGAAGGCATAGGGGAATGGTTGGACTATTTGTTACCGTTAGTGACGTTACATTATTATTATTATTATTTTATTAATTACGTGATAAAGAAAGAAAGAAAAACACGCGCCCAGAGTGGGGACCGAACCCACGCCTTTCGATTAGATCTCGAATGCCTTACCAACTCGGCTATCTGAGCGACTGTGTTCTCCTTCGCTTTCTGGGAGTTTGTAACTCCCAGAAACAGGTAGTTTGTAATGCACTCACTGCTGTCTAGGGTACAGTGTTGAGTCCTTACTTTTTCCCCTACGCCGTCTTCTTCAAGATACAAGAGCGCACTCGCTGACCATGCATTGTTTAGTTGGTTTCAGTCTCAAGAATGTTGAATCTTGCTGAGTGACGTTATTGATCAATATCCAATTTCGCCTACAGTGTATCGGTACTAATAACTCCCGTTCATTTTTTGTATTTCTAATAAACATATGTCTGTTCATCACACTTGTTGCAAATATTGACTTGCATGCCGTGGGCTAAATTGACGCTAACTGCGCGTACAGTGAATACGTTTGTATGGAGATACCTCAAGACCTTCATATAGCGCAAGTTAAACGCCACGAAAAATTCTTCGCACCCTAAAGTCTCTCGCACACAGATGGCTTACGAACGTGTACAAGTGAAAGAGGCCACTTGTATAAACAACGAAATATCGCCATTTCGGCATTCATATCAAAAACAGATGCGAAGAACACAGTCATTCTGTTTACTAGCGAATGAAGGAATCCAGGTTGCGGCATAAGCGATCTGTAAACAATTCAGCCTGCTGCGTTGTTAAAGCGCGGAGTAAAAAAGTCGTTTTTGAACAAAACTACTAAAGTTGTATCACTCAACACAAATAATTCAAGTTAAAAATGACAGTCACTTCAAGAAATGCCGAATTCCTTTTTGAGTCGGTTCTTTACCTCGAGGTACAAAGTTAACTTGTGCAGGCTTCGGTCACGTGTACACCAAGACAGTTTGCGTAGAATTCCTTATCTGATTTGTGGGACTGCAAACCGCATAATAAAATCCGGTATATTTTTCCGCAACATCAACAACACAAAATTGTTCCGGTTTACGAATAATGATGATGGTTGGATGTTTATGGCGCAAGGCCAACTGGGGCAAAGAGCGCCAAGACAATAGTCATATATGAGGGGTGAAACCTTAAACACTACGAAAAGTCAGCAAAAACAAAAGTAAAATCACAAAACGGCAATGAGCATGGCTGGTGTATAGGGCCAGAGAGTGATCACGCGTGGTATGAAATGAGGTATAAAAATTAAACTTCTTCTAAATATTTAAAAACGCACTTGATAGAAAACATGGGATCGTCAGAGAGGAAAAACGCTGGGTGTAGTGGGACGTGTAGTCTGTATAGCTGTGGGAAGTGTTTGCGTCGTGTTGTGTGAAGTGCGTTGCATTGAATGAGTATGTGAACTACAGATAGGGCCTCTCCACACCTGCCACACTGGGGTCTTGAAGACCCCGTGAGGAGATACGAGTGTGTGACATGTGTGTGCCCTATCCGTAGCCTAGCAAGGGCAACTTCTGTGTATCTATTGCGTGTGTCAGTGGTGTATGGTCCCAAGCGTGGTTTTATAACGTGTAACTTGTTATCTGTTTATTCACTCCATTGTGTTTGCCATCTGTTGCGAAGTTGGTGTCTGATGTGTGGCTTCATGTCTGTGTATGGCACTGTTGCTATGTCCATTGTATTCAAGAGTGTAGCTGCAGTGGCCATTCGATCTACGGTTTCGTTCCCGGCAATTCCAGAGTGCCCTGGAACCCAACAGAAACTTATTTGAAGGTTTGATACATATGCAGACATGATAGCCTTAAAAACATGATTGATGACAACGTTTTTAGAATGCTTTCCATATGCAAGTGCTTGTAGAACGCTAAGAGAGTCCGTGTACACGATGGATTTTACGATTTGATGTTGGACTATGTGATTTATTACCATTAAAATACCGTATGCTTCCGCTGTGAATATACTGCTACAAAATTTCATTGTTTTACTGACGTTAAAGTTTGGCCCATGCGCAGCTCAAGCCACAGCAGTTGCAGTCTTGGACGCATCGCTGTAAAACTCTTCACAGCGATACTTATGCTGCACAAACAATGCTGCAGAATCACAATCCTTGGTGACCTGTTCCTGCTAAACTGCATAAAAGACAGGTCACATGACACAGGGCTCGAGATGCCATGGTTGAATTGAATCAATGATGGGCGTCTTGTGAATGCCTGAAAACGAGACTTCTAGCTCAGAGGCTTCTTCTCACACTCTTAGATGAAACGGCATGTAGATTAATGGACGATTTAAAAAGAGTTGCTGTGAGGATGCATCATTAATGGTCGGAGTAAAAGGATGATTTGTCATAGACATGATTTTTGAGGCATATAAAACGTCCATGTACACCCTCTGGTGATCTAGGGACCATTTATTGCATTCTACATAGAGACTTTGGACAGGGCTAGTGCGAAAAGCACCGCATGCGAGGCGTAGCCCTAAATGCAGCACCGGGTCCAGCATTTTTAGTGCCGTTTTGGTTGCGCACCCATATACAACACTGCCGTAGTCCAAGCGGGATCCCACTACGGCGCTAAAAACCCGCAGAAGGAGTTGCCTGTCTGCACCATATGACTGGTGGGAGAGAACTTTGAGAATATTCATAGTTTTTAGGCATTTTTGCTTAAGATGTTTCAAGTGTGGGACAAATGTTAGCTTGTTATCGATTATTATGCCTAAGAACTTGTGCTCCTTTTTAACAGGAATTGAAACGCCATTCAGAGTAATATCTGGGTCCGGATGGATCCCGCGCTTTTTGGAGAACACAACACAAGAACTGTTTCCTGGATTGAGTTTAAAACCATTCTTGTCTGCCCAGCTGGCAAGTTTTTTAACACCAAGCTGGACCTGACGTTCACAGATTGACACATTACAAGATTTAAAAGATATCTGTACGTCGTCTACATACATAGAGTAAGAAATGGTAGGTGGCAATGCCTTCCCAAGAGAGTTCATTTTAATTATAAAAAGAGTACAGCTTAGAACTCCACCTTGCGGCACGCCGTTTTCTTGCACATGAATCCTTGACAGTGCGCTACCAACTCTCACGCGAAACGTTCTGTGGGACAGATAACTAGTTGGAGTGTTGAGCATATGGCCCGAAACACCGAAAGACTTCAGGTCACTGAGGATCCCGTAGCGCCAAGCGGTGTCGTAGACCTTTTCGAGGTCGAAAAACACAGTTACGAGATACTGTTTATGTACAAAGGCATCCTTAATATACGATTCAAGAGCTACGAGTTGATCATTCGTGGATCGCCCCGCCCTGAAGCCTGCCTGGCAGCTCTCGAGAAGACCGCTGTACTCAAGGAAGTACACGAGCCTGCGATTTATCATCTTCTCGAAGAGCTTGCACAGGCAGCTCGTCAGGGAAATAGGACGGTAACTTGAGGGGGACGACGGGTCCTTTCCCTCCTTCAGGAAAGCTACAACTATAGCCTCCTTCCAAGAGTTTGGAATGTGCCCCGAAAGCCAAATCTTGTTATATAGGTGTAAGAGTGTTAGAAGAGTGTCTGCGTGCAGGTGTTGTATCATTGTGTATGTGATGTTGTCTAGGCCTCGAGCTGAGGGTTTACACGTGCTCAGAGCAGCCCTCAGCTCATGTAGTGAAAACAGGGAGTTGTAAGAAGTCTGTGATTTGTTGTTGTCGTGTAGGGACTTCTTTTCACAACAGGCTTTATGTTTCAGGAAAGTGTTAGTGTAGTGGGCTGAACTGGACACGTGTTGGAAGTGTTGTGCGAGTGTGTCAGCCTGGTCTTCCAGAGTGTCCCCTGTTGTACTGACCAGGGGCAGGCTGTGTGTCTGTTGTGCTTTGAGTTTGCGTATACGTGTCCATACTTTCCGTGTGTCTGTGTAGGAGTTTATTGATGTTATGAATGTACGCCAACTCTCTCGTTTTGCCTCACGGCGCACACGTTTTCCGTATGCCTTGGCCCGTTTGAACAAGAGGAGGTTTCCCGACGTGGGGTACCGACGAAGGATACCCCAAGCCTTGTTCTGGGCCTCTCGCGCCCGCCTACAGTCCTCATTCCACCACGGCCTCCGCTGGTTGCGTGGGGCACCAGAGGCGTGGGGAATGGACTTTTCGGCGGCGTCGAGGATGTGCGCCGTCAGCAGTTGGGTAGCTTCTTCAACGTGTAGGTGTCCTATGGATGTGTGGTGTAGTATGGATGTCTCTGTAAATGTATTCCAGTTAGCTCGTGCTTCATTGAACCTATTATGGGAAGATGAACTGCTTGGGCCTTTATCTATGTATGTATGTTAGTGAGGTGGGGAAGTGGTCACTGCCATATGGGTCAGTGCCAACACCCCACTCGAGAAGAGGAAAGAGAACTGCAGAGCCAATCGCCAAGTCAAGATATGAGTATGTGTTGTGTCCTATGTTATGGTATGTAGGCTGTTTATTGTTGAAAAGGCATGCTCCTGAAGATGTAAGAAATTTCTCTATCAGGCGACCTCGGGCATCCGTGCGAGAAGAGCCCCAAAGAGAGTTGTGAGCAGTAAGGTCGCCTGTAAGAATGTATGGTTCCGGCAGCTGGTCAACCAGTGCCTCGACGTCAGAGCTTGAAAGTGCAACATCAGGAGGAATGTATATGGAGCACACCGTTATCAACCTATTAAATATTATTGTTCGAATTGCCACAGCCTCAAGGACAGTGTTCAGAGCGACAGGGTGGCATGCTAAGGATTTCCGGGCAATTATGGCCACACCCCCAGAAGAGTGCGTGCAGCCATCCCTGTCCTTTCTGTATATCAAGTAACTGTTCAAGAAATTTGTGTTCTTGGAATTCAGGTGTGTTTCCTGAACACACATTACACTTGGCTGATTGGCATGCAGAATCTCATACACGTCATCAAGATTATTCAGAAGGCCTCTGCAGTTCCATTGAACAATATTTTCTCTTCCCATTATGATGTGTTCGGAGCTACTGGAGTGTGACTATTTATGTAGGGTCTTTTGGGGCTTGGACTCTTGGAAGGGGTTTTCTGGCCTTCTCTACTGACCTGGACGTCGCAGCCCGTTCCTTCCGCTGGGATGGAAGCCGGAAGGGCTCGACGTCCATGTCGTCATCTGAAGGCAAGGGGGTACCCAGTGGACTGGGCCCCCTTGACTTGGTACCCGGTCGGGTGTTCTTTGCCTGCGCCGCGGGCGGGGCAGGCGGTGGAGATAGGATGGGCGCTGCCGTGGGCCCCCCCCCCGTCTCCACCTCCCTGCCCTCAGGTGTCCCTAGGGCAGGTGAAGAGGAAACAGTGAGAGCGGCAGAGCTCCCAGCGGCGATTCCAATCGCCACATTTGCTGGAGTCGCCACAGTGGGCGAGTCCTGACACCGCTGGACTACCGAAGGTAGTCCGGCAAGAGACGGGGCCCCCGCAGCCTCTACAGGTGTTGTAGAGGCAGCAGGTGGCTGCTCAGCTGGGGGCTGGGACAGCAACACATCAGCAGCAAGGCTGCACTGTGTCGCTGTGCTGACCAAACGCCGCCCCAGCCCCGGCGGGCAGCGTCTGCATAAGATGTAGCCGAAAGCAGCTTGTGCTTTTGGCGTGCCTCAGCAAAGGTGATGTTTTCTGTTACTTTCATTTGTAGAATTTCTTTTTCTGCTTTGAATTTTGGGCAGGTTCGCGAATAAGCAGCGTGTGGGCCACTGCGATTCGGGCACTTGACTGTGCTGTTTGGACAGTCATCCGACGAATGTTCAGACTCTGAACATTTAGGACAAGTCAGCTTTCCTCGACATGATAGAGTTCCATGGCCGTATCGTTGGCATTTAAAGCATCCCCTGGGATTAGGGACATATGGTCGTACATTGCAGCTTAGGAAGCCCACTTTGACCTTTTCGGGTGGGGTTGTGAAGTCAAATGTTAGGACAAGATGCTTTGTTGGGATTTCTTCATTTGCTCTACGGATTACAATTCGTTTGACAGAAGTTACTCCTTGAGGTTGAAGCGCCTGAAGAAGTTCCACCTCTGTCTCAGACTGTAATTCCTTTTCTGAGATTACACCTTGAGAGGAGTTGAGAGTTCTATGTGGAGTCACAGTAACAGCCAGGTCAGCCAACGTGGTCTGTTTCAGGAGGTTTTCGCTTTGGTTTTTCCTTTTTACTTGAACAAGTAGGTCTCCGGATGAAAGCTTCTTAGCATCATAGTCTGAGCCGACAACCGACTCAATGCATTTAGCCAAAAGAATGACTGACTTCTTGCCAACAGGGGTGTCCCCTGTGGAATGAACTACAAGATGTTTATAGAAATGTTCTGCCTTCTCTTTAGCAAGTACTTCGGTGCGGCCTCTTTTGGGAGGCCGATCATTGGAGGGGGGGGTTTGAGAAAATATCATACAGTATGTATAAAAGCAGGGAGACGGGGGTACTTTCTCCTTTGACGTTACCCTGGTAGTCAAAGAGGTCCCGGAGCTCTCTGCCTGGTAGACAGGCAGGGAGCCCATCGGCCGGAGCTTGACCAAGGCTCCGACGGCCACCGTTAGAGGTTTCTACCCTTCACATTAAAAACACATCACCACGGTAGGTCACAGCTTATGTTGGGGGGCTCGGGGTCCGCCGTATCGCCAGTACCGTCACCATGAATACTCAAGGTGCCCCGTGCGGGGGGTTTACGAATAGGGCGCCCGAGCGTCATTTATATCTACTATTGTTCAATCCATTATTGTTCAATAAATTTATTACACCCTTTACGGCAGCTCCCACCCCCTAAAACGTTGCTGTTTGTTGAGTATGGTTTTCCTGCTGGATAATCCACTGATTTTTGTCTCGAGTCGTTTACAGATAAAATAACACGATTGGCTCTGCAAGACGCGCTAAATCCGTACATCTACTCAAAGAGTTTATTTTTAATACTTGTAACAATTTAGTAGCTTCAATGCAATCAAGTATCATCGCAGGGCCAACATTAGCACTTGTAGCACTCCTAGCACTTGAACCACTTTTTTCCTCCGGCCAACAATGCAGTTTTTAGGAAAATTAACCAAAGCGTACCACAATGTTCTATTTTAGTCCTCTTTTCTATATGCATCAGCGAAAGTAAAAAGCATATAATGTCGGATATCTACATTACGACTAGTAGCTAAAATACAGCAAGCTTGTACTGTATATAGAAGGAATAAGGTGCTCTGGAATAGAGGAACAAATGACGCCCGGAGGTGTTGAAATTATAAGCGATAGTATCTCCCATTACACCTGCTTTCACACTTGCATCGATTGTTTCTTTGCGTTCCGGTGTAATACCTGTATGACATAAACCGCTTAATTCATCACGTTCAAAGTCAGGCAACACAAATATTAACATAACAGAGTAGTAATGCTGGTCTAGAGCTAGACAAACCTAATTTATATGCAGTAATGCTAATTCATTCCAATACAGGTATATTATACCTTTGTGCCGATCAAGTAAACACTAAGTGTGGTCACATTCACTTCGGAAGCACTGAATAAGAAAAATACACAAGGTTCCCCTGAAACACTACCTTCCTTTTACTAAGATTAGCAATAACTATACCAAACAGACATCTTATTTTGAGGCAGTTATAATCTGCAACAGCCTCCATAGTGAAATAAAAGTAGTGAACTTTTTCAACAATAGGCTTCCAACATTACGTAATGACGTTTCCAGCTGTATACTTATTTTTCTGGTGTTTTAAGTCGGTATTTTCGCTTTCGCGCTATTTTTTATACTATTACACTCGCTCTCACTCTTATTAATTAGTCACACTTTCTGCCCTGGCCTTATTCCAACTGTAGGCTTACGCCATGCGAGGGAAAGGGTTTTGGAAGAAGGGTTGGTTGGTACTGTTAGTGCAGGCATTACAAGTCCATATAGCACAACGTGTACAGCTCCACCGGCGGTCTATCTTCGCAGGGCGGAGTCACCTAGTGATTTTTAGGAGTGCAAGAGATGAAATTCCAGCTTCGCAGCAATTGTTTGTATTATCGTTATTTAAAGATACAATGGTTTCGAGGTACACCGATATACAACGGAGACAAAATATAACTGTGTTGAATCCATTTTACCGGTGGCTTAATTGGGGGTAGTAACCAATTTTTGCATTTTAATAGAGACGATTTATCTGACAGCTGTACCAAGTGAAAACACTTTTTTCACACTTGATTTTTGCGTCACTTACTACAAAAACAAATAAGATAGCAGTTGTGTGATGATGTTTACCATTACCACCTAGGAAAATTAGACATTGATGTGGTAAGTCGTCAAAACGAGAGACTAACGTTCACCTTTTGTATAGTGCTGCAACTGTCTATTGAAATCGGCAGTACTTCTACATTCGTTCTTTTCGTCGGTACTACTTATCTGTTTGTTCAAGACCATATAAATTCTCCAAAGCAATAACCCCCCAAATATTCATTGTTATAATAAGTATACTGCGCATTATATTTCTTTTCCAATGGGAGTAGTGGTGTTTTTCTTAATTGTTGCAGAGGTTGAACTTGGAAACGCACGGCTCGGGTTCCGAAACAAAAGCAATGCGGACTACGCTTTCAAAGATACTCTCAAAAGAATTTTTGAATAGAAAGCCAAAATGAAGACGCCTATTACTTTGGGCTCACAGTTCATAAACGCTTTATTTCCCATTTGAAATGCGCTAAGAACACCTCTAGTATTGGGTAAAGCATTTGAAAAATGCAAAATGAGCAGGTTGCTTTAAAATATAGTATCGTTTATTTTGGGAGATATAAGAGGTTGCGAGGAAACGCCGCTAATTTTCCCTCGATGATATTCTGCTGGTCGGCAAGATTTCATAAAAATGAATTCCTTGCTAGTGTCATAAGCTTCAGTAGTCGCACATATAGAAAGAAAGCCACGACGTAATAAGACAAGGTTTTGGACGCAAAATTGTGTTCTCTCCTATTTTGGGTAGCACAATAATTGGCAAAAACAATTGAAATTTTATTTGGTTAAACCGATTATACTTTTCCTATTCAACACTTCCAAAAAGTTTTCTACATGTTTTAAAATACAAAGTTTATCACTGTAAAGGAGGAGAAAGAGGAGGAATAACTTTGTTTTACGCTGGTTAGGTAAGGGAAAGGGTGTCGTTTGCTTGAGGAGGGGAGGTGCCCCTATTCCAGAGCCCCTGCGGCTCTGGCTGCACTCGTGGCCCGCCGTACCAGCTGTCGCTGATCTTCCGGGTCCGAGCTGAGCAACGCAGCTTTCCACTGCTCAAGAGTTGGGTTGGGTATTCGGGGAATGTTTCGAATGTCGGGGAAGGCCCACGTAACGTGGTAAAGGGAGGCATACTGAGCTATGCAAGAGCATTTGTTCGAAGGGTGAATTGTAGGATACGTGTCGTGGAGCCTTTATAGGTGCGGGAAGGTGTTTGTTTGTAGTTGACGCAAGAATGTCGCTTCTTCTCTTGTTAAGGATTTGTGCGGAGGAGGAAAGGCTTGTCGGGTGAGTTGCTGGTGCTGTAGAATTGTGTTGTATTGCAGCATTATGGGCTCCGGGTAATAATTCTCCACTGGCGCCCGGGAAGCATGGGCTCGGGCGACAGCGTTAGCTCGCTGATTGCCACGAAGAGAGTCGTGTCCGGGAGTCCATACTATTGTAACACTTGGGAGGTGTTCGGGCACCTTGCTGGCGAGAATGCGGTGCGCTATAGAAGAGGCCCTGCCGCTTGCGTAGCTCCGGCAGGCGGCCTGAGAGTCGGTGATGACGCGTACGTGTTTTTGGTCTGACGCGCTGGATAAGTACTTGGCCATGGCTATAGCTGCCTCTTCTGCCTCTGTTGGGCTGCTTGTGTTGACGGAGGCCGCAGCTATCTCCTGCATGTCTGGGTCAATGAAGGAAATTGTCATCGCTGGCCGATGCGGATATTTGGCTGCGTCCGTGAACCTCGAATCTGGGTGACTGCCGAATCTGGACTGAATATATTTGGCTCTCGCCGATCTTCTCCCTGTATGATGCTCGGGGTGCATGTTCCGAGGTATTGGTGCCACGTTGAGATTGGCCGAATTACCAACAGACATCACGGCCTCAAAGAATCAGGCGTGACGAGACTCATTCAAGCCATAATTATCAGGCGGATCGTGTACGCAGCTCCGCATCTACAGCTCAAGAATCACTGTAAAAAACAAAGCGCCAGAACTCATTAAACCAAAAACGTATTTGTGTAACTTAGAATAAAAGGAAGGAAACTTCCCGCCAACATTATATCGCGATAAACTGTGTTCCTGTATAAAAACGCAATTCTACCAAAAATATGAAGCTCGGCGTCACTGTTCGGAATCTACAGAAGAGACACTTGGCTGAAGGGTCGATACAGTTTAAATGTTTTGCTGCAGGTTGCAAATAGATCTGAATACAACAATTTTGAACAAATCAATGGGTGCATATGATGCAATAGTGGCAGCTTGTATGCATGGCGATATGTCTGTGCAAAGTCAAAAATAATTGTGTTTTGACCCAACATACTGTGTCCTTTCTGCAGCGCTTATCAAACAATGCCCACTCCACCACCACACGAATGTGGTAGTTTGGTAAGTGAACCTGATAAAATATTTTACGGAAATATATGTTTTTTTCATACATCTCAATATAAATATTTAAGGCAATTACGAGTGCGTGATTTTTGTCTTGCACGTATAATTTCTGCAAGGAGAAACTGAAATTTCGTGTAGTTAACGACCCAAGGTGCTTCACTCCATTATCCAAAATTTTGAAATCAGTGTTCTTGTACTCCAAATTTCAAAAAAACACAGTGGTCGAAAGTGAATTACAATAATAATCATGATTAGGAAATTGTGTCATTAGATTTAAAATCATCATACCAGAGTAAGGGTAAGGCCTAACTACAATTAAGAAACAAATAGCGTTATAAGAACAACCCTTGCAGTTTAGAATTCATACCACATATGTGTGATGCACATATGTACAGAGCGCAACAGCCTTGTCTATAACACTCGAGCGGCGTGCCGCAGGCTGCACGGGCTACGCCTATCGGCGGCAACGATGTGATACGGGGTTCAAGATTGTGTGCATGTGCGCGTGCGCGGCCCCCCTGACATGATCAGCTTATCTTTGACGACGGTTTTGGCCGCCGCTGTTACAGAGGATGCTTTGGCCGCCGGGAGTGCTGTTGGCGGCACCGCTCGTGAGGCGCGCGCAGAGCGGGCGCCGCTCGGCGCGCGTCGCTGCTGCGTCATTGTTCCTGTCGTGCGTTTGCACTCAAAAGAAAACGCCGCGTCATCGTTCTGTTTTAACTACTACGTCTAATCGCGCGTTGCAGGCTGCGAGTTTATGCGCCGGTGTTGGTAGTCGGTCGACGGCAGCGGCAGCTGAATTTCCTGCAGCGGCTTTTATCGTTCAAGTGGCCGTTCTTGGATGTGAATTACGACACTCAACGCAGAGTGAGCGGATAGTTGTGCGCGGTGATGGAGCGTGTTTTATCGCAAACCGGGGAAAGAGCTGTTGGAGAATGACAAGACGAATGTGATTCGGATAACTATGAGATAAAGTGAACGTTTATGTCTGATCATTCCTTTGACCTTCAGAGTCTTTGAGCGATGGCCGGCAGTCAACATACGTCGTATAAAAAAAGCTCCTGGACGCCGCCACGGAATTAAAAGCCATTAGAGCGAACCAGCGGAAGATTTCGAATGAGATGACGACACTGAAAATTAAGGAGGATGAGAAAGATAATTACGACTAATAATTGTGAATGAAGAGGAATGTAAGTGAAACAACAGTAACAATGGGGAATTAGGAAGACAATAACAGGAATGACTGAGGTAAAAGAGAAATAAGTTAAACAAAATGGATAAATGAGTGAGTTAGGGTGACTTAAAGGGCATAATGGTGAATGAAACTGAATTAGCAGATTTGTAGCTGTACTAAGATGAAAGCAAGCGAATTACGAAGGAAAACAACGCAAATGAAATTGAAAGGAATGAAAGAAAAAGAAGTAAATTAGTGAAACAAGTTATTTTAAATGCATTAACATGAACAAAATTGAAGTCAGATAGACCGAAGTGAATTGCGAAGACAAAAAAAACGAGAGGAATCAATGAGCGTCAAGTCAAATCAGAGAAATATTAATTGAATCAAGGTGAATTTAGCTCAATCACTGAATTAACGTGCATCGAAGTGAATTAGGAGGAATCAGCGCATAAACAGGAAACTAAATTGAAATAATATTGTTTCACGGAAATCCCCAAGGAAGACAAAGAAATTTAAGAATAAATGTGAATTATGAAAAGTTAGAGTAAATTAAATGGGGTGGCGAATTGACCCGGGTTAGTTGGGATTGAATTAACAAGTGGCAATGCGCATCAAAAAGGAGTCCGTGTTGATTAGAAAGGAAGGCACAGAATTTAAAAGGAATCATTGGAAATGCTTAAAAATCAAAGTAATTTGGAGGGAATGAATTGGCGAATTAAGACGGAAAAATGTGAATTAACAGGAACCGAGGTGTTTAAGCTGAACCACAGGCAAGCACGACACAAGACAAGCACGACAAGCACGACACAACAAATGGAGAAGAGGGAATGCGAATACAAGCCATGTCATTGATTGTGGAGTTTAACGCGCCCACGCAACGCAGGCGATGAGGCGCGCCGTAGTGTAGGGCTCCGGATTGATTTTGACCACCTGGAGATCTCTAACTTGTGCCGAAATTTCGTACACACGGGCGTTTTTTTCTTTTTTCCTCCATCAGAAGACAAGCCATGTCAGCCGCTGTTCAATGAAACAAAAGTGCTGAGCAGAAGCCGGGAACGAGTCTCCCGCGAGTTGGTAGAAGACTTTTGTAGGGTCCTGCCCTTTGCTGGCCGTCTCTGGGCTGGGCTGAGCCACGTTGTCGGCGTAAGCGAGAGAACGACGTCAAGTGAAAGAAAAAGCGAACTATGAAAGAAAGCAAAGGAGGAGAGTGCCGGGAAATTGGGAGGGAAGGGCGGTTCGTCATGGCGGTAGCGCGAGCCAGCGCTCTCCAGAAGTGTGCGGTGAGGGAGAAGAGGAGGCAGTATGCTGTGCCCGATTAGACCGAAAAGAAGATTAGAATGCAGGTGGACGAAAAGCAGAGAGGGGAATATTGCCTAGGACAGTTACCACCTGAAACTGAAAAAAAAAGTATTTTGTGCCTAATAAGCTTTTTGTGCCTGCCCTAAGCAGCGCTAGTATTAAACCAAGAGTGTAAAACATGGGTATATTAGTCCTTTCTGGTAAGATGACATGTCATCTCACCGCTACAAAGGGGAAACCAATAGCAATCATCAGCATGATCATGATCATCAGCAGGAGGCGCTCGACGGCGCAACACTTGGCAAAAATGGGAGGGGCGTGCGCGTGACTATAATGTGCTTTCGCTTAATGTGCAGTTCGCGGCCCCTTCCTGAAACTCACTTCGGGGCGCCGACCCATAGGCTCATCATCGCTGCCGTAGAGAGAACCCACGAGTCAGTGCTGCCTCAGCACAATGCTGCTGCGCCCAAATATCGCATTAGGGAGTATCGTAATCGCCAGCCAATTTTTTACTCATAAAAACCATGGAAATTTTGTGAGCACGGGATCTGTTAGTCGTACGGAAGAGAGTTGAATTTTGAACATGATGCTGCAATTGATAAGAAAAGAACAAAAGCTGGCTGCTTTGTGCACATGTGCAATAGATGGCATATAGCCATGTTCGTTTTTTTAAATAAAGCTAGTTGTGAGACTGCGCCTGTGCTGTACCTTCCTTATTGTCTTGTCTTTGCCATGTTTATTCCGTAAAAAAGTTGAAATCTCAGCTGTTAATTTAAGAAAAAACAATTCCATTTCGCCATCCAAGTGAATTAGGAAAAACCAATAAAAACTTCAGTGAAATCAAATGGGCGCCTAACTGAAAATACAATGAATATGTTTCAACGTGAGTTCGGATGGATGATTGAGCGATATGCATGGGCGACTCAGTCATTTGGCGGGATGACTTATCGGAACTATGATGTGATTTCAGTAATTACTCGGCAAAGATTTCAGTCGCATATAGAGAGACCAACTGGTTTTTTTTAGATAAAGAGGCAAAAATAACAAAAACGTGAAAATCTGTAGTACAAAAAAAGATAACACAAGACAAAATGTCTTGTGTCTGTATTTACTGCATCAATGACTATTCCGGCAATTGCCTTCATGTCTCCTCAGCATAGCATACAAGGCCCTATAGCCTTAATGTTTTGTTTCAAAAAGAGTTTATAAAAGCGGAACCTCACTCGAAACAAAAAGCGCAAAAAATAAAAAAACGAAAACAATTTTTCTTGCCTGCGTCTCTTTTGATCTTGTTCAACTTGTGCAGGACGCTATAAAGGTCGGAGCCAGATGCACATCCGTGGACAGATGCACATCCGTGTTTTCATAGCACGAACATGCACCCTTACCCTGCTCTCGTTTCCTCTCGTTACCGCATGCGGGTGCCGATTGAACAGCGTGCCTGCAATAGGCGAGCAGGCTAACTAATTGGCGGGACAGGTTGCGGGTGGCTTTATAGTTTACATGGTCTCCTTGTTGGTAATCGGTCTTCCCGTGTGTAGAAAGGTCCGGTGGGGTGCGCTTGAATGAGCGACATTCGACACTACGCTGAATTCTGCAACACGTTACTGCATTAGGGAGAGATTATTAGAGTTTACAGTTTATTTTAACTCTCTTGTCCGGCGTGATAGTGTCTTACGTATCTCTGTGTTTTAGTCGATATGGCTAGACATTTCGAAACGAAATCCTGCGTACAACACTCGTGGTGGCAGTATTTATGGTAGTTGTGGAATTACTATTGGTACTAGTACCAGTCGCAGTAGTAATATAATAGGTAATATGATAATACCCTAAAATTAGTGTTGAGCTCTAGTGGTTGTACCAGCAAAGGCAGTAATGATAGTAGTGGTAGTCATCGTAACAAAAACCCTGGCCATTTACACTAACGTGAAACCTGGGGAGGGACGAAGCAAGGAATTTTAACTGTAGTGGGTTTTCTTAAATCGCATTTTGTTAGATAGCGTTTTGGCTGTAGTTGGGCTCATATATCCTTGCTTTCTGCGAAAACCCATAGAGGGCACATGCTCCAGCGGCTGAGAAGACCGCTGATTTGCGTGTTTAAACGAAGGACGCGTGTAGGACGCGACGTCGGTGTGGCGGGGTGCGCTGTCCCGCACGTAAGCTGGCAGGAGCACGCAACGAGATGACTCAGCACAATGCAACCTCATCGATACGCCTACGGCGAACGCGCAGCAACGATGACTAGCACAAATGTTGATATGCTGCGCGCGAAGAAAGAGCTTCAGAAAGCTTGAAAGCGCTTCAGAAAGCTTGTGAAGATGGCGCCGCGCTTGACGCTGCAGCAACGCGAAGCCATCGTGCACACGGGGCGTACCATGTCTCAGAGGGGAATTTCAGCGGAAATAGGGCGTCCTTTGCCCACAGTTAATTGTATTCTACGAGCGTTTCACGAAGAAGGCCACTTATAGGATGCTGTGCGCGGTGAACAATACAGGGCTACCACTCATGAGGAGTACCTCTTAATCGTCGCCGCTGCTGTAGATGGCCCATTCCTCAGTGCGAGGGAAATTCGGGATCTACAGTACCTAGAAGTTTCCGGGCAAACATTTCGGCTTAGGCTGTACGACGCGGACATGAAGAGCCGAATAGCCGCGCAAAAGTCGCTCCTGGAAAGGTCGCACCGGGAGCAACGCATGGAGTTCGCTTCAGTTGTCGAAGATTGGACGGCAGAGAATTGGAGGTGGGTAATTGCCCACGTGCGTTGGCAATACAAGCCGCGCGCTAACAAGCAGCTGATTCCATTTGATAGCGCTCACTCAAAATTAATCAAAAGGGGTGTGGCCAAGACATGCATCACGGCAGCCTTAAACAAGTCGTGCGCGCAGAAGCTACAAGACGCATTTAATGAACAGATTACCCGGCTGAGCACTGCGGGATTCCCTTCTGCAGTTGTTTCTGCCGTTTGCGAAGTATTGCTGCAAAAATTTAAACAAAAACACAGGGAAGGTGACATGCAGAAGAAAATAGAAAAAAAAAGAAAGTTCACGTTATCCCATATTGGCACAGGATCTCGCATAACCTCAAAAAAGTTGCTCAAAGGTACGACATCAATGTGGTGTTTAGCGCGCCCTGCAAATTGGCGAAGGTTTGTCCTATGATGAAGGAAAGGAAGCGGCAATCGTGCTCCAAGAAGCACGGCGAATTATACAAGGAATGCACCATGGGAGTTGTATACGAGATTCCCATGAGTTGTAATAAGAGTTATATTGGCCAAACAGGCAGATGTTTCAACGACAGAGCGCGCGAGCATTGTTGGGCTGTAAAAAACAACGCAGGGGGCCACATGGCTGAGCACTGCAAAAGGTGCACTCAGCAGGGAACTAAATGCACTCCGCTCTTCAAACAGGCCACGTTTTTAAAATGGGTGAGAGATAGGCAAGAAAGAGAAATTGTGGAGGCGTACTTCATTCACAAGGCGGGAGATAAGTGCATCAGTACACCATCGGTTACATTATCATTCAAAGAACTCCAGTTTTTAGATGGACACGTGTAGGTTGGCACACGTTGTTGGTGTGACGTTTTTGCATGACGTCAAAAGAGTGTATTTAATCCAGGGTTTTTCGCAATTAAAGTTTAGTTGGAAGTGGCGCCATGTCTGTGTCTACCTGTTTCCTCTGGTCCCCGTTGTTTAGCGCCTCAAATTTATTCAGTACCACCCTTACGTTGATGCAAACCATTGGTGTCACCTACAGTGGCGCGTTAACTTCTTCAAATCTGCATGGACGGCCAGGGTGCAGTTTTGGGGCTGCTTATGGAAGGACCCTGACAGCTTATAAAGCAGCTTAAGGAAGGACTTTGGACAACAAAGAAACGGCCTACCAAAACGGCACTCCTTTGTGCCCCATGTCTTCAAATAAATATTATGAGTTTCGTGGCTACGGACGACCATGCCTCCCGGATCACTGCGTCGGAGCTAAGCTTTTGCTCGGGAGGGTACCCAAAGATATCCCCTTGCGGGTGGTCAAAGCCTACGCGCTAACTGTCAACACCGTTATCGTCAGTGATGTCATTACGGTGGCTGCCCATTTGCCATGAAGCTGAATATAAACAATAATTGCCACTGTCGATATCTTCGTCAACGTGAAGTTTTTGCCACGCAACAAAAATTGATAGTTGCCACGCAACAAAAATTTCGCACCGTCTGTTTAAAAAAAACCTGGCACCCCCTCTCCACACTCTCCAAGACACCGCCGTCCTTACTAGCAACACGGGCCAGACAGGAGCTAGTTAAAATAAACCATTGTCCGTCATCTGCGTTAAGGGAAAAAGACTGCTCAAGAAGCAGATATTATTCGATCGATTGATTGATTGCTCGAGTTATCGATTGATTGATCGATCGATTGATTGATCGATTAAGTGATTGATCAATAAAATATTCATTTTCTTCTTCATCGAGAAGAAATGTCTGCATAGGCAGTGGGTTGATCAAAAGTATAAAGAAATGCTTCCCTCAGCTTTTCTTGTATTCTGTACCCGCACGTGGCGACATCGCGAAAGTGTCTTCTGCAACAGAGCACTTCGCAAGAGCGGATCAGGCTACCACTCCGAAGAAAGAGTCTCCCCAGTGTGTTTACTGGTCCTCGTTTTCACATTGTTTTGGCACTGACCAAAAGAATTACTTTTATAGTTTTTTATATTCCAGGTGTTCATCAGTCCAGTGCTTTAATGAATATATAAGCGGTATTTAAAATGAACCGTGTCGTACTTGGAAATACCGACGCGAAACCCGCCAGCGAGGTGAGATTTTGCCTGAAATGACTGGAAACGGACCATGCCGGAAACGACCGCGCTGGTTGAAGTACAGACACAAAGGCCTGGGACTATCCCCTACGACGCATCACTGTTTTTTTTTTTTTTTTTTGCCGCGAGGGGAGGTTGTTGAAACTTTTTTCCCCGAAGACAAAAAAGTGATCTCAGATGTTCATAGAAGAGGACGATGAGGAACACTTGCCAAGTCCGAACGAGTTCTGCTTGTGATGTGTTGTAAATACAGTTCTTTTCCCCTTACCGAAGGCGTTGCAGTCGCGACAATGCTGGTACTCCTCGGTGAAATTAGTGGCCAAAACGTGGGATTTTCACTGCTTAAAGCATGCAATGCCTCTTGCGACAAAGAAGCAAACTTTGGTCTCTCTCTACGATAGCTTCGGTGTCAAGAGCAGCATCCTCACAGTAGAAGGTGACCATCAAGCTTGCGAGGGGTGGCAGGGTGACGTGATCGTCGGCGATCCTTATAGCAGCACGGTGTTTGGGGTTCGGTACCGGCGTCGTGGAGTGATCGGAGGAAAAAGTTATCGCCCTAGTCTGGGGATGAACTATTGCACCGTTGTTCATCAAAAAGTCCATTCCAAGAATTACATCGCGGGAGCAATTCGGAAAAATGACGAACGCAGCAGGGTACGTGATGCCGTCTATGGTGTCGCGCGATGTGCAGTTCCACTTGGCGTCACGAGATGGCCTCCGGCTGTGCGTATGTGCGGACCGTCCCAACTTCTCGTAACTTTCTTCAACTTAGACGCAAATTACCCGCTCATTACTGAGTAGTCGGCTCCCGTGTCGATGAGGGCGACTACGTCAAAGCCGTAGATGGACCACTGGACGACGGATGCCGCTTTCCTTGAGTTTCGGGTGCGTCGGGGCGTGGTACCTCGGCTTGTGCGTGTTGGCGGTCGGGCACTATGCGTCGTCATTCTTGTCCCTTTCTCAGCGGCAGGCCCTGTTCTTTCGGGTACGCGTCGCGTCGTGTCGTTGTCGTCGTGTTCTGGAGTCATGTCCGGGTTGGAACGGGTCGTCGGGCTGAAGGCATGTCGTGAATCATGGTCTTCGGCGAGTCGTTGCGTAGTTGGATGATTTTCATTTGTCCGCCGTCGTGCAACTTCACCTCCACAAGTTGCTGCTTTTCGTTTCCCCTACGTGGGCGTGGGGAACTCCCACGCGTGAAGTTTGCGTTGCTTCGACGGCTTGGCGATCGGTATGGGTCGGGTGACTGCGAACGCTTGAAGAGCGCTGGACCTGGGTTGGCGTTGGGCAGGTAATCTTTGATTTCAGGATGGCGCTGGCGGGGCCGGCGGCGTGGTGCATCGACGGAGAACCCTTGCAAACCGAGCCTCTTGTAGGGGCAGCAAAAGTAGATGTGGTCGGCCTCTCCACAGTAATAGCACAGCGGACGATTATCAGGCGTTCGCCACACGTCTGTCTTCCTCGGGGCGGGGGGTGGCACCGCAGGTGGTCGGGACGGCGGCAGGGGACGACGGTATGGAGCCTCGGAAGGATAGGGGGCAAGCGGGCGCGGTCGACGGACAGCAGCCGCGTAGGCCATGGCTTCCGGCTCGAGGGTTGCTTCTGGCGTCGCTGAAGTTCCCAGCGCTTGCTCTACTTCTTCCTTAATGACGTCGGTATGAGAAGCGACTTGGGGTTGCGGCGGCGTTGGGAGGAGTTTCCGCTGCTCCTCCTTCACTACTGCGCGGATAGTCTCGGGTAGGCTGTCTGCTGGAATAAGAATGATGTCGAAATAGTTCGTATTTGCTGCGCCATGAAAGTTGCGGTAATACTGCTTAGCACACATTTAGAGGGCCTTCTCAAATGTTCTGGCTTGGGTCAAACATTCGGCGACGGTTTTGGGCGGATCCCGGGCAAACCAACAAACAGTTCCTTTTTCACACCTCGCACCAAGAAGCATAACTTCTTTTCTTCAGCCATGCAAGAGTCAGCATGCTTGAAAAGCCTCTTCATCTCCTCGACGAACACAATGCTTTCTTTAGGTTGTTGTGTCCGCGTCTGCAGCAATACTTCGGCCCGCTCTTTCCGTACAACCGTGGTGAACGTCGTTAAAGGGGCCCTGAAAGGCATTTTGAGCACACTAAATGAACTAGCGCAACCGTTAGATTGGGTCGTCAACGTCCTCTGTGCCAAGTATTACTCTTTTACGCGCAGCGGAAAGCTCACACTTTTGTTGCAAAGTTTGTCGTTTTTTTCTCACCCTTTCCTTCGTGTTTTTGGACGCCGCCATCTTCACATGTCTACATCATCGATTCCCAAATGTTCGTCATGACCTAGACACCCTGCAATTGGGCGGCTTTTTCACGCACTTCCGGCAAAGAGATGAGTCGTCTGCTCAGCGTCGGCTCACCGGCTTATCTGCCAGCGGAGTGCCGGAGTGCTTTGGCATTTTACGAGAAACGAAACAAGTGTAAAACAAACGCTTAACCGTTTGTATTGAATGCAACACGGCCATAACACGACATTGATATTCTGTTACCTGAGTACGTTCCATAAAGAAAGCGTTGAAGCCCCGTGGCACTTCTTTCGTGCAATCGCAGAGAACGCCCTGAGCCGAACTCCCGGGTTTGACGCATACATTTTATTCAACTTCAAAACAATCCAGAGATGCGTTTCTAACGAACACAACGTCACAACATGCGTTGAAAGTCTGAACCACGATTGACAGAGGATGGGTTGCCTCCTGCCCGTCGTAAATTCGGTACTCACCTCGCGCGCGCTTTGCGGGGACGAACAGCAAGTCACTTAACTCTGGCGCACAAGCCCATGGCTTTTAGCCACGCACACTCCACATACCCCATGCGAGGTTGAGTCGTACGTCGCTCGAGAAAGATAATCCAGACCATGGGAAGCACTATCCACCCGCAGAAGCACAGCGGCGCATTTCATCGCGAAACAAAGGCGTCCACAACACACACACCATCGCCTCCTGTAATGCCAAACGCATCTCGTACTTCCCAATGGGAATGAATGATACGCCTGCAGTGCCCACATGTCGCGAGGTGGAGCCCCGAACTGAACCGGGATCACGGAACCGTAACTGACTTCTAAGCGGTTTGGGCCTTGTTGCCAAGGCAACCGATGTTTGAGATTGTCAAAGAAATGGCGCTCGCGGCCAGCGCTAGAAAGCTCAGAGCCGCGGCGGAGAATGTTTTGCCAACGTTGCCGCTCTCCACCACGCGTCGCCCCAAGCTGAACTGGTCACATGATTGAAGCGTTTTGTGCACGGGTTCTGTATCGGTTTAATACGACTTTTTCACATGCCGCCGGCAGGAATTACCACCGCCGCAAAATAAGACCCGGCACCAGCGGGGCCACATCTGATAGGGCGCTTTTTAGATAAACAGTGCGCGGTGCATCAAGGGAACGAGCGCACAAAAGTCCCTCAATAAACGCCGATCGAGGGACTTTAGAGCGCACGACCCTCCCTGTGCGGCTGCGAGTTCGCCGCCGATAACAAGTCATGTGCCGCCAGCAACGTACACCGCGAAAGGGCAAGGCGAGGCCGCCGCATACATGCGGCCAGATTTTTCGTTCGCTTTTCCAGCCTTGAGCGGCGGAGTGCGGGATTCATGGTGTCAACAAAGTTTGCCCGTAGCAGACGACAGTCTGATCAGCGCAATAGCGGAAGTACGTTACCGCTGCGGAGCGCAGCATCATGGGAGGCAAGACTCGCGCGCTGTCAACAGCGGAGAGTAAGTCGAAAGCAGGAGGAAACGCGAAGCGACGATAATGCGCAGTTTTTGATTTACGATTTCTCAGCTAATACTCATCGCTTTAACAAAATTTTTGCGGGAGGAGATTGCAAATACATTGCTTTCTTTGGGTAGATGTACATCCATGCATCGGCGGAAGGTATTTCAGGACCCCTTAAAATTGTGTTCTAAAATCGTTCCAAGGCTCTAGGGAGCTCTCGTTGTTTTCGAACCAGATCTGTGCTGAGTCCTCAAGGTAGAGCAACTCTTGCCTCAGTGTCTCCGCGTCGTGCCATCATTTAAACAGCCTGACCCGTTCGACCTGCTCCAACCAGTCTTCGGGGTCCTCCGCAGGTGACCCATGGAATGATGGGGCTCCCTGGGTTGTTGAAGAACGAGGGCAACATTAGAAGCGCGGGGTCATGGTGGCGTTGATCATGGTGGTTTTCACGACGCCTTCTTTCTTCACTTTATACGGAAGCAGTCCAAACTCTAGCTGAGGACCTTGCTTTCGGCGGCTGACGCGAATTGGTCTTGCTTATCGGCTTTAAGAGGGCTAGGGTGCATGTACGCAGCACCTTCACCAGATGTCACGAAGCCAAAGACGACGCTGTTTTCTTCAAGGAAAACACGTTAATTGTAGCCAACTTGTGCTCCCATAACAACTCAAAGAATACACATGCGGCGAAGCAGTGGTCAACAAATTGACGTGCCCAGGCGAGCGTCAGCGAGTCGAATGCCGCGGCGTCCGCCCTGCGGTCATTTATCTGTCGGCGCGAGGGCTTTTCGAACAGTCGAATTGCCTACAGAACACTGTAGATCGTAGAAGATTATTCCAATCTGGTGACGTTAGTTCCCTACTCTCTCTCTATCAAAGGAGATAGCACGTGCGGCACAAAGAATAGAACATGCGCTTCAGTTGGCCGACGGATAACACAGATAACCTAGCCCGGCGCAGCCGGTCGGCAAAAACAAAAAAAAAATTAGCGCCAATTCACACTGTGAATGCGGTTGGAAAGCAAAGCTGTAAACGACACATACAATGAATACCCATGCGACGTCACTTAAATTCACTTACGTCGCTCGACAAATAGTGAAGCCAGACAGAAGTGGAATGCACTTAACCACACCTCTATTACTTCAAATAGATATTCTTGGTAAGGTTAAATTTATGCGCGATGCATTAATGGTGGTAGATTGAGTTGCATTGGTGTAGCAAATTAGTGGAAACACTTTTTTATAAAATTAAATCTCAAACCCGGTCAGACGACCTGACTTCTCCGTCTCTGCCTTCGCGGACGGAGGCGACGAGATCGGCTGCAGAGTCGGAGGAGAAGCAAGAGAAGGAGGGAGAGCATGAGGAATCACTTCTATTCAGATTTCTGAACGGCGCAGAGTGCCGCAGCGCATATTCTGTCCGCGCCGCCTGTGCTCTGCCCACCAGCTGAAACTGGGCAGGCAGAAAGGGGCTGGACCGCAGCATTTCACATTCCTCTTGTGCGGTTGTTGACGGAAAGAGAGGAGGGTGCTCAGGGCTAAAGTCGCACACCCCGATTATGTGGCAGAGCGTTCCTACTTCTGAGCAAAATTTACATTTAGCGTCGTAGCGACTCGGGTGCATTAGGTGAAGACGCGTACGGTGTGGGAAGGAGCCGGATTGTATGAGCCGTAGGCTAGTTTGATGTTCTATGGAAAGGTCAGGGTAAGGCGAATATAGGGTCTGTCTCAGCAGGCGATAATGCCGAGTTATGTGCCTGAACAAGACAAGCGGGTGACTGTCCCCGTGAAGCTCCATAGCACTGGGGTGAAAGTGCAGGCTTGGTGGGCGTATTCGTTGCCCTCCATGAAAGCGTGAGCTGGTGTCCAGATTAGCTGAATGGAACCATTTCGTGAGTGGTGTTTAGCACGCGCAGTGCAGGTAGGGACACCAAACCTGACTGGTTATTCTGGTAGGCTCGTTAGGAATCGGTGACTACCGTACGAACCCCTGTTAGAGTGAGAGCCAAGGCGATGGCTGCCTTTTCTGCTGCCGTCATTTCTTCAGTCTGTAGTGAGGCACACGCAAGAAGGTTGGTTCTGGAGGTAGCCACAATGTTGGCGTACTGCTGCCCTCAATGTTGGGAGGCGTCTGTGTAGATAACTGCATGATGCTACCGAGGCTGGTGTTCAGCGCTTGAGCCCGTGCTTGCCGGCGACCCTCGTTGTGTGAGGGTTTATATTTCAAAGCATAGGGAGCATCTTTATTTCTTGTCGCCAGAAGTCCGGGAGTATATCACGCGGATGGGCATTCTGTGCTGCCCAGCTAATCGGGAGAAGGATGCTGCGACCCGCCGCAGTTCTGCTCATTCGGTGCTTCTGCATAGAAAGATGGCCCTCTAACCGCTCTTCCACCGCGTTGTAGAGCCCCGTGCTAAGCAGCCTCTCTGTGGACGCACTCATGGAAAGACCAATGGCTTGCTTAACCGCCTTTCTAATAATTATATAAAGCATCTTTATGTCCTCCTTGCCGAGAAGACGGGGTTGACGTAAGTGATTCTCGAGAGTAGAACAGCTCAATTAATCGAAAGGTATCGGATTTCTTGAGGCCTCGCTTTTTTTGGTGGCAACTCGCCTAATCATGTGTATGATTTTATCGATACTGTGTTTGAGGCGCTGCAAGGATACGTCACTTTTGGAGTTGGCCTGAAGATGTAGGCCAAGGATCTTGACACTGGGGATTGGAGTGATGGCCTGGCCACCAAGGAGTATTTCAATGTGTTCCTTGAGGTGTCGTTTGGCGTGAGAGCGGACGACAAGGATCTGACAGTTTTTACGTGAACACTGGAAGCCACAGGCTTTAGCACATTGGCGTACTAGAAGTGAGATACCATGGGTTGGTGTGAGCTTCCTTTAATCCCTATCGCGTGGCATTCAGCGTGAATACAGGGTTTAAACCCGTAGATGTGCTTGATGAGTGCACCACTTTTCTTCCCCGTTTCCGCGTGGGCTCGTAGCTCAATCGGTAAGATAACGGGCTCTTGCTTTGTTTCTCTGTTAGTTCCAGGTTCGATTCCTGGCGGTGCAGTAAATTCTTTTATTTGTTCGCCGGAGTTTTCTGGTGACACCAATGGTCGCGAAAGAACCCTTGGGGGGTAGAGGTAAAAAGCTTTGCTTTAAAACCTAAAACATGGTTCGTGGCACCATTTCTTGCTCAATTAACTGTTCTTCTCAACGCAAATGATTGTGGAACGCTTAAATCTAAATGTTAAAAAATTACCACTTACACCACATTTTCTGATAACTGCTACTTCGCGTCTCGAATTTTTTAATCAACACAATAATACGGTTTTCTTTCCAAGTGATTCCTTATTTTCAGCCTCCTATATCACCTCTACGAATTCTGTCGCTTGCGAAGTTCTTGGATCTAGACTGATAAGCGCAAAAATATTTGGGCGAAAGACATAAAGGACAGGAACATGCGCTTCGTCCAAATATTTTCGCGCTTAGAAGTTTTGGTCATGGAATACCAGCTGCTCACAACCCCCAGTTGTCAGATGTTCTTCGGGGTACCATTATTCTTCAACGAGCATAAAATGTTTTGCATTGATATTATATGAGTTGCGTAGAATTCAGGGTACTTACAAAACTTCAGAGAAGCCTTTGAATTCGTATAAAGTTGAGAAATTACAGCAACTGCATTTGCAACACGTAACTATTTTCCGAGAATTTATACAGTGACAAACAATATGTTTTGTTTCTTTTATAGTGCGGACGTGGGACGTGGAACGGTAAAAACTGTCCCAAAAGGTGTCCTTGCCACATGTGTGGTTCTACCTCGTGGGGGTTTTGCGCTATTCAAAAAAAGAAAAAAGGCAAATAAAGTAAGCGACACTATTTCCCCAACGAGGACCAAGCATTAGCAACAAAAATAAATAATGGTATTGTTGTTTAAATGTCACCACAACCTCCGACCTTTCATTTTGTCGTCTTGTTTGTTAACTAATAAAGTATTCCCACTGTGCTGAAATAAACGATTCCCAATGCACCCACGGCTACGTAGAAATATTGAATGGAGGATTCCACTGAAGGCTTGTAATACCGCCAAAATAGAACCGGTTCCGTTTGTAGACTGTCCTTCTCTTTACCGCGCTACATTTTCATTTGTAGCCGTGAACAGACACTCATAAAGAAAATTTTATATTAAAGTGATGATGATGGTGGTTGGTCTTTAGTGGCGCACGGCTAACAAGGGCAAAGAGCGCTACCGAAGAAGTTATTTTAAGGGTTGATGTGACCGTAATTACTAAAACCTGTGAGTAAAAGTAAGTGATGCAAAACCAAAGGCAACGGAGATAACTGGTGTATAGGGCCAGGATGATTACACGTGATATCACAAGAGCTGCAGAAATTTTAAAGAAGACAAGAAAACATTGGTTCGTCGGCTAAAAAGTGCGATGGGTACAGTGGAATGTGTCGTCTGTATAATCCCGGGAAATGTTCGTGCCGTGTTGTCTCAAGTGCCTTGCAAGTGAATAGTATGTGGATTACGTGGGTCGCGAAGATCCAGTGAGCAGGTGGGAGTACGTTACATGTGTGTGGCCCATCCGCAGCCTAGCCAGGGCGACTTCAGTGTATCTGTTGTGTGAGTCAGTTGTGTAGCGTCCCAATTGTGGTTTTATTACATGTGGTTTGTTGTCTGCTTGTTGACTCCAGTGTAGTTGCCATGTGTTACGAAGCTGTCATCTGATGTGTCTTCAGGTAGGTTTATGGTACACTTTTTATGTCAACTGTAGTCATGACAGTAGTAGCAACAGCCATTTGATCGGCGGGCTCATTGCTACGGATTGCACGGAGCCCTGGTACCCAGCATATAGTTATTTGAAGATTTGAGGCGTATGCAGTCATTAGTACCAAGAAAAGAGCACTGATCACAGAGTTTTAAATGCAGAGCATTTCTTTAACTCACGATGTCACCCGGCGTTGTCGTGCCTCGGCGTCCGCAACAGCCGTTCAAGGTGCGCCCTCTCCCCCACTCCTCCTCTCCCACATCACGCTACCCTCCTCGCTCTCAACAACAGGTCCGCACCCCTCCCACTACACTATATAAAAAATAAAACTTAACGGCGCCTGGTTTCGATCCCACGACCCTGCGGGCGGAACGCAAGGTACATGGTGCTCTACCCACTGCGCCACAAAGCCGACACAAAATGGAAGGCTACGAACGCGCCTTATATCCTTGACTCATTCAAACTACGTCAAGAAGCTGCTGACACAACGCATTCACTACCTGTGGGCGCAACGCGAGGTACATGGTGCTCTTCCCACTGCGCCACAAAACCGACACAGAATAAAAGGCTACGAACGCGCCTTATATCCTTGACTCATTCAAACTACGTCAAAAAGCTGCTGATACAACGCATTCACTACCACCAACTCCCCAAACACTAAACGTTAACGCTATACACCCACCCCCTATGCGAAGCATTTACTCAAGTCCCCCTCGCGGGGAGATGGGCCCTTTCTTTTTGTTTAGATGACCTTCCTGATGACAGTTCCTGTTCAACGCTTAGGGAATCTGTGTACACGATGGACTTGGGAATTTGATGTTTGATGGTGTGATTTGGAACGAGTAAGATGCCATACGCTTCAGCCCTAGAAATACTGTTATAAAAATTTATTATTTTACTAACACTAAAATTTCGTCCTTTTGCTGCACCAAAGAAAGTAGAAGCAGTTTTCTACGCATCGCTGAAGAGTTTGGCGCACCTCGGCAAAGTGCTGCAGAATCGCACTTCTGGGTACCTTATTTTTTCTACTTGGATGAATAACAGTTCGCATGATATTGGACGCAGATGCCACGGTGAAATAAAATTATGGATGGGTGTGTTTTGCGCGTCTGAACGGGAGACCTTGGGTGCAGAAGCCTTTTCCCTCACTCTGATAGAGAAAGGTGAGGAAATAGATGGCCTGTTTAAAAAGAGTTGTAGGTTGATGCATGGTTTATGATAGAATTAATAATATGGTTAGTCAGAGACCCGGTCTCAGATGCATACAGCAAGTCAACAAACTCCAGCTGATACCCTAGGCCTCCATGAAACACCCGACCTACAGACTTCCAACAGAGCTAGTGCGGAAAGTGCCGCATGAGAGGCGAAGGCCAAGATGAAGCACTGGGTCAAGCATTTTCATGCTGTTTTTGTTGCCGACTCATGAACGACTAAAGAATTCATCGTACTAGGGAACATTAAACAGATACAAAGGTGACTAAACACACGCTAGATGTTTTGTGTTTCGTCTCCTCTTTACCATTGTCTCTGTGTAATGTTCATTAGTACGATTAATTCCTCAGTTAGTAAACAACTCGCCCAAATTACCGCTTTAGTTGTCCATACACGACTTTGCCATGACGTTCATCTTAAGCGCACAAAATCACATGGACACAGAAGACAAGGACAAGCTACGACTTTGCCGTAGTCAAGCCCAGACCCTACCAAGGCAGTGTAGATGCGCAGCAGGAGTAAGTTGTCGGCCCCATAGGATTGGTGTGAGAGGACCTTAAGAATTTCATTGTTTTCAAGCATTTGCATTTAGGTTGTTTGAAGAGCGGAATGAATGTAAGCTTTTCGTCGAATAAAATACCTAAAAACCTGTGCTCCTTGTTCACAGGAACCGACACGCCGTTAAGAGTAATGCCTGGGTCTGAGTGGACCCCACGCTTCCTGGAAAGCACAACTCAAGAGCTCTTTCCAGGATTAAGTTTAAACCCATTCTTGTCTGCCCAGCCGGCAAGTTTCTTGACTCATCGTAAATAGCGCTTGAAACGGGACACAGAAGAGAAGACACACACGACGGCTCTGTCGTGTGTGTCTTCCCTTATGCGTCCCGTTTCAAGCGCTATTTACGATGCATCAAAACCACCTAGCCCAACTGTCAATTTTATTGAAGTTTCTTGACGCCAAGCTGTACTTGACGTTCGCAGATTGACATATTACATAATTTAAAAGTTGCCTGGACGTTCTCTATATACACGGAATAACAGATTGTAGGTGCAATGCCTTTCCAAGATAGTCTATCATAACTATGGAAAGAGTTCAGCTCAACAGTCCACCTTGTGGAACGCCATTTTATTGCACATGTACCTTTGACAAAGCCCAACCAAATCTGACATGAAAGGTTCTCTCGAACAAGTAACCCTTTTCACTGCTCGTCGTTGATTCTCTTCCCGACACCATCTCTTCGTTCTTAGTATTGGGGTTGTTTTTGTCAGGTAGGCGGGAAGATTCGAAAGAATCGTGGGAACAGCATCGTCTGATAATTTGGCTTTACCTCGCGAAATACGGACCTCTGAGCCAGTAATCGTAATTCTTAATTACACACCGTGGCTCAAAATGCAGTTTGCATGCTGCGCACATCTCGTCCAAAACCTTATCCGCACGGTGAAGGTTTTTGTCCCACTGTTTTCTTCTTTCTTCGTCTCGCGGGACATTGAAAAGAGAGGCCTTCGGCGCATTGTTTACGCGGCTGTATCCTCCCCGGCACCCAGGAGCGAAACAGAAGTCCCGGCGACGGCTCGGCATTATTACTTATCAGGCACGCATGTTGGGCGAACTAGCAGAAAAGGCAATTTAACCGCGAAGGACTGCAAACCCCTTCACGGGTTAAAGAAAATTCAGGCATTTCCACGAAGTGAATCACGACGAGTGGGCGAAACACTGGCGATCGCTCTTACCGTAAATCACCCGTGACATTGCCCGCTTGCCCATGAAATGAGTTACAACACGTGTGTACAGTATATACTCCGGGGTAGAAAGCAAGTGTTAACAAGACTAAAACCCTATCCACGTCAATTACCCGTAAACGGCATCCCCTAAGCTTTCCATATGCCATAGATAATCACATTTTTTCCGCTGTAGAAAGGCACAAATATTTAGGCGTAATTATTACTTCAGACCTTACATGGAATGAACAGATTTCGTACATTAAACATGAAGCCATGCGTAAACTTAGATACCTTCGAGTGTCATTGCAAATATCAACCAAAGAAATAAAGTTAATAGCTTACAAAACTTTCTTTAGGCCCTCCCTCTAATATTCTGGGATCCGTACACAAAAACAATATTCATAAAATACAACTTCTTCAAAGGAATGCCATCAGATTTGTTCATAATTGCTATTGCTGGGGAGTATCTGTAACATCGCTCTTGGCTGAATCAGAGCTGGATACATTGCAAAACAGACGTCAACGCGAACGGCTTAAGTTTTTGTACTCCCTTTACCATAATAGGCTGGCTATAGACAAGAACAATATTATCGACCTGGTTAGTAAGCGCTCGACGCGATTACATTACTCCAAGAAGATAAAAAAATTCAGCTGTAAAACAGACACGTTTCAAAACTTTTTTTCCAGAGAACAACGCGCGAATGAATCGACTTCCACTCAATAATTGCGCACACTGGATTCTTTCGCCAAAGCATTGTCAGATTATCTGTAGCTTTTTTTGTATCTTCTTCGTCGATCCGCTTTCCAAGTATCGCGCCATCAGCAACAGACATGTGGTTGTGAAACAATAACATCGCTCTGGGGCCCTATTCTCGACAGCACAAATTGCCGGCATTTCGTCCATGTTTTTTTGCGTAAGCACGACGTAAGCAGTTAGTAACGTACTGCACAAAGAGCTCTGACGACATGTAGCGTAATTTGACGTGTCTATTATAAAAGTTTTATTACAGGTGACTAATTTTATAACTGCATGAAAGCAAAACAGCTGACGCGTATTAAAAAAATAAAGGTGAGTGCTGAAACGTATTAAAAAAACACAGTTGTTTGGTCAAAATTAGAGTCGGTAGCATGCTCATCTGGTAACCATACAAAATAAAAAAACTTTTTTTTAATAAAAAGGTTTGACAGCGATTGTAAAATGTTAAAGGTATTGTAAAAAAATGCCCTAGTTTTTTTTTTATTTAGCATTTTCTTCTGGTTGCAAAAATGTTTTCGAAGGACGTATCTTTGTTATCCGTGTCGCCATCGTCATCACCGAGCTATATCGTCTGCTTCAAACCCACGTGCTTCACTTGCGCAATGGACGAACCCTCGACGAGTGGTACATTGAGGCAACGCGGTCCGTACGGGCCCCGCATAAGCCCACAGCAGTGGGAACTCATGCTTAATTTCATGACCCAGCAGCCACTTCTCGGCAGGGAGGCCAGTGAACTGAGGCCCGAATTGAGGACCAAGTTGTGGGACTCCCTGGCGGGGCTACTCAACAGGGAAGGGCCAGGCAGACGCTCGGTCGACAACTGGCGGCGTTTTTGGCGTCATCGTGTGGCTGCGGCACGAGCTGAGGCAGCGAAGGCCTTCGCCGACTTCAGGTGTGACAAACTAAGAAGTTCTCCGCAAATGCCGCTCTTACCGTTCGCGCGCATCAAATTTACGCATTCACGTGCGTCGGCGGTGCCCCAGTAGTAATACGGATGCATGCGCTTAACTACAGCCGGTCAAAAGTTTCTAGGCCATGCTAAAGGTTCATAGGTCGCACAGAATTCAAAACGTAAGCCTAACTTTTGAACAAGACAAACGTTTCATGCCAGAAATTCGGCAAAGAGCCTCTGTTATTGTCATAAAACAACTTGGTCGCATGAGAGCGTTTAAGTTAGTCCACTTAATTCGTTGGGACCTATTACTTTTGCTATGACCAAGAAAGTTTTGTCAAACTACGTTTCTGTGCGCATGCAAGATATGTGCGTGCCCCTGTCCGTAATATTAATGCTTAACAATTTCTAAACATGCCAATGTTTCGTTTCCATGACAGGGTCACAGGTGCGGGGCAGTCCCGCATGGTGAACAATTTGGACGACGACACTGTCCGTGTCGTCAACATCGCTGGCCTCGAGTCAGTTGTGGGTGGCGGTGGCCCCTCTTTCCCGGCACGTCGTGGACCTGGTGCCTTCCCTGTCGCCCAGGCAAGTAGCAAAATGTTGAAATAAATAGAAGCATGCATTCAGGCTGAGATTATGGAACCGTAGCTGCCTAAACAATGAAAAAAAAAACTGAATGAAAGTGTCATATTTGGCAATTATGGTGAAGTACTGATGGCCTGCCATGCTCCTGGAAATATATCTCACATAAGGGAAATTCTCTATCATTTTTTTTGGTGGACATTGAAAGGTTGGCAAGGCGTTTAGGCAGAAAAATGTCCTGGGATTGTATGTTACACTTTATATTGTCAAGCTGGAAGCTAATGTTGGTGGTCCCACCGGTGACCTTTTCTTTGTTTTGCCATTCAAGGGTGGAAAATGCCCTGAACACTGATTGCTTTTACTGTGATTGGGTGGGGAGTTCATCTTCCAATGTGAAATCACATGTACATTATTGCATCATGCAGAGGAAAAAAACAAGCTGTAATAGGCAATCAATTTTTTTCAATGCATATAGAAGTCATCCTGCATAAACAAGAGAAGTTGCCTCATATGCCAAAAAGTGATGCTTGTATGAAGGGAGGGGCAGGAAAGTTGCTGCATTAGTTGCAGCAACTTGCCTGAAAACTAAGACATTTGTCGTAACTATCGCCCGATAAGCATCGAAGGTGTCCGCTTCGCGTAAGCATGACACCCATGCCTTAATAAAAATGCCGAAGCTTGCAGCATACACCACAAATCATTTTCACCCGCAGGCGGCCATACGAGCCAGGCTGAGCAGCATGTCAGCAGCCCAGGGCTCCTCCCAGGGCTCCTCGCAAATGCTGCAGGATCAGAACGCTGCTGCGGGCAGCTCATCGCCCGACCACCCACCAGGTACGAGAGGTAGACATCAGTGTCTCGCTTAGAGACACATATTACAGTACATGCCCTAACTGAGGTCACTTTGTTGTAAAGCTGTCCACCCGCCACCCCAAGTGTCTCCACGGCCTGGCTGCCAGGCGCTGGCTGACCACAATTATGTGCCAAGCCTGGCCCCGCCTCTTTCCCCACCAGCATCGCCAGGTGAGGGCTTCGCGTATGTAATACCCCCAAATGAATCCTGCTAAATGCTTCATGTTGCTACAGTTTTTCTTGGTGCTAGACATCTACTCAGTGATGACAGTGCTGTTTCACAGGCAGCGACACAGAGTGACCGTGCATGTATGCAAGTTACATTTCGCAAAATAAATTACCATTTCCTATGGGTGAATCAAAGGCAGTCTGAATTCCACCCTTATCCTTTATCGCACATTGCCCTTCCCTATATTACATTTATTCTGTACATTGCGCCAGGCCAGCCTAAACTCATTCTCGTGGGGACACCTCATTTTTAAACTGACAAAGCTCCATTCAAAAACTATCGGTACCACTAAGGCATAAAAATAACCTTTGAATAAACAGAATATCAGCAGTAGTGCTTGCCGACTTGCAACCATGAAGACTAATCAAAGTTCACGTAAGGAAATGTTTGGAAGCCAGGAGCACTTCATACTTTTGCGGACGATGGAACTTTTCAACAATTTTGTTACGGGTTCCCCAGCATATGTTCGGCAATGATTGAGATAACTGTGTTCACAAATTTTAGTGCATGAATGACTGTGGGAGCACACACCACAAATGCACAGTTTTTCATTTGCAGCCCTGCAGCAACCCAGCACTAGCCGGACACGGTGGCTGCCTTCACGAAGTTCACCGTCAAGCAGCAGGCAGGCTTCACCACCCTCGCCACGGACTCCACCGAACCGTGGGCTGCCACCACAGCTCCGCCCGCCACCGCACCGCTTCACCCCACCACGCCGCCGCAGACCCGTTCCTCGGGCTGTAGCAAACCGCCACGGTGGTTCAAGGACAGCACGCTTAGAGAGCCTGCACGATATTGCGACCACCTTGGCAGCAGACCAACGGCACTTGATTTCAGTCCAGCGCCAGCGGCTTGCTGCCGAGGAAGAGTGCAGGACGGCACTTCAGCGGCACCTTGAAGCAGTTGCGTACCCAACATTTTATAATATACGCATGCTGTGTTCACAAGGGCGCAACTGGGCACAGCAAAATGTTGTGACTGTAGTTTGTAAGTATGAACAGGCCTTAGGTGTCAAGTACATAGAAATGTAACAGGAATGCACGCACAGGGAGGCACACTGACATTAAAGCTACAAGCGACGAAATACGCGATTTCACGTCACTTTTCCGCAGTTCGGCTTTTTGTGCTGTGTGAAATAGCGAACATTATCATTTACAATGTAGAACGCCTCACAGGATGCTATTTCATATCCGTGCAGGTTAATGGCAAAACTGGAGCTATGAGACTGTGGAAAAACAAGTGCCTTCTATTATACCACATGAAAAAAAAATCATGTCCTAGTTTCGTTGTTCCTGCTTCACTCTTTACAAAAACGAACAATCGGACAAAAAACTGACACATTTCTGTGAGCTACCCAAAGTAATATTGATGTTCAAAATAACAGAACTCTGATGGCTTTCCTCTGTTTTAAGTTGCTCTTTTGTGTTCCTGAACAGGAGGCGGTACGGAGTGACCAGCTCGTGCGGGCCATTGAGCTGTTGGCTGGCTCTCAGGAACGCCTGGCCCAAGCGCAAGAGCGTCTCGCTGATGCTCAAGCACAGCAGACGCTGGTGCTACAGGAAATGCTGCAAGAGCTGCGGGACAGCAGGCAGCCACCGCAAACAAGTAGCACCCGCAATGGTAAGAAAGGTGCTTGTGTGAATGAATGCTAAGATACAGGACGAGTGCTGCCTTGCCTAGGACATTTATAAATTGGCAATATTATGAGTGCAAGAACATAAGTAGCTAGGTGATCAATTCGTGAACCATCATTGCATTACAGAATGTGTGCAGGTCGCTAGCAGCACTCAGGCATACATTTTGTGCAGAATACAGTAGAATCTCGTTAGCATGAACTGAGTTATGATGCACTTCATTAGCCTTAACAGGAGATCACTATTGTCATGGCATATCAGCTTCATAGTCTTTTGATAAATCCTCCTCTGTAGCGTGATAGCACTTCCCTGACATGCCAAACAGTTCGAAGCAAAGGTGCAACATGTAGGAAAGTGCGTGGAAAGAACCTTCACCCACCATGTATTGCATTGCACATGCCTGCAAACAAAGCATCTCCACATTTACATAAACTCAAGAAAACTAATTTGTCACTACGCATTGGAAGCCCATTCAAGAAAAACTGGAATATATGTAGAAGTGAAAGCTATGTAATGTGAGTGTGCCCCCCATAGTGCATCACACTGCACATGTTGCTGAATAGGTATGGCACAAGCGTAAATTTTCATTGCTAAACTTGGCATGTGGACTTTGCAGCAGACACTGCCGCGTTCAGAGCAACCTCAACGTAGGAGTATATTATTGCATTCTATCTGCAGTGCTGTAGGTGGCGCAATAGGTAAACCTGGCTTATTTGGACATCACCTCAAACAAAAAAAAGTTCTCGTAGCCGAAATTGGACCATCTATCCCATTTATTAGCTTTCACATGCAACACAGGCAGGGAAATCACAAACTACAGACCTTGCAAAGCAATGTCACATAGTTAAACAATTAGAGGAGTTGCACGTGCCAGGCTAGACCTGGGCCATCAGGCGTACAGTAGCGAAGGGTTTCGGGGTAATTGTGAACCACGCTGGGAGCTTGAACGTGCCCCAAAATGTCGACACTTTGGTATTTTTATAGTCTACCTTTATCAAAAATAAGGATACCATAGCAAAGCTGAGCATGCTGATTAAACCTGTGCTTGCTCTCGCATTAATAGGCGACACCAACTATCTTACGCCTAACCACTTATTTTTTGTACTTTTAGGTGGAGACTGAGTGACGCCTCGGGCAACAGTCCACGTCACTCCACTGGTCCTTAATGACGCACACAGACCAAGGCACCAATACTTGGCCGTGCCGAAGGTGGAGCAGCCACACCAACACCGTTCCCCAGCACCACTTGGCCGTGCTGAAGACGGAGCAGCCACACCAACTCTGTTCTCCAGCACCACTTGGCCGTGCTGAAGACGGAGCAGCCACACCAACACCGTTCCCCAGCACCACTTGGCCGTGCAGAAGACGGAGCAGGCACACCAACTCCGTTCCCCAGCACCACTTGGCCGTGCTGAAGACGGAGCAGCCACACCAACACCGTTCCCCAGCACCACTTGGCCGTGCTGAAGACAGAGCAGCCACACCAACTCCGTTCCCCAGCACCACTTGGCCGTGCTGAAGACGGAGCAGCCACACCAACACCGTTCCCCAGCACCACTTGGCCGTGCTGAAGACGGAGCAGCCACACCAACACCGTTCCCCAGCACCACTTGGTTGTGCTGAAGACGGAGCAGCCACACCAACTCCGTTCCCCAGCACCACTTGGCCGTGCTGAAGACGGAGCAGCCACACCAACACCGTTCCCAAGCACCACTTGGCCGTGCTGGTTGCGGCCCAAAAAAAGGTGCACTCAGCATAGAAAACATCGGCGGAAAACGAAAAAGTTAACTTATAAAAAAAACACGCAGCCGCGGGGATTCGAACTCGCGACATGCAAAACACTTGCAATGACATACCCAGCGCTCTAAACCACTAGGCCATGGGGCAGGCTCAGCCACACCAACTCCGTTCCCCAGCACCACTTGGCCGTGCTGAAGACGGAGCAGCCACACCAACACCGTTCCCCAGCCACTTGGCCGTGCTGAAGACGGAGCAGCCACACCAAGAGCCTAGGACGAGTTGCGGCTACATCAGAATCTGCAGAGCAACTGCTCCCGTTGTTCCTTGCCACGTCGTGCCATTCCTGCTAGCCCTTCCCGTTCCTCAGCATTGGCAACTTCCTCGTCATCGGTGCTTTCCTCATCGCTGGTGCCTTCCTCGTCATCCCCAGTGGTGTCGGGTTCGGGGCACTCCTAGTGCAAGCAGAGGTTGTGGAGCACTGCACATGCTGCTACAATGGTCGATGCCGTGATCGGTGCATAGTGCAGTGTCCGGTACCTTTGCAGGCACCGAAACCTAGCTTTCAGCAGCCCTATGCAGCGCTCCACAACCGACCGCACTGACCCATGAGCGGTGTTAAATCTGGCTGCTGGAGTCCTCGCTGCGTGGTCACCAGGCACTGGGGTTACGAGCCATGGCTCCAGGGGGTATCCACTGTCCCCTGTGCGACCAACAGATTAAGATGTATCACAAGAACTGCAAAACCAAAAGTCAGCCTGCCACAATTTCCCGCATTACCAGGCAAGCCGGTGTAATGGCACCATGGGCAGCGTGTGCAGAAGGAAGAAAATCGGCCCCTGGGGCTCGGTCATCAATTTGCAGGTCTCCCAATCAGTACGCGAGTGTGATGTTCTATCAGAGAAACCGCCGCCTGCCATGTAAGTGCCAAGGAGGCCGCTGCAGGCAAACTGGCGACAAGGACATTCACTAGACTGATTAGAACATAAAACTATTGTGTACTTATGCACAAGCAAAGCTGCTGCTAGTGTTAACATGCTAACTGCATTATACACAAATGTTTCAAGGGGTGCACTTTTGCTTCTTGGTGTGCAGGCGTGACGAGCACAGCCTTCTGTTCTTTATCTTACCTGAGCTTGACTAAGAACTTAACCGATGTCTGTGAGGGGAGCAAGTCTATTTATTAGCGCTTCACCAGCCCACGGTGACTTGCCTCGCAACCTGCTGCCTAAGCCAACTGGATAGGCTCATCCACATACTTGGTAGTAGCTTTGAGGTTGATATTTAAATAAGTGCAGTGTCAGATACACTATGCCATAGAATTGCGTAAAAATGTATTCTGAAAGGTTTGTTACTGAGCTAGTTGGGATAGAGGCACGAAAGATGAAGTCCTTGCTGTAAATAGACATAGATCTAAAGAGCACCGACTGCCGAACTACCTTACCATTGTTAACGCATTTTACATGCAAGCTTTTTGTACCACATGTTCTTCCATGAAATAACAGAAACTGAGGCAGCACCACTACTTCACCAGGGGTGTGGATGGCACCTGCGCCATGACACAACTGTTACCCCTCTGAAACATCCAGGATTTTTGAATGGTTACACGTGAATGACATGACTGGCATGACGGATATCTGTACTCCCAAAGAAAACTTCGTAGTTTTCCCATGTTTGTTCATTCGTTTATTTCATGGCAGAAGGAGCTTGCTGTGATAGGACTGGAGTTTCAGGCTAAAATGTTGGTCCCCAGTATGTCTGTGGCCCTTACCGACATCTGTTGCAGCAAAAATATTTGCCCGCACCGAGCCGCCAGATATGCACATTTGCCAAGATGAAAACACCTGAGCTGAAAGACATGAGAAAAGAACACAAATGTGCAGTGAACACACAAATGTGCTCAGTGAGCAATGATGCAAGGCACATTTTTTGAAATGTGCTTAAGAGAATTGAAGCTGGTCATCAACTATTCGAAATGCGTCTATAAGGATCACTGCATTGGTCGTTTCCTAGGTTAAACGAAATGTTTACCTTCACAGGAAGGCAAATGTCGTAACCCCCCTTTTTAGCCAATTACTTTGGAAAGTGTATTCCCCAATAAATTACAGCCTGCCTTCGTTTATGTCAAACTACTGGTAAGCGCTGAGAAACCCTCTTAATTTAAACATGGGAAAACCACACACAGCAACGTGTTTCTCACAAGTTTGCGCATAGTGATGCTTTCCATTCTGTCAGCATTAAGGTGACAATCTGTGCTGCTTTCAGCTGTTCATATATACACATGTGGAATTTTTTTTGCCAATGCATTTAATGAATTCGAAAAACTTCACTCTTTCCTAAATCAGGCCGATTTGATTACTTTGAAAGCTGCTTAAGAGGGCGTGCCTTATTATGACCATGCTGCGTTGTATTTGTAAGCTTCGCTGGGGAAGCATTTTTTTTCGCAATAAAAATCCTTTTGCCTTGCTCTATGTTTGTATGGAGATTGGTGGCCTGGTAACAGTGCTCTCCCAAGGCACAAGTTTCACAAGCATGAAGTTAGTATGCTTCGGTAACATGTGCTGGTGGGCGAGTTGGTTCATTATTATGGGAAGATTTAGCGAATTAGAGGAAAGGACGGCAAAAAACAAGACTGGTGCTATCTGTCTTGTCCGTTCCCTGTGCTTCTTTTCAATGAACTAAATCTTCCAGTAACTGTGTATGCACTCACCAAGCAAGTATTCGCCCGGTCGAATAAGCCTCCCGCCGACGAATTCCTCATGCAGTGAGGAGGCTTTCCAGACGAAGGAATCATGCACTGAGCCAGGCAAGGTTGGGTCCAGAGCGGTGATGCGCTTTTCAGCATCACACACCTGTGAAAAAAAAGAATCGCTTGATAGGTTGTAGTTTTTCAGCATGTTTCGGTGGGCTAGGCAGCATGGACGTGTATTTGTTGCGGCTATAGCCATATGCTTCAGCTTTAATTGAGGCCATACCTTGTACTCCTATCAGGCACATCTCGCAGAATGAGCCATCCACAATAATGGTCCTAAAACCGACATCTCTAAGGTGGAACAACAATTCTGACATGACATCACATAACCCTACAAATACTTTGTGCATAACCCAACTTGCGTTTCCATATTTTGTTGTCGACGAATGTCAAGAGCTGCACACTATTCTGATGTAGTGGTCGGGTAAGGATCGAGTTTCAACATTTAATATTGGCGGATGCCAAGCAAGAAAGACATGCTTTGCTTACCCTCGCAAAACGTTGGCTTAGATAGCTTTGAAGCAAAGGTCTTTGAGCGGTGATTGCTTTCTTTTAATGCAAGTTTGCGATGACGGCACGACATTTTGCTCAAATTTTGCTATAAACTGTGCCGGCAAACCTAGGAACCATTTTTATCATTCAGTGCAACAGATGGCTTACCACCATTACATTCAACGCGTAGAATCCCTTTCTACAAAAGTAAGCCGCCTTGTTGATGTCTGGGTCATTTGAGGAAGGGGCTTGAATGGCGATGAGGGTGCCGTCAACACAACCGATGCAGCCGTCGAACCGGTCGTCTAGACGAGCGAAGGCTGCCTTCGTCGCATCGACAGCTGCCCTAGTTGGAGGGACGCGATCCACTCTTCGCCCAGGCAGTCTACAATGGCTTGAGCAACAGCCCGAATGCAGCGGCTGACACTAGACTGGCTGGTCGCCAAGTGCTCATCTGTTGCCACCATGCCCTGGAAGCTGCCCGTGGCAAAGAAACGAAGCGCGCACAACACCTGCAGCTCGACGGTGAGAGAGGTAGCAGTGTTTCCCCGGACTCTGGTGAGCTCGCCCCGCAGTCGTTCACACAGCCAACGAACCAGCGCTTTCGTCAACCGGTATTGACGCCGAAATGCATCCTCAGAGAGCAGGAAAGCATCCCTGTGAAGCCGATGAACACGTTGATCGAGCTCCCACTCGATCAAGGCGACGACGAAAGGAACCGCCATTTTCGCGTTCTTTTTTCTCTCCTTTCCGGAAGTATAGAGCTATATCCGGCATAGCAAAAACAGTTTTTTCGAAAATAAAAAATGCACAGTTTCAACAAATGTAACTTTTTATGTTTAAAACAAGTTACAGTATTATTGCCTATTGTCAATGTAAAAATAAACTGCCGCTTATGCGAAACTGCGCCTACTGCAAATTGCCGCACATTTCGCGGCGCCGTAAGCCGGGGCAATATTTTGCCCTATTTTGCTTGTATTTTGCGACAAAAACAGCCGCCATTTTCAAGCTGTTACGTAGCCTTACGTTACTTTTACGCAGGCTGAAGTTGCCAATGCATGACGTAATCGTTCCCGCCAACTGTTTAAATTACGTCATGCCTTCTAAGCCAATCACAGAGAGGGCGTGTATTACAAGCATTATTGTTGTTGCATAGCAAAGACAGTCCTATCTTGTCATGTCTAGCGCTTCCAGTCTGGTTTTTCGTTGCCGGACAAGAATTATGCACTTTCAGTAAGGAGAAATAAGGTAAACTTTAGAACTGGTGCCCGTTCACGTCATAAAACGTCAAAATGACGACAACACACACAACCACTTTGTCAACCGGAAGCACGTGACCAAAATTGAAAGCCAATCAAAAAAGACTTCCGGAAAATTGCCTGAATTGCCGGCAATTTGTGCAGTCGAGAATAGGGCCCCTGGTGTGTTTTAGGTGTGGAGCACCATATGACCACACAATGTCCGTTCGCGTCCGTGCGCATAGCACTTACAATGGCAAAAAATCACACGGGCACCGGCAGGATTCGAGCCTGTGTCTGGTAGACCAGACAGCGTTATTGTCAGTCGTCTTACCCATTGGGCTACGACCGTGAGTTAGTACCCAAGTCAAACGGCTTACTCCGGCGCCTGTAACGGTGCGGAGTACTTTAGGACGTCCCAATGTCCGTCCGCGTACATCCGTGCGCACACCACCATCAACCGAAAATCAAGCGAAAATTGATTTGAGCCGTAAGTTGAAGTTTGATTTAGGGAATAATCAAGGTGCAACTCACGGCTCAAATCGAATGACGGTCGGGGCGTTAATCGGATGTCACTCCGGGCGCAACTTGGATGTCATTTCGAGTCCCTGTACTCCGCACCCTCGCCATCATCTACGGAGTGGAGATAGTGCCATTTTTTTGTCTTACATTCCAGCTCTGCTGCGTTTTTGCGGTGCACGTCGGTGCTGCTACTATTTACAGTGCCCTCATTCTACAATTCGAATTGTTCCTGCTCTTTCCATTCATGTCTCGTATATTATTAATTATGCTATCATATAGGCCTGGCTTAGTACCGCATGGGTTTCTTGTTTGTTGAACTGCCAACTGTTTTTATCATCATCATCATCACCATCATCATAATTTATTTTACCCTTAAAGGCCTCTCTCGGGGCATTACATAAGGGGGGGAACAATCAAAGTAGAAATGGCAATGAAAATGCAGTTCATGTTTATTTGAATTACCAATACATACAGGTACGAACAATTAACAAAAAGAACACAGAGCATGTAAAACGAATTATTAACAGTCAATTCGCAGTCCAAAATATACAGGTGGCAGGAAACAAACAACGAAAAAAGACCAGCGATTAAGAGTCAAGGGTGGCTAGTAATAAATCTCTAAATTTAAAAGAAACTTGTTCGCTGACAATAGCATCCGTCAATCCATTCCACTCTTCAGCCGCCGTCGGAAGAAATGATTTGTTAAAAGCGTTAGTAGAACCAAACAGACGTTGAATACTCATGGAATTAAATAAGCTACGAGATGTTCGGACAGGCGGAAGTAAAAGTGACCCATGTAGGTGGGGAAAGCTGTAGTATAGTTTGTTAAAAAAAGACAGAGACGTGAAATTTTGCGCCGAGCTGACAAAACAGGGAGGAGACTGAGGGATGATTTTATTTGACTGATGCTTGCGCGTTTGTCGTAATTTGTGGAGATGAATCTGGCGGCACGATTTTGGAGTGATTCAAGAATGTTAATTAGGTATATCTGATGAGGGCTCCAAATCGCAGATGCGTATTCCATTTTAGTACGAACAAAAGTTTCAAAGGCCAATTTACGAAGGCCAGCAGGTGATAATGACAATGACCTCCTAAGATAGCCAAGAGTTTTTGAGGCATCGGCAGCTAGTTTGGTAATATGCTCGGTCCAGGTTAGTCTGCTTGTAATTACAACGCCCAGGTATCGGTAAGAATCCACTTGCGATAACACTACTGAGTTTAATGAATACGGATGGATGACGTTAGTGTGTTTTCGTGAGACAGTCATGAACTTGCATTCGGAAATATTCGGCCTCATTATCAACTGAGCGCACACGTTATCAATAATGTGTAAGTCTTGCTGTAGTATTAGTTGATCTTCGGGAGTTGATATACGACGGTAGATGACGCAATCGTCAGCAAAAGACGAAGCGTCGATGAAATCCCGGAAGGAAGATCATTTACGTAGATTAAAAAGAGAAGTGGACCGAGAGCCGAGCCCTGAGGGACGCCAGATATTACTGGAGTAGTATCGGAATGGGCACCACCGATAACAGTGAATTGGGACCGGCGGGTTATGAAGCACTTAATCCAGGATAAGGTCCAGGGATCGAGGGAAAGGGAAGAAAGTTTGTTGATAAGTCGTTGTTGAGGGACGAGATCGAAGGCCTGTAGAAAAGAAGGACGAAGCGGGCGTGAGCACGCGCCACCATCATCATCGGGAGTTGTTCGACGACAGCGAATAAAGAAACACGTATCGCTCCGTCTAGGGCTCTGGGCCGTGACTCGCGGTAGCTTCCGCGACATCTTTGGTGCCAATCAACCCGGGAAATCGCCGTTCGGAGCATCACCCGCATGGCTTCGTCCATCGACCGCCTTCGGAAGGCTCGTGGCGTCGTCAGGAGTGGCGTCACGCGAGCTCTCAACCAGCTGAATAACCTACTGCAGCAGCCGTCTCCCGACGCGGCAACCCTGAGCTCCCACGTCGAGTACATCGTACAGCGAGAGCCTGAGCTCACCGCCCTCAACAAGAAAATCGCCGATGCCACGGATGACGACTGGCTGGAGCAGGAGCTCGAAGGAGCGGCAGAGTATACCCGCAAGATATCCTACGCCGTATCTCCAAAGATGTCGCGGAAGCTACCGCGAGTCACGGCCCAGAGCCCTAGACGGAGCGATACGTGTTTCTTTATTCGCTGTCCTCGAACAACTCCCGATGATGATCGTGGCGCGTGCTCACGCCCGCTTCGTCCTTCTTTTCTAAATCCTCCCGCGGGCCCAAGATGATTAGGCGGTTGATTCTAACAGGTAAAGTTTTTGCACTGGACGGTTTATCACGTGACCCGTTGCTGTCCGCACCGAGCACGCTCTAGCGACGCCGTCGACGCCGTGGTGCAGCATTGTCACTCGTCCCAGCTTCCACTGCATTGGCGGAGCGTTGTCGTCATGCACTATTATGACGTCGCCCACCTTCAGCTCCGTTGAAGTAGCCTGGGGACGGCTGTGAGCCGAACGCAGTAACAGCAAGTATGCGTTCCTCCATCTGCGCCACAACTCAGCCGTCAGCCTTTGACGGTAGCGTGCTCGTCGCCGTAGGTCAGCTGTGGTTAACGCCGTCTCGGTCACCGCTAACTCTTGGGGCATGCAGAGCGCACGCCTACCTGTCAGGAAATGGGAAGGCGTAAGTGACACTCCTTCATCGGGGTGCTCTTCGACGTAGGTTAGAGGTCGGCTATTAATAACAGCTGCCACTTCGCAAAGGGTGGTGGACAGAGCTTCGGCAGTACGGCTACTGCGCCCAAGGTAACGCTTGAGAACGTCCTTGGTGGAGCGAATGAGACGCTCCCACCAGCCACCCCACCAAGGGGCTCGCTCAACGATGAATTTACAGTGCACGTTGAGCCCAGTCGCATATTCTTGAAGGGCTGACGCAGCGGCCTTAAATGCTCGAGCGCAACTATGAAACGACTGAGCGTTGTCAGAGTAAATAGTGTTCGGTATGCCGCGTCTTGACACGAACCGACGGAAAGCCAGTAGCGTGGTAGCCGCTGTCATATCCGGCGTCAGCTCCAAATGTATGGCACGAGTGACAGCACATGAAAATAATAACATGTAGGCTTTTGCCGGCGGAGCTTTTCCACGCACGTAGAGTGGTCCACAGAAATCCAGGCCTACCACAGAGAACGGGTGTGCTGCCGTGATTCTGTCGCTTGGTAATGGAGCAAACGGTGCAGTTTGGGCAGTCAGCCTCTGGCGTCTGCACGTCAAGCATTGGGCCAGCACCCTTTTGACGGTCTGGCGTCCCTTCACAATCCAGAACCGTTCTCGCGTCTCCGTGAGCGTGGCTTCGACTCCACCGTGAAGAGTGTGCTGATGGGCCGCCAGAACGATGAGGTACGTAAACTTGTGCCGTGCAGGTAGCAGAATCGGGTGCTTGACGTCGATGCTGGCATTCAATTGTGTAATCGGCCTCCTACGCGCCATCCATGAAGGGTGAAAGTCGAAGCACCGCTGATGTCGAAGGAACGGTCTGACCGCCTGACAGTGCGCGTACTTCAGTGCTGAATAACTCCAGCTGTACGTGCCGCATCCAGTAGCGTTCAGCCTTCATTATCTCAGTTGCTGTGAGGGGACCGCTTGCTGATGGCCCTCGCCGCTGGACATTTTGCAGAAAACGCAGAATCCAGGCCGTGACCCGCAAAAGGAGCCTTAGGGTGCTGTAATTACCGTCAGTAGCTGTTCGTGCTTCGTGACATCGCAAGGGCAAACCAAAGTTTCCTGTGACACTGCGAGCTCCTTCGGGTCAACATGATCAATCTGCGTTTTAGGGAACTCCTGTTTTGGACCTAGGAGCCACGAAGGTCCGTGCCACCATTGGGTTGAGTGCAGAAGAGCCGCCGCCGATATACCTCGTGTGACTAAATCTGCCGGGTTGTCTTTCCCGCTGCAGTGGTTCCAGTCTGTAGGAGCAGTTAGTCGTCGTATTTCGGCCACGCGGTGTTCTACGAACTGGTCACGCTTTGTGGCGGCGCTAGTAATCCAGTGCAGCGCGACAAGAGAGTCCGTCCACAAACTGACGGGGGAGTCTTCCAGAATTGCAGTTGTTTTGGCATAACGTACGAGTCGTGCTCCAATCACGCAGGCCAGAAGCTCTAGTGAAGAGAAGATGAAAGAGGTGTTCTCAGCAGAGCCATGGCGCGGGTCTAGTTCCTGAATATTTTTGTTGCCGAAACCCGGGAGGAACGGCCTGGTGGACATGAGATGACGGCGCACAGTGACTTCGAGGCACGCGAGGCCCGGGAAACCGTTTGATGTCCCGATCCCGTGGGCCTTGCCCTCGAACGGCGCCCCCCATGGCTGGCTGCTCGACACACCGCACCGACCACTGGGAACCCGGTAGTGCCCAGCAGCAGCACCGTATACAGAAGACCCTCCCTGTGGACCTTCAGCCTACTGAGCACAGGGAGGCCGTGCGTGAACTGAAAGAGGTGAGGGACACTCTCCGTGCGAAGATAACCAAACTCGTCAGAACAACAGACAACCTTGTGGAATCCCCAACACCGAGAATAAGTACGCTTAAAATCCTCCTCGAATCTCTTACCGAAGTGCTGGACAACATAAATAATCTTGACAGATAGATACGATATCTCCTAGATATTGAGGATTACGAAAAGGATTACGAAGAATCTGACAAGTACTTATATATGATTTTCAGTGCAAAGTGGCTGCTTACTGATAAGATATCGAAGATGAGCTTGTTGCGGAACAAGATAATCACGCAGCGCGTCATGAATTTGGAACCCACTCAAGTCGCACCCGTCCAAACATCATGTAGGTCGTTGATTACCTCTACAGCTTCCCGTAACGAAGTATCTGAGTGCGAAGACCCATTACTCATAACGAATACGGCAACGGCGGAAATCATCCCACTGCCAGTAAAAAGCTTGAGCGCGTCCACAAATGCTACTCTGGGATCACGGATGGATTCTGTACAGAGTGAAGAACGCTTAACACAACCTCCAGAGTCCCATCCCAATCATCAGAAGCCCGTTGTTTCAATGCATCTGATCACGAACACTGATGCCATGAACACCGACATGAACCGGCGCAACAGGCGAAGACTTCGCGACAAGCCTAGGAAACAGAAAAGGACTGCCCAACTAAAGACGAGACGCAGAGTTTGTGGACCTTCGACTAAGCTACGGTCCAATTGCGTCAGGCGGAAGGAAACTAGTTCCTCCACGTTTACAAGGCGCGTTCAGGCACGGGAGGTTTGGTCGAGACGAGTACGATTCCGACCAAGACGATGTGAGAGACGAAGCCAGACAGCCCGAACTTTCTTCCCTGCAACACAACAGAGTGCTTCGGTACCTTCATCGCCGATCCTAACGAAGACCGTCATTAGGAAGCAGCATCAGACGTCAAGGCACCGATGGAAAATTAAGCTGCTGATGAACGGTTACCGAACGGCTAGAAGGACTCGAACCAGGCTACTGAACTGACTAGAATTGTCTTTCTGGCGTGTTGTTTCTCCTCAAGTCTTTTTTATTCGTAGATGCGTCACTGTCGCGGGTGGGAGGATGTTGTGAAAAGGAAGAAGATCGATTGCCAACGGGCAGATCATCATCATGAGCGAGTAAAGAAGAGAAGATGAAAGAGGTGTTCTCAGCAGAGCCATGGCGCGGGAAGGCCTTTGAAAAGTCAACGAAAATTACATCAGTCTGAAATGATGAATCAAGGTTTAGATGAAGATCAGTCGTAAATTGGAAAAGTTGTATTCGCATGAGAACCCTGAACGAAAACCATGTTGCTTATGAAAAAAGAAAGAGTGATCATCGAGGTGACGAGCAACATGTGAACATATTATATGTTGCAGAAGTTTGCAAGCGATGCACGTTAGTGAAATGGGGCGATAGTTAGATGGGTCAGATCGCTTGCCGGACTTAAAAACCCGTACAACCTTCCCAAGTTTCCAATCGTCTGGAATTGAACCTTCGGAAATGGACTGTTTAAAAATTATCTGCAAAAATTTCGCAGATACTGATAGTACCGGCTGTTCACTTTGTTGATTGCGCAATCTCATATTTTTTTGTTCCCGCTCATTGTGATTTCTTTGTGGATGCTGACCCTGTCTGTGCATATATGATGTGCATTTTTTCGTATTCTTTTATTTGTTCTGCCGACTCCTGCCTAAGGCCTTTTTGAAAGGATGGCAGTAAATCAGAAAACTACGTAAATAAATAAATAAATTTGTCCCTCAAATTTAGTCTGTTTACTACACTGACATTACGTTCTTTGCACATACCTATTACAAGTTTGCCACTGCGTTATATGCCACCTTACTAGGATATTCCTTGATAATTTCTTGGTCACTGTCGGGCACATGTGGTAGAAATGCATCAAAACAAAAAAGCGTAATAATAACCAGTTTGTTAATTTTTAAATTGTAGGCCCGTGCGCTGATTGCAGTGCGCGTGCGTCTACTGCGCGCACGAGACAGAGCGAATCGGTGCACACGCGGCGACAGTTCATGAAGACGGGCCGAGCATGCGGGCTCAAACGCGCGCATCACCCAACAGCGAAACCCTGCGCATGTGCGGTGGGGTACGATGGTTGTGGTGCGCGGTGTGCGGGGCGTGAGGGGGGCGGCGGCCGCGGAAGTGTGTGGTGGCAGATTGCATGCGTGAACGAGCGAAGCAGTAAGGCGTCTAGTGTCCCCCAGCGACGTCCTCCCGGCCGCCTGCTTCCAGACTGCAGTACACTATCACCCGCCGTGACTTCCCAAGCAAACCGTGAGTGTTTAATCATGTACCCGCCCAGCCAAAGACCACAGTTTGTTATATTACTCAGTTTTGTTAAGCTAAAGCGACAAAGCCATTGCTATATTTCCTGAAACTGCGGTGGTGCTTTTTCGCCGGGTGCTTTGGGGCTCGAGAACCTCTATCCCTCATTGGCGACTAATGTGTTCTTTTCTTTACAATGTTCTTAATATGAACGTACCGAGCCTTGGTTCACCCCGCGGAACTCAGAACCCCGAAACCGCATGTGTAAAACTTTCAACCAAGTCTGGAGCGTGCCAACGCTTGCAAAGAAGCTTAGCGCGCCTAATGTTGCCGAGCTGAAATTTGAACTGGAAGCACGAGGGCTGAGCATGTCTGGTAAAAAAAGGACCTCACCGAGCGCCTAGGCGAGGCGTTACAAAACGAGGGGCTAGACCCCCTAGTTGATGAATTTCGCGTGCCACTAGAAGCGGCCTCAACCGCGGGGAAAAACATTGATGCGGACACCCCTCCACTGAGCAAACTGCAGGCCGGGGGATCAACCGGAACACGGACTGGAGAAACAGCGCCAGTGGACCTAACGGCAGTACTGAACCAGTTATCCGCTGTGGTAACGCAACAGGGTCTTGTGATAAGTGATTGCAGGCACAGCTAGGTCAGCAAGGCAGCGAAACACAAGGGGTAAACTGCAAGGCCATAGTCCCAGAGAACACTGATGACGGTGTGGTTTAATGGCGCAAGGGCTACTAGGCCAAAGAGCGCCAAGAGAAGTGCTGGTGTTTCAGTTAGAAGTGCTTGTCTAAAATTGGTGTATAGGGCCAATGGTTAGTGATGACAAGTGGATATAAAACAGTTCAGAAAGCACGAGTACCTGAGGCCTTAAAAAACAGGGTGCCTCGGAGAGCTAGTTTTGCAAAGGCAAAAAAAGGCGAGGCCCCTGAGCATCACATTAGAAGCCTCCAGCACTGTCCTGCTCATTGAAGGCAGGCGTCGGTTATACACAGTAGATTTCTTTTAAAAAATCAACATCTGCAAGGTAAGCTAACACATTTTTGAGCGGGACATTAGCTTCGCCTGATAGAAAGTGTCCTAGGCGTAGTGGTATATGTTTTGTATATAAATCTGCGAAGTGGCTGCGTCTTTCTCGTTCAAGTTCTCTACACTCAATTAGTACATGCTGTACAGAAAGCCTATCCACATCTAGCAGAATTTGAACGTGGTGTACCAGTTAAGAGACGTTCGTGTGTGCCATATGTCTGCCCAATCCTTAGTCGACGAAGTGCCACCTCAACGGATCTGTGTAGCTTTCCTGGAGTGTCTGCCTATTGTTGGTTTGATTGTAGGAGCTTGTTTTCTGTCTGCTTATCCCCACGATTCTGCCAGATTTTACGGAGTTTTCTTTTGATGAGTGCTTTGAGGTCCAAGTACGGTACAGATGTAATGTCCACATCATGCCGGAGAACTGCAGCAGTTGCTTCCCTGTCAGCAGCCTCATTTTCGGCTATTCCGCAATGTCCAGGTACCCAGCAGATTGTGATTTCCAGGCCCAGAGCCTAGGCTGACATGATAGTGTTTAAGAGAAAGTTAAGCACTGCATTTTTGTGAGCCTTCGCAGAATGCAGGGCTGTCACTACATTCAAGGAATCTGTGTATATGACTGAGCGGTGTATTTGGCGTTGTGTTATGTGTTCTACAGCCATTAAAATACCATGAGCTTCGCCTTTGAATGTGCTGCTGTTACGAATGAGTGCCTTCGAGGCTGAGTAATGGGGTCCACAAACAGCACAACAAACAGTAGAGTTGGTATTAGATGCGTCTGTGTAAAATTCTGTACATTGGTATTTGTGTTGAATTATTAAAAGTGCTGGTCCATTAAGGCACAGGGAGCTTTGTTTTTGTCTATGTTAGCAAATCAAATGTCACATGCAACTGGCAACCGTTTCCATGGTGCAAGGACATTAAAGGTGGTTTTGTAAGTCTTCAAATGAAATTTCCATGTCGGATGCCAAAGTGTTTACAGACATTACATAGGGTTGCGCAAGAGAGGGTCGTTTTAGGAACAGACCCATAGTCTGTGTATCATTTATTAGGATGTCTGAGGGGTGTTCTTGGAATGAAATAGTTTTGACTGCGTATAGTAAGGCTGTGTAGGAAGCTGACTCTCTAGTGACCACATATCTGATTCTACATACAGGCTTTCTATCGGACTTGTTCAGAAAGCACCAGTCGCCAATCGAAGGCCCAGGTGGTACACTGGGTCAAGGAGTTTGAGAGCTGACTTCGAGCCTGATTGATAAATAACACTGCCATAGTCAAGCCTCCATAAGATAAGGCTATTGAAAATTTTCAATACGCAAGCCCTGTCAGTTCCGTATGACTGGCGTGTGAGAACCTTTAGAATGTAAAGTGCCTTAATGCATTTTATTCTTAGTTTCTGGATGTGGCGTATGCAGCTTAACTTCTCATCCAGCAGAATGCCCAAGAACTTCTGCTCTTTTTTCACTGTAATTTGTTTTCTGTCTAGGGTGACAAATGGATCTGGTCGCATGCCTTGTAGTTTTGAAAAGAGGACGCAGGTGTATTTGTCTTCATTAAATTTAAAACCGTTTTGATCCGCCCACCTCGAAAGACTATTCACTCCCAGTTGGATCTGTCTCTCGCAAATGGACATATTGGAAGACTTAAAACTTACCTGCACGTCGATACATACAGAATAAAAAGTGAGCGGGGTAAAACATTCTTTCAGTTATTCATTTGAATAATAAAATGTGTGCAACTAAGAACACCTCCCTGAGGCACAAGATTTTTTTGGGTGAACACTCTTGATAACTGTGCCAAGCCGCACTCGAAAGGTTCTATGAGTAAGGTAATCGATGATGATATCTGGATTTTAATGGCGCAAGGCCAGCTAAGGGCAAAGAGCGCCAAACAAAAGTGATTTCATGACAGCGATGTGAATGTAAAAGTAGAGAGGGTTTCAGTAAACATACACAAACTAAAACAAGCTAATGAAGATGACTGGTGTAAAGGGCCAGGATGTCATGATGCACGATAAGAGATGAGATGCAAAAAAAATTCCCCCGCATTTCCCCGAGGGGGAGAATGTGAAAGTGCGAATGCACGGTTGTCGGCCCGCTTGCGGCGCTTGCGCTCGGCCCCCGCAGCCCACCGCCTCGCCGCCTTCTCTTCCATCGGGTTTGTAGTATCACGTGTACACCACGCAGTTATCAAGCCGCTATAACGCCGCTGAGTCGCCAACGCACGCCGCTGACGACGTAGTTTGAATGCGTTAAAGATATAAAGCGCGTTACTAACACTGATATCAGCGTCGCGTCCGTGGCTTAGTCGGTAAAGCGTCGCGCTGCGGCCGCAAAGTCCTCGGATCGAAACCTGGCGCCGGATGCTGTTTTTTTTATATATAGAGAGGAGGACTGCAGACGCCGCCGCCGCCGCCGGCGGTGGATGGTTTGGGGTCGCTTATAAAGTGCATTCGCACTTAAAAATTGACATCGGTAAGGAACTTAAAAACAAGCTTGGTGGAAAACATGGGCTCGTCTCCTAGAAAGTACAATGGGTGAAACGGAACGTGTTGTCTGTATAGTTGTGGGAAGTGTTTGCGTCGTGTTGTGTCAAGTGCCTTGCATTGGATGAGTAAGTGGATTACGGATAGGCCCTCTCCACACCTGCTGCACATGGGTCTTGGAGATCCAGTGAGCAAGTGCGAGTGTGTTGCATGTGTGTGGCCTATCTGTAACCTTGCTAGAGTCACTTCAGTGTGTCTGTTGTGTGAGTCAGTTGTGTATCGTCCCAAGTGTGGCTTTATTACGTGTAGCTTGTTGTCTGACTGTTCACTCCAGTGTGTTTGCCATGTTTTACGTAGGTATTGTCTGATGACTGGCTTCATGTCAGTGTACGGTACTGTTGCTATGTCTAGAGTGTTTCTCAGTGCAGCAGCAGCGGCCATTTCATCAGCAAACTCATTGCCCGCGATGCCAGCGTGGCCTGGAACCCAGCAGATGGTAACATTCAGACCTGACGCATACGCCGACATCAAAGATTTAAAAACCAGATTGACAATGTAATTTTTTGAAGACCTTTGGGATGATAATGTACGCACGACGCTTTAGTGAATCCGTGAAAATGATGGATTTTGCGATATGATGTTCATTGATGTGATTTAAAACAAGGAGTATACCATATGCCTCCGCTGTAAAAATGCTAGAATTCACATGCATGGTTTTACAAGCACTGAAATTGGGTCCGTGTGCAGCACAAGACACCGCAATGGATGTTTTTGAGGCATCAGTAAAAAATTCTGTTGCCCCATATTTCGCCTGAAGATACATGAAATGCTGCAAAACGGCAGTTGTGGGCACCGTGTTTTTCTTAAATTGCGTAAACGACAAATCCCACAATACGGGACGAAGATGCCATGGGGCTATAGAATCATTGAGAGATGTTGTAAAAGTGTCTAAAAACGAGACAGAAAGTTCAGAGGCTTTCTCCCTCACCCTGAGCGAGAAAGGCGCAGAAATAGATGGACGATTTAAAAACAGTTGGGATGTAGATGTATCGTTCCTTATAGACTTAATGGGATGGTGAGACATTGATGAAACTTTAAAAGCATATAGCAAATCCACATACTCGCGCTGGTACCCTAGACACCATCTGTCACACTCGACGTACAGACTTTGCACGGGGCTAGTCCGGAAAGCACCAGACGCAAGTCGAAGGCCCAAGTGCTGCACTGGGTCGAGCATTTTCAAAGCAGTTTCCCTTCCTGAACCATACAAAACACTCCCATAGTCTAACCTCGAGCCTACCAGGCTGGTAAACACTCGCAGCAGAAGTTGTTTGTCAACGCCGTACGAGTGATGCGACAAGACCTTTAGAATATTCAGTGTTTTAATACATTTTTGTTTTAGTTGTTTGATATGAGGGATAAAGGAAAGTTTTTCATCAAGGACTATACCTAGGAACTTGTGTTCTTTTTTGACCGGTATCGAGACACCATTCAGTTTGATGTCTGGATCTGGTCTCATCCCACGCCTTTTGAAGAATACAACACAAGTGCTCTTAACTGGGTTTAGCTTAAAACCGTTCTGATCAGCCCAGCCAGCTAGCTTATTAACACCAAGCTGGACTTGGCGTTCGCAAATTGATATATTACACGACTTAAAAGATATTTGGACATCATCTACATATATTGTACAGGAAATGGTTCGTGGCAACGCCTTTCGAAGTGAGTTCATCTTGACTATGAACAACGTACAACTCAAAACGCCACCTTGAGGCACACCGTTTTTCTGCACAAAAACATTTGAAAGGGCAGTACCAACTCTTACACGAAAGGTTCGTTCTGCGAGGTAGCTATAAAGAGCGTTAAACATATTGCCCGAAACACCAAATGATTTCAGGTCGCTAAGTATCCCGTATCGCCAAGCGGTGTCGTAGGCTTTCTCAAGATCAAAAAAGACCGTTGCACAAGACTGTTTGTGGACAAAGGCATCCTTTATATACGACTCAAGGGCGACGAGTTGGTCGTTTGTGGATCGCCCCACCCTGAAGCCGGCCTGGCAGCTCTAGAGAAGACCATTGTATTCTAAGAAGTACACGAGTCTTCTGTTAATCATCTTCTCGAGAAGCTTGCACAGGCAGCTGGTGAGGGCGATGGGTCGGTAACTGGCGGGAGAAGACGGGTCCTTACCCTCCTTCAAGAACGCCACTACAATAGCTTCCCTCCAAGATTTTGAAATGTGCCCCGAAAGCCATATGTTGTTGTATAAGTGTAGGAGTGTTTCAAGAGTATCTGGGTGTAGGTGTTGTATCATTGTGTATGTAATCTGGTCTGCGCCTGGAGCTGAGGGTTTACATGTGCTCAGGGCAGCCTTCAGCTCATAGAGAGTAAATTCAGAGTTGTAACCAGAATTTGACCTGTTATTATCACGTAAGGACTTCTTTTCACAAGCGGTTTTATGTCTCAGGAAAGTGTTTGTGTAGTGTGCAGAGCTGGAAACGTGTTGAAAGTGTTGTGCAAGTGTGTTAGCCTGGTCTTCCAGTGTGTCCCCTGTTGTACTAACCAGGGGAAGGCTGTGTGTCTGTTGTCCTTTTAGTTTTCGTATTCGTGTCCAGACTTTGTGTGTGTCAGTGTATGAGTTAATAGATGTAAGGAAGGTGCGCCAACTCTCTCGTTTTGCCTCACGGCGCACACGTTTTCCAAACGCCTTGGCCCGTTTGAACAAAATAAGGTTGCCCGACGTGGGGTACCGTCGAAGGATACCCCACGCCTTGTTCTGGGCCTCTCGCGCCCGCCTACAGTCCTCATTCCACCACGGCCTCCGCTGGTTGCGCGGGGCACCAGAGGCGTGGGGAATGGATCTTTCGGCGGCGTCGAGGATGTGCGCCGTGAGGAGATGGGTAGCTTCTTCAACGTGTAGGTGTCCTATAGATGTGTGGTGTAGTTTGGATGTCTCTGTAAATGTATTCCAGTTAGCTCGTGCTTCATTGAACCTATTATGGGAAGATGAACTGCTTGGGCCTTTACATATATATGTAAGTGAGGTGGGGAAGTAGTCACTGCCATATGGGTCAGTGCCCACACCCCACTCAAGACATGGAAAAAGAACTGCGGAGCCAATCGCCAAGTCAAGACATGAGTATGTGTTGTGTCCTATGTTATGGTATGTAGGCTGTTTATTGTTGAAAAGGCATGCTCCTGAAGATGTAAGGAATTTTTCTATAAGGCGACCTCGGGAATCCGTACGAGAAGAGCCCCAAAGAGTGTTGTGAGCATTAAGGTCGCCAGTCAGGATGTATGGTTCGGGCAGCTGGTCAACCAGCGCCTCGAAGTCAGAGCTTACAAGTGAAACATCAGGAGTAATGTATATGGAGCATACCGTTATCAACCTATTAAATAATATTAAGCGTATCGCTACAGCCTTAAGGACGGTGTTCAAAGTGACAGGGTGGCATGCTAAAGATTTCCGGGCGATTATGGCCACACCCCCAGAAGAGTGTGTGCAGCCATCCCTGTCCTTTCTGTATACCAGGTAACTATTCAAGAAATTTGTGTGTTTAGAATTCAAATGTGTTTCCTGAACACACATTACACTTGGCTGATTGGTATGCAGAATCTCATACACGTCGTCAAGATTATTCATAAGGCCTCTGCAGTTCCATTGAACAATATTTTCTCTTCCCATTATTTAGTGTGAGAGCTACTGGAGTGTGTATGTTTGTGTTGTCTTTCGGGGCTGTGACTCTTGGATTGGGCTTTTTGGGTGGCCTATCTGTAGGCTTGGACGACGGAGGCCGCTCCTTGCGCTGCGTTGCAGGCAAGAACGGCACGACGTCCATCTCGTCGTCCGATGTCCTGGGTGTGCCCGTCGAACCGGGCCCCCCGGACTTGGCCCCCCTTCGGGGGCCCTTCGTTTGACCCGCCACCGCCGGTGGTGTCGGAGGCACCAGAAGTGGCACGGGCGGTGCGGTGGCGGTGGGAGCCGGTGCGGGGCTCGTGGTGTCCATGGCACACTCCATGAGTAAGGTAATCCTCCAGGATATTCAACATACTGCCTTAGATACCAAACATGGCAAGCTCAAGTAAAATGCTATAACGCCATGCGGTATCATAGGCTTTCTCTAGATCAAACAAGATAGAGACACAGTGCTGTTTAGGTACAAATGCGTCTTTTATATAAGTTCCAACGCTACAACACTCTCGGTTGTGGACCTATCTAAGTGGAAGCCAGACTGACAACTATCTAAAATTCCATTATTTCAAAAAAATACATTAAGTGCCTCTTTATGATTTTTTCTAAAAGCTTACACAAAGAGCTCGTTAATGAAATTGACCTATAGCTGCCCTCTAAAGAAGAGTCCTTTCCTTCTTTTAATATCGGGACAACAATGGCCTCTTTCCAGGATTTTGGAAGACGTCCAGCTTGCCATATTTTATTGAATAAGAAGAGTACGGTTTCCTGTGTATCTTCATGGACATGTTGCACCATTTTGTATGTAATTTTGTCAACCCCTGGGGTACTTTTACCACAGGTAGCAAGCGCAACAGCTAACTCGTGCTTAGTGAATGGGCTGTTGTAGCCCTTTCGTTCTGCTTTCCTCTTTCGTAGTGGCTGCGGTTCGATGAAGTTTTTGTGTTGTAGGAATTGTGTGGTGTAGTGTGCAGAACTGGAGACACCTTCAAAGTGCTCACCAAGAGCATTGGCTTGATCCTCAAGCGCGCCTCCAGCAGTACTCACAAGTGGAAGGGTGTTTGCGGTACGTCCTTGTATTGCGCTAATTCTCTTCCAAACTTTGTGTGTGTGAGTGTACGAGTTAATTCATGTAAGAAATGTCTTCGAACTGTCAGTTTTGGCCGCACATCTTATATGCCTACCCTTCGCTTTTGCACATTTAAAAGCAATAACATTTTTACTTGTTGGGTACCTTCTAAGGCTGCCCACGCTTTGTTTTCCTCTTTCCCCAAGGCGAAAAAAACAATTGAACTTACCATTTGGCCCAAATGGAAAGTCTTTTCCAATTGGGCTAAATGGAAGTGGCCTGGATCCCAATTTGGAAAAACAAATCCATTTGGGACAGAGAAGAGAATTTCCAATTGGCCCAATTGTGGTCTTTCCAAATGGAAGACAGAAACCATTTGGTGGATAATAATACCAAACGGGCCATTTGGAATCTTCACCAATTGGGACAAAGCAACCATTTGGAAGGTAAAAACAAATTCGCCCATTTGATGTCTTCACCAAGTGGAAGAAATCAACCAATTGGTAGGGAAGAAACCCAACTGGCCAATTGGAAGGCAGCTACCAATACCAACAGCCAATAAAAAAAGACTGATCAGTGCATTATGCAGCTCTGGGACGTTGTTCATTATTCCAAGACATAAAAACTGTGTTTAGTGTTTATGTAGATCTAAATACACAGCTGCTTGCTGTTTTGAGTCATGCTCGATGATTAATGACCAGAAGCAGTTATGAGGAAATCAAAATTTATTTTCTAAACCCATTTTGTGCATAATCATGCGATCAAAAAAAGACAGTACATACAAACATATCAGCCAACTCTGTGGCTAAGGCATATTGTACAGCTTAGCATTACAATACGGGTTCAATCCTAGCCCCGGCGGCCGTTTTCCTGATGCAAGACGAAAAACAACTCTCAAGTGTTGAGATTAGAACACACATTAACAATTCAACGGGTCCAAATCAATTTGTAGCGCTCCAATACAGCGCACATCATAGCCCAGGTGTTGCTTCGGTGCGTTAAACCCCATTATTGTACAAATTAGTCTCCATAACAGTAGGTTCGAGGAATGCACACATGCACAAAAGAAACTATATAGCCGATATGGTCGCCACGTGAAGTGACGAGAAGAATCCCTAAACTGGTTTTCTGAACCACATTAAAAATCATGCAATATGAGCACAATCAACTTTATATAGGCAATGCACACATCTGAAGACTCCACGTAAACAGATAAAAATACAGACACAATGTTTTCGTAGTCAAATTAAAAAATAGAACACTAAAATAAAATTTTATACAGGTGATGAAGCGCATCTTAAGAAATGTTTACGGATAAGAATATCAAACAAAGGGTGCGAAATGAGTGACAAAATTGTTTCGTGCAAAATCATGTATTCAGCAAAAAGCAATATACAAACAAGAAACGAAGAAATGAATCTCAATAGGTGCAAGCTATACGGAAAACTTCACAGCTAGTGTCGCATTCTCACGAAACTCGAATTAAGTGGATCAAAGATACAATATACAAGGCTTTTAAAGCTGATTAAAAACACCGTATGCAAGTAAAATCGGCACACCACAAACTTTGGCCGCATGCCTGAAGAGATGACTGAAAGATACAACAAATGCACACCCACCGTGGTGGCTCAGTGGCTAAGACTTGCTGCTGAGCACGACGTCGCGGGTTCAATTTCCGGCCGTGGCGGCCGCTTTTCTGATGGAAGCGAAAACCAAAACCGCCTGTGTGTACGAGATTTAGGCACATGTTAAAGATCCCCAGGTGGTCAAAATTAATCCGGAGCCATCCACTACAGCGCGCCTTATCCCCTGCTTTGCGCTGGTGCGTTAAATCATGCAATCCATCAATCTACAACAAATGCACAACATTTTAGATGTTAGTCTGACAAAAATATAATTACACTAAAATAGAAAACTTCACACAGCCAATTTCAAGAGGTGTTAAGCAGATAAAAACGATTAAATATAGGGTGCCGAATCGATCCCCATAAGCCGCTACTCTAACCATGCATTTATCATTATATTGATTATTGCATTAGCATGCAAGAAACTCACATGGTGAGAGAGCTAGGTACAGGACAAAATGTGAACATTTTGTCCACTTTGATTAAAACAGAAATGTTGAAAATTTCAGAAATTGGGAGCAAGTCATATGTTGGTGCTTCTTTTGCAACGCTGAGCAAATGTCATTGTGACACGACTGTTCTTCACAGGAGTGCACTTCAGGCGATTCACTACGACATACCCCCTAATGTTGCTCTGGCAGATGATCTTCTCAATGTCAGCATAGGAACCATCAGCAAGTTGAACAGCAGAGCTGTTAGGTTTCTTCCCTACAGCATACTTGCAGGTGGTGAGTACGCATGCGTCCATACTGCACAGAGTTCTCGAGGTTGACATAATTGTCAGGACAATATGGAACATCTCTTCCAAAAAAACGAACCCCTGCCACAGCATTTGTTTTCTGTGTCACCGCAGTGTCAAGGGAAGCGCAATAGTCACTGGCTCTTTCCTCAGTTGTCACTTGAAGCAGGTTATCCACAACATTCTCTATTTGCAGTGTACGGCAAATTTCGTGAGGAACCCCATTGACCGACTTCACAACACTTTTCAATTTCCCGTTGCCTGCTTCACAGGGATAGGCTGAATGGGCCCCCAATGGTCCCTATTGACGCACACTCCTATGTGCAGCAGCTGGTGCACGTTGAACGTCATGCACACCTTGTCATACAGGTGTTCGGCCCGAACATGAAACTCAACAAGGAGCTCCTCGGCTCGTGCTATGTCCGCGGCAATGATTTCTCGCTTTATCAGAATGTGGACGGCCTCAACAAGACATGCCCAGTGTGCAATGCCAGCCCTGTCCAAAAGCCCTTCGAGTACTGACACGCTATAGCATACGAGTCATTTCTCATATTCTTCCAACTTCAACCACCTTCGGTCCTTTGCGATTCTCGGCACACGCTTCACTTCCCGGGGAGGAGTGATTGCAACTAGTCTATGGCCTATGGCATCTTCATGCTTCCCAATTAGCCACATTTTTAGGAATTGTCTTGTCACTCTCAACATGATGCAATACATGTAGTCCGGGATAAAACCCCAGACTATGTGAAATTGCTGCAAGTTAAGAAGTGGTGAAACAGTCATGATGCCACTTCAGGCTCTCCTTGCTCTGAGGCAATTTCCATTTGTGAAACCATTTGCTCTTCTGACTTGTCCAGAGGCTCTTCTTCGTGTACTGGGTACCTCAGGTCCCCAGCAGAGCTTCCCCAACTTGCAGGCACCAATTGCAGCCACTGAACTGTGTAAGGCCCTGCACTGGAGCTCTTGCTACAGAGTCTACCGCGCAAAAAAATCCAGAGTGCTTTGAAGAGCTTCCTCTCCCCTTCATGTTCGAGCATGAATCCATTCGTCCTTAAGTCATTCATAGACTCCACAAATGCGCCCTGAAAGAGCCCCACCTGTTTTTTTTTTCCAAACCAGAAGACAGATAGCACACGCTGGTCCATTCTTTGTTCAGAGGGCAGTTCATTCACTAAAAACTCGATTGGCCATATTCCAGTGCCACTTGATTTAAAAAGTGGCGTGACATCAGCATTTAATGTCAGGTTTATCCTGTGCCCAGCATCCATTGTTGACGCAACGAACTATTTCTCCATCCCAAATATCTGATATGACATCTACTGGTTCAAGAGGCTTTGAGAGGTCCAAAATGCTGCACCCCTTAATGAAGATGGTTTAAGTTTAATGGCGCAAGGCCGACATTGGCAAAGAGCGCCAAATACAAAGTTATTTCATCAGGAGGAAAACGAATAAAATCAGTTAGTGACTATGAGCACGGCTGGTGTAAAGGGCCAGGGTGAAGAAAATGAGTGGTTAAAGATAAATAAGGTGGCTGGTGTATAGGAACAGGGGTAAAACTATGGGTGGTATGAGATGAGTTGTAAGAAATGAACTTCAGATAGGAACTTAAAGGTGCGCTGAACAGAGAACATGGCATCGTCTCCTAAGAAGTATGACGGGTGTGGTGAAATATATCGTGTGTGTAGTTGCGGGAAGTGTTTGCATCGTGTAATGTCGAGTGCCTTACATTGTATGAGGATGTGGATCACGAATAGGGCCTCTCCGCACCTGCTGCACAGAGGTATTGGAGATCCAGTGAGCAGGTGCGAGTGCGTTGCATGTCTGTGCCCTATCCGCAATCTAGCCAAGGCGACCTCAGTGTATCTATTACGTGTGTCGGTGGTGTATGGTCCTAAGAGTGGTTTTATTACGTGTAACTTGTCTGTTTGTTCGCTCCAGTGTGCCTGCCATGTTTTGCAAAGTTGTTGTCTGATGTGTGGTTTCACGTCGGTGTAGCGTAATGTGGTTATGTCTACTGTATTCAAAAGTGTAGCAGCAGCAACCATTCGATCCGCTGCTTCTTTCCCGGCTTATACCACAGTGGCCTGGGACCCAGCAAAGGACGAGTTCAAATTTGTGGACATACACAGACATAATACCTTTGATGATAAGATTTACAACGTGATTTTTTTAAGACTTTGTTGACAATGCCCGCACAACACTGACGGAATCTGTATAGATAATGGATTGTGGGATGTGACTTTGAAGTATATGATTGACAACAGCTACACCATAAGCCTCTGCCGTAAAGATACTTGTATTACTGCTAGGAGTTCTCGTGACACTAAGGCCGGGCCCATGCGCCGCGCAGGACACCGAGGAGTAGGTTTTAGAGGCATCCGTGTAAAATTCAGAACAGTGATACTTCTGCTGCAAATACAAGAAGTGCTGCTGAATTGCACAAATGGGAGCTCGGTTTTTATCTACATCTGTGAAAGATGTGTCGCATGATACAGGGCGGAGATGCCATGGTGCTATAAAATCCGTTAAAGAACTTTGGAGTGTATCTAAAAAGGAGACAGCAAGCTCTGACTCTTTCTCTCTAACTCTGTAAGAGAAGGGCGCAGAGAACGATGGTCGATTTAAAAGGAGTTCAGTCATCGATGTATCACGAAAAACTGATTTAAAAGGATGGCGAGGCATTGATGAAATTTTAAAAGCATAAAGGAGATCTGTGTATGCTCGCTTACGTTGTAGGTTCTATTTGTTGCTCTCTACTTAAAGGCTTTCAACTGGACTAGTCCAGAAAGCACCACACGCCAAGCGGAGCCCTAGATGAAGCACAGGGTCCAGCATTCTGAGGGATGTTTTAGTGGTTGACCCATAGACAACGCTACCATAGTCCAATCGTGAACCTATCAAGCTGTTAAAAACACGTAAAAGAAGTTGTTTGTCAGCATCAAAAGAGATGTGCGACAGAACCTTCAGGATATTCATTGTTTTTAAGCATTTATGTTTTAGTTGTTTTATGTGTGGCATGAATGTGAGCTTTTCGTCAAAGATTATACCTACCCTGCACGGGGCACCTTGAGTAATCTTGGTGACGGTGATTGGCGACACCGCGTACCCCGTGCCCCGCATACTTAAGCTGTCACCTACCGTGGCTATAAGTTGAAAGGTGAAAGGTTAGAAGCCGTGAACGGTGGCCGTCGGAGCCTTGGTCAAGCTCCGGCCGATGGGCTTCCTGCCTGTCTACCAGGCAGGGAGCTCCGGGACCTCTTTAATTACCAGGGTAAGGTCAAAGGAGAAAGTACCCCCGTCTCCCTGCTTTCCAAAGTATCATATGACATTTTTCAACCCCCCCACCCCCCAAACATGATCGGCCCCCGAAAAGGGGCCGCACCGAAGTTCGTTCCAACCTCTTTCAACAAATGTCTTATCAACAACCGTGAATAACTATGCTCGTTTCTTGTGATTGAGTCAGCTGACTCAGCAAGACCTGTCGCTTTCATGTCCGTATTCTTGATTTCTAAATTTTTGCAAAGCACCTTAGGTGGCAAATATCAAGCTAAAAAGCTTAGGACCGGAGAAATCCTTGTAGAACTCAATGCCGAAGAACAACCCCGCACTCTTGCACGAACCCGCATCCATGATCTGGACATCAGGGTCACGCCCCACAGGTTCCTAAACAGCTCTCAGGGTGTGATTTCTCAGACACATCTCCTGACGGAAACAGATGCCGACCTTCTCGAAGGTTTAAAGGATCAGGGCGTCACAGCTGTGCGGCGCATCACGATGCGCAGGGACGACAAGATAATCCCCACCAAACAGATTATCCTGACCTTTGACCGCTCGGCACTTCCACAATATATAAATGCCGGCTTCATTCGTTGCTCCATTCGTCCTTACATTCCGAACCCGCGCCGCTGCTTCAGGTGCCAGCGGTTCGGGCATGGTTCAAACTCTTGCCGTGGCCGAACGACTTGTGCAAAATGCGCGGCGTACGATCACCCCAGCGACAACTGCCCATCCGACACCCTCACTTGTGTCAACTGCGGGGGGCCGCATGCAGCGTACTCCCGCAAATGTGAAAAATTTCAAACAGAGAAAAAGATCATCAACATCAAGATCACTGAGAACATCACCTTCCCAGAGGCGCGAAAGAGGTTCGCCTCTTTCTCCCTGGGGAGGTACGCCGACGCAGCTCGCCGGGGGGCGGAGCGGCGTCTGGTTTCGGCTGGGACGCAGTAGCGCGAGTCGGACTTGGTCCAGCCCCCCCCCCCCCCCTGGGTTGCCTCATGCAGCCCAACTCCGCACCACGCCGGTTGCGGAGGCAGCAGCGGTTGTGGTGCCAACCGTCTCTGTTGGGACCGATGGCGCTCCCGCCCCTGCTCCCCCCGTCCTCCGTTGCGTTGGGGGGTGCCGAGGGGATGGACAGCGGGGCCGCGCATCGGCTCCCACCGTGCCGCACCGCCCGTGCCACTTCTGGTGCCCCCGACACCCGCGGCGATGGCGGCTCAAACGAAGGGCTCCCGAAGGGGGGACAACTCCGTGGGACCCGGTTAGACGGGCACACCCAGGACATCGGACGACGAGATGGACGTCGTGCCGTTCTTGCCTGCAACGCAGCGCAAGGAGCGGCCTCCGACGTCCAAGCCTACAGAAAGGCCCAAAAAGCCCAATCCAAGAGTCACAGCCCCGAAAGACGACACATACACATACACACTCCTGTAGCTATCACACTAAATAATGGGAAGAGAAAACATAATCCAATAGAACTGTAGAGGCCTACTTAAAAATCTTGACGATGTGTACGAGATACTGCACTCCAATCCGCCAAGTGTCTTATGCCTACAAGAAACCCATTTAAATTCCAAACATAGAAATTTCTTGAATAGTTACCTGGTATTTAGGAAGGACAGGGATGGTGGTGGTACATCTTTCGGGGGTGTGGCCATCATTGCCCGAAAATCCTTGGCGCGTCACACTACCCAGTTACAGACCGTCCTTGAGGCTGTCGCCATTCGTACAATAATTTTCAATAGGCTAATAACACTATGCTCCGTTTACATCTCTCCCGATTTCCAGCTCTCGAGCTCGGATTTCGAGGGCCTTGTAGATCAGCTACCCGCACCTTTCATTGTCTTAGGCGACCTCAACGCACATAACTCTCTTTGGGGCTCTGCCCGCACGGATGCCCCAGGTCGCCTTATCGAAAAATATCTAACAGCTTCGGGAGCATGCCTATTCGATAAAAACAGGCCTACATACCATAATATAAGACACAACACTTATTCACACCTCGACTTGGCTATTGGCTCTGCAGTACTCTTTCCATCTCTTGAATGGGATGTTGGCATACTTTCTCTGCTCGGTGAAGCCGAAAACATTGCCAAGGAAAATGTGGCCTCAAGCAGTGGAATTGCTATTAGAGGTTCACCTACAAAGGGGTGCTCAGGATTCAAACGGAAGAAAAGAACGGAAGTGTCAGTAGATGGAATGGAAGTGATGGATCTGCCCATGAAGAAGTCCTTGTCTAACAAGGAACATTGCCCAGGTGAAAAAAAATTTCTATTCCCAGCTGGATTATGGAACCGGAAATCTCTCCCAGCTGGAAAATTTCCAAACTGGGAGAGATTTCCAGTCCCATAATCCAGCTGGGAATGCAAAATTCCCATCCAGAATTTCTAGCTGGAAATTTGCTCTTCCAGCTCGGAAATTTTCCAGCTGGGAGAGATTTCGGGTTCCTTAATCCAGCTGGGAATGCGAAATTCCCGTCCAGAATTTCTAGCTGGAAATTTGCTCTTCCAGCTGGGAAATTTCCCAGCTGGGAGGGATTTCCAGTTTCATAATCCAGCTGGGAATGCAAAATTCCCGGTTGAATTTTTCTGGGTGGAAATCTGTGAACTCTGGTTTAATGTCAAACTGCATTTCCAGCTACATGTTGGGGGCTTGCGTTACATTCTCAACTCGGATTTTCGTAAATTCTGCTAAATCGATGTGCTACAGGTACAAGAAAAACTGACGTGCTACCCAATTCAATTTTTTTGCAAGACTGCTGGATAACTAAAGTAGTAGCATTCATTGTACACTATGGGCTAATAAATAAATCAGCTTTTAGCTTGCACTAAGCAATTCTGCTGTCGTGCAAGCTGAAATGTCCCAGAACTCGTGGAGGCACTATTTTAAATTTTTTTTACTGCTCATGGGCATGTTGAGAATCTTGCTGACAGTGCAAGGAACTTTGGCGTTGTTTAGGCTTTTGCAAGCTTCAGCTTTTTTTTAACATCTTGGATCTTCTCGCTCAGGATGCGGGGGACATTGGAAGCTGCCACAGTGGTGTCGCTGTTTTTCACTTTGCCCCAGTGAGCCAGGCATGCTGAAAAAGAAGAATCTAAATTATTATACTCGCTCAAATTATAAAGCAGCACTTACCGTAAACAACATTCAACTTTGCCGGTGTCAGCTGTTGAGGCGCTACTTCCTTGGTTGACGTTTTTACAGGGGGCCAGCCTTCCGTTTACACTGCGCTCCGCCAATTAGGCGGGGCCCCAAATCACGTGAGCGGCATCCCTCACTAGGATGGAGGGCCTTTTATTTTTAAAAAGTTTGTCTGCCTGCTCTTTTGTGGCAAATACTTTGCCACATAGGTGGAACTGGAATAAAAAGAGATTCGAAAAAGGGCAAGCACTGTCATAATAGTATTACACCCAGTAAGCGCAATAGCAAGGCTAGAGTAATTGTCTTTAGGGAAGTATACAGCAAAAACCTGTGAATTCGAACATCAATTATTCGAATCTGTGAATAATTCGAATTGTACGATTTGGCCCAGACTAGCTTTATAGAATTCTATGTATATGCTCTGTTAATTCAAACACAAGTAGATTCCTTGTGTGTTTTGTCATTTTTCCCTCTCGAAGAGAGACGCCAAGATAGCATTAATTGATCGATTGTAGGGTTTAACGCGCCGACACAATGCAGGCGATAAGGTGCGCAGCAGTGGAGGGCTCCCGATTAATTTTGACCCCCTGGAGACCTTTCTTGGGCGCCGAAATCTACTTTAAGATTGCATTCAGCCAATATAAAACGTCCATGGCGGATGCTTTTCAAGACGTGTTCTTTGCAGTCTACATCAATGTACAGGCAAAAAAATACAGGGGTGTGGGATGCACTGGCAGATGAGGGCATCATATCTCAGTTCAGAATCACAGAATGAGTCGCTCTGAGTGAGGATGTGGAGAAAGACAAAGAAAGACCAGTGCAGTCGTCTGTTCAGACGTCATGGCCACAATGAATGTTTTTTTCAGTTTTTAAAGGGCGAGAAGGATGGCCACTACATTTGCTCGTTAAAGTTGACTGTCACCATTAAGCAAAAAACAGACTACAGTAACTCACTTTTTTTCAAGAATCAAATTGTTAGCATGCCCTACTTATTTGACATTGCAGCATACTGTTGTTCTTCAAATCAACAGTTTTTACATGAGACATGACATTATTTTTATAACACTGGAAGAAAAGTTAAACTCACGCGTTCATCGCTTGTTGCACAAAATGCCGCAGGCTCCTCGTCAGGCCCAGGGTTCACTGCGCCTTCAATGGGAGGGGAGGCCGCTGCAGCAACAAAAAAAAATCATAAGAGAAATAAAAAGAGGAATGAAATGAAATATACTATTTGATATGTTTCTACCTGCACCACCCTCCATTTGATTGTTTGGAGGTGTCCCCAAGTCAGCCTGGTGGCAATCTTCACTGCCGACATCATTGTGGTGGCCATTAACTGGAGCCTCTGGGGGATCCACAGCTGCAAATTGAAATTGAATCCAATAATAACAGCCCTCAATTATTGCATGCAAGCCTGACAACAAGGCCAGTATTTTTACACAGGGTATACAATGTACACAGCAACATGAGCAACCATTAGCTATTACGAAAACCAAAAGCAATGCTTTGGGTCAGTCAAAACATTGAATACAAGCATGTTTGTGTGCAGTAGGGCAGGTACTCCGCAAAGTATGTCTAAGTTCATCCAACAACTTGTTGGCAGCACTGCATATGCCACATTATGCTTGACCAATATACCAATGCAGCACGGCTAACAGCCAGTGACATTCTACAAAGGCAGGCTGTCGCATAGCGACAATTGTCCCCAGAACCATCGAAAGATATTTTTACTGCCCTACTGTGCAGGTAGAACAGGCTTCATGCCTTGTACGTTCAGCCGTACTGCAGACAGCTCGCAAGATAGAATAATTTTTCATGCAGTTGAATATGCTCACCAATTTCGCTTTTTTTAAAGTCAGCAATCGTGTTGTGCACTGAAAAGAGAATTGAGGTTCAGTTGACACAAATATCTAAAAATGTGAAAGGTTCAAACTTCTCCTTTGCAATCAGCAGCTACACAAAACAACGCCATAAAAAGTAAAGAAAGGCCTAACATGCTGTCAACTGTGTCTCCAATGTTTTTTCTAGAAACCATATACGGTCCCTCAAAGTTGCAGTATGGTTTTGTTGGAGTCGAAACTGTTTCTTCCAAAATTCGGCTTCTTTCTGTGCATTCTGAAGCTCAGCCGATGAAATGAGGCAGTCATCCGAGCTTGTGCTTGTGTCTGGGGAGAGCCTTGGCCGTTTTTTTCTCTGCACATACAAAAAAGTTACAAACACAGACACTGCACTTGCCTACATTGCTCCTAGAGGGCTGAGTAAAATAACTGTACCTCATAAACTCCATTTTTTCGCTATCCAACACCACGCCAGAAAATGTAAAGTTGTTTAAATTTCTATTGAATGTGTGAGAAGGAATTGAGACCTCCAGATATTCAAAATATTTTGAGTGGTTTCAAACAAAACTTTTCTTGATGGAGAAGTTGTAACCATTCTTTTGTATTTATGCAAACTAATGACAGCAGAAGCAGTCCCCATTCATTCTACTGTTTTACAAGCAGTGGTTTCTTTTTTAAAGATAACATCCAAGTAATGATTAAAAAGAAACATCAGTAGAAACACGTACGTAGCCTAAGCAGGCACAGGCACAATCAAACATGATCGAGTTGATATATACCTTCTCATTGTAGCTGCATGGTGCAGTAGGCACTTCAGCAATGCAGAGGTTGCCCGCACACTATCAGTGCCAGGCTGTGGGACTGTCTGGCTTCTCAAGTTCGCCTGGGGATAATTAGTGAATTTAGTTACTTCATCTTTAGCAGAAAGAAATGTTTGACATACTTTTCCAGATGCTGCCTGCTTGCTGACAGTAGTATTGGCCTCAAGTGCATGCTGCGTGTGTTCCCGTAACACTTCTTGAAATTGAATCTTCTTGGCAGCAGCTCTGTTCTTGCGCTTTTTTCCCCCTCCTGCATACAAACAGCTAGATATTATTTAATGCACTTTTCACGCAGAAAAGCGGTGGGCCTTGATTAATTTAACAAGTGCACTCACAATTGGAGAAAATGGAGAGAAGAAAATGGAGAAAAAAATTGCTGCTCTCAGATGCTTCCGAGCAGAAGAAGCGTCCTCCTCAAAATCCTTGTCAGTGTCGACGTCGGAAACATCTGATGCGTTCAGCTTGGGTATAGCCACTCTTTTCGAACGCATTTTCTCGTTCATGAGCTCCTTTGTGGCTGTAGCGAAACATTTTAAAGAATCATTTAATATTTCAACAAAATTTGAAAGGTTATGTAAATATACATGTTGGGAAAAGTGCTACGACTATGCAGACAAGCAAGTACAGTCGCGTGCGATTTGAAGGTAATCGCGCTAGCATAGACCAACCACGACAATAACGCACCCGCGCAGCTTGTTTTAGTGCGCCTGGTTCCTTGTCTGCGAATTCTTCTCTCCCTCCGTAGCTGATTATTAAAGCGGTCCTCACTCCCTTAGCAAAACCAGAAACCCCTTCCTCTTTTTTTATCGCGAATGCAGTGATGACATCCACCTCGTACCTCACAGCAGTTCTCGAAAAGGTGCGGACAAATGCATTGTCGAGAAATACTGGGCATTTATAACAATGGGTGCTATCGGTGCTCACAATAACCAAGAAGAAAGCCCACAAGTGATTACAACCACGCAAAATCACCACAAAGCGGTGGTTTACTAGCCGTGGGAGTGATGACTGCCTGAAGGAACAGCGACCGAGGGAGAGGAGAATATATATACTAGGTCCCAGGCACACCGAAAAATACCGCGCAGGGGCGTTATCGTCTTTATCGGTCGAAGCTCACGCGATTACCTTCAAATCGCCCGCGACTGTACACGGGACAAAGAGCATTGGGCGATAAGGCGGGCGTCAGCATGTAGAGATGGACCAGCCGGATGTGGTCACACAATCTCGCTATCTGCGGCGCATCTATTCATAGCGCTGGTATGCAGTTTGGCCGGCTCCGGCCACCGCTCTTGTGCTCCTTTTAACTTTTGGAGCACCTGTGCGTGTTTATCCATGCTGTGACAACAGCGACCTCAAACGTACCACCCCACCCCACCCTCTCAAAATATTGATATAACTGAAATAATTTGATTAACTAATTTGAAAAAGTGAATTCCTAAAGTGCAGATCAATGCTTTGTCCTGAGCCGACAGACAGCCACGCTTACCATTGCACCCCAGCAAAGAAAAACAATGCGTAGAAATTTAAGGAATTGATCATGACGTTAAAAAGAGGTAGCCTGTGCAAAAAACGTGCGGTTGCAGTATAGCGCAAGCGGGTAATTCCACTTAATTGGTAACCGATCGATGCTGAACTCCCTCACGTTGCAATGTGCTCGCAGCGTGGTCTGCCGCAAACGTACTTGGCCCTTTCCTCATTGTTTGCACGAACTAAAGAACCACGAGGTGTCGAAAAGGAGGAAATCAATGTGTGCAGCGCTACAAATCATACCATCCTCCGAGCAGTAAGCTGAAGGTTTTTTTATATTGTTTGAGGCTACTGCCAGCCAGCGATCCGCATATCGGAGGAAAAGTGCGCGCCCGACAAGGCCTCCTTCTAAACACACACACGCGTGAAACAAAACAAAGGTGAACTTACCTGCCAACTTCAGAATCTGGGCCACGTAAACTCCGTTGTTCTCGCCACCATCGTCGTGTCAGTTGGCAGAATATGTAATGCGGCTGTCAAAGTCATCTTCATTGTTCGGGTTGAAATTAACAATGTCCTCGACGGGTACAAGGTGCAGCCGATTATCGGCATCTTGCACAAAACGGACAAGCGCGAACATAGCGTGGCGTGTCCACAAATTCACGGAAACAACATTGCTGAAAGCACTGGGTTATGAAATATGGGTCACCAAAAAGCGCTGTAAATGGCTTATGCTTTTCTCGAACGTCTGTCCACGCTCTCTACGATTACTAGCTAGAAGGCATGGAGGGAAGAAAAACTTTATGCTAGCCTGTAGAAGGCGCCATGTTGGCATCGTCTCCGTTTGGCTTGATATTGGGCTGGTCAGAGAACAAAATCCATACGTAAAATAAATAGAAGATGACGCCTTTCCTTCTTTATTCAAAAAGCATCAGTTTAATGTACACGTTATAAAATATTTTCTCTCGAATGGCCTAAAACTGCTGAATAAATTGCCAAAGATGCAGAGCTGCTGTGCAGTTCAAGGTAACCTATCGACGGCATCGACGGCGACATTGGCTCCCTCCTGCTCCTGCTATGATGGCATCTCTTATGGCGTCTTGCCTCCTTTGCGCGGTGCTCGAGAAAGTTTTTTCGTGCGATTAGTTGACCCAGAAATTGCTTCGGCATGGCTCCGCCAATGAGACGAAAAACGTATATCGATCCAGATTAGACCGTCCCTTTACCAAAGTCAACGAGATGGCGCCTAGCCAACGAGGAAGAAATTTCCCATCGACCCTCTACTTCGGCTGAATGCCGCCAAACGATAAGGCTGCCTGCAGCATCTAGCCCAAGTGACGTGCGACCCACAAAACAGACGGACCAGAGTGAAGAGCCAGAACGACATCTGGGGGAGCTGTTCAGTGATGAGGAGTGTCTTTCGCGAGAGCTGTTCAGTGATGAGGAGTGTCCTGAGTGGGAGCTGTTCAGTGAGGACGAGTAGGTTTCAGACGAGTCCGTGACGCCGCCAACGTCGCCGCTTCCCGATGAACTGGGCAACGAGCCGAGCAGTGAAAATGCTGGCCCGAGACCGAGTGACTTGTTTGACTGCGAGGGATTGGCCACGCTATTAGCAGATTCGCAGCCGCTGACCCGTGGTGACGCCTTGGTTATGCTTTTGGATGTTGCCATTAAGTTCGGACTGTCGTGGGCAGCGATCGAGGCTGTCCAAAAGCTGTTTAACAAGCTCTTTGGCAAAAAGATGTTTCCCGAAAGCAAATACCTTTTCAAGAAGCTCTGCGGTGTAAACCTCTCAGAGATTGTTTTTAATTTTTACGGCGTGGAGTGCAAAGTGATCCTCGCGGAGACAACGGGAGCCGTTCAGGAGCGGCAACAGCTGCAAGTGGAATGTGCAGTGTGTCACAAGTCATATGAGGACGTGACCTTGTCCATACAGGCAGCTTTTTTGTTGGTTTGCCATTCCATAAGCAGCTCGCAGCAGTCCTTTCAAGCAAGACAGTTATGTCGGCGGTAATGGCTTCTTTAGCGAGAGTAAACACCGAACCCGTGACCAACATGCGTGACATCACCGACGGTCACCGCTATGGTGTTGTGCGCGGAGAAGAAAACATGGGTGTTCATGACCTTACACTAACTATAGGCGCCGTGCAGTGAACAGCGGGCGACATTGAGCCGCGACACCCAGCGCCGCATCGGGGTATATGAATAATACTGGGACGGCCACCGCTCGCCAGCGTGCTCGGGTTTCGGTTGCGCTCCTGCTTGGCGGCAGCGGATGAAATGCTGTACAGGCAATTTTTAGGGTTTAGATTAATTACAACATTCTACAGTAATTCTACCGCACAGGGCTAGGAATAAACTGAAGGATTGAACTGTTGACTACGCGTACGGGGAGGGGGGCAAGCGATATTGACTTCCCAGTGCCACGCATGTGGAGCATTTCGTGCGCACGTTTTCACGTTTCCACACAGTTTTTTCAGTGAATTTGTGTTTCTGCTAGAAAGCACAAATTATTGAACTGTTCACAGCACTGGAAAGAAGCCGTTTTGTTGGCATACTTGAAATCGCGGACCGCTGTGGTTTCGCGAGGACGGTGCTCCGTCTCACAGGATCGATTGTTTGGGTGTAGTGCGGTCTGTACGCTGCGCTACGTGCTAGTAGCATTGACTTCAAAGCAAGTATAATTACCTTAAATACGCGGGCTCCAATATGAATCAGGCGAGTGGGAAGCACGAGAACTGCGCACCAACTGCCGGAGATTTTCAATTGATTGATTGTGCGGTTCAACGCGCCGACGCCAGACAGGCGATGAGGCGCGCCGTAGTGGAGGGATCGGGATTCATTTTGGACACCTAGGGATCTTTAACGTGAGCCGAAATCTCGTACACACGGGCATTTTCGCTTTTCGCCTCTATCATAAAGCGACTGCTGCGGCCGGGAAACGAACCTGACGACGATTTTCAATGTCACGGCCGGAATTATCACCAAACATTCCCAGAATGCGTCCTGCTCCTCGCCCCTGCAGTTCGTTTCCGCTGGTGCCAGTTCGTCCCACCCCGAGATCACGCAGCGAACACGTTTTCTCGCTCCGTGCACGAGGTCAAGCAGGATCGCCTCAGGAGCGAAAGGAAGACTTCAACCTCTGTGCCTTCCCTCTCCTTTTCCGTGAATAATTCACAGCGTACACGGGTTTCGCTCCAAGCCCTCCAGGAAATGCCCGTGAACGATTTAATACTATCTCTTCCTTTTGAAAGGGTAAGCAGGGCCTCCAAATATTAGAATTATCATAAACTCCGCTTATTTTTTATTGTTCTCTGAAGTTGCTGTTCTGAGCCCCGTTAAAACGACTTTGTTTTGTTGAACAGTATCTATCTGCAGCGCAAAAATCCCACATGCGTTGCTTTCACACCTTGTACTGGCGTAGGTATTTCGACTTTTGACAGCTTTTTTTTCAAACAAATGGCGCTACTTTGTTTAAAGGCAATCATATATTTCCAAGAAATGGGTGAAATGTGGCAGCCATCAATAAGTTCTCTTACAATTAAAACGCGGCTGCGTGTTACGTGCCGCATAAATTTTCATTATAAAGGCCGTGGAAGGCGCATGCATGATGCAGATAAACCAACCTTCGTGCAAATACTGCCAATGAGCGCGTATTCGCTAAGGAGAAATTTGTTGTAAGCTTATGAGTATTAACAGCTGGCAAACCGATATACTTTACTTTGACAGCAGCATGCAATCTGCTTGGTAGTCATCGCCGTTGTATTTTCTAAAAATTTCACGGAAACATGTGCCGCCTATGAGGCTGTGACCAGCCCTCCAAACTCGGACGAATCAGGGCAGCGAAGGCGGTAGCTTTCCTTCTGCGTTGTTTCTTCTAAAGCCTCTCGGTCGATAACACTCCATCCTGTCGCCGTCGTAGCGTATTCCGCAAACATGAGCACACCTAAGCACTTAATAGACGCTTTTGCAAGGGTGCGTGCACAGTGCCCAGATGATGATGATGATCGTTGGATGTTTATGGCGCAAGGCCAACTGGGGCAAAGAGCGCCAAAACAATAGTAGATGATATGGGTGAAAACTTAAACACTAAGTAAAATCAGCAAAAACAAAAGTAAAATCACGAAACGACAATGAGCATGGCTGGTGTATAGGGCTAGATTTCATGATGCGTGATATGAAATGAGGTTTAAAAACTTGACGTCGGACAAATACTCAAACACACGTTTCACGGAAACAATGGCATCATCACCTAGGAAAAACGATGGATGTAGAGGAATATGTTGTCTGTAGAGTTCTCTGAAGTGTTTGTGTCGTGTTGTGTGAAGTGCCTTGCATGTGATTAGTATGTGCACTACGGATAGGGCCTCTCCGCACCTGCTGCACTGGGGTCTAGAAGATCCCGTCAGCAGATACGAGTGCGTCGCATGGGTGTGCCCTATCCGTAGCCTACCCAAGGCGACTTCCGTGTGTCTGTTGCGCGAGTCAGCTGTGTACCGTCCCAAGTGTGGCTTTATTACATGTAGTTTGTTGTCTGTCTGTTCGTCCCAGTGTGTTTGCCATGTTCTGCGCAGGTGTTGTCTTATGTGTGGCTTGAGGTCTGTGTAGGGTACCGTTGTAATGTCCACAGTGTTCCTGAGTGCAGCAGCACCGGCCCTCTCGTCTGCCAACTCGTTCTCAGCGATCCCTGCGTGTCCTGGGACCCAGCAGAGGACCAGCTGATGCTTTTGTGCATACACGGACATGATAGTGCTGAATACAAGATTAACTATGTGGTTTTTGGGGGGCTTGTGCGATGACAGTGCGCGAACAACACTCAAAGAGTCTGTATAAATGATGGAACTGGGAATTTGAGTTTCAAGAATGTGTCGTACAATCAGTAAAATTCCATACGCTTCTGCTGAAAAAATTGATGTGTGCACGCTCATGGTTCTGGCTGCATTGAAATTAGGACCATGAGCAGCGCACGACACCATACTGTTGGTTTTAGAAGCGTCACTATAAAATTCTGCACATGTGTACTTAAACTGCAAAGACAGAAAGTGCTGCAGTATTGCAGCTCGTGGTACATGATTTTTGTCAAGTCTCATAAAAGAAAGGTCGCACGACACAGGGCGAACTTGCCAAGGCGGTAAACTGTTAAAAAAGGATGACCTGTACACATCTAAAAACGAAGCACTGAGATCCGAGGCTCGCTCTCTCACTCTAAGTGAGAAGGGCAGAGGAACGGATGGGCGATTTGCAAAGAGCAGAGATGTTGATGTGTCGTTAAAGACAGCATAAAAAGGATGATTATTCAGTGATGAAATTTTAAAAGCATATAGCAAGTCCATGTACGTTCGTTGGTTGTCAAGGCTCCACTTATCACACTCGACATACAGACTCTCGACAGGGCTAGTGCGAAAAGCACCCGAGGCGAGACGAAGCCCCAAGTGTAGCACTGGGTCGAGCATTCGCAACGCTGTCTTAGTCGCCGACCCATATACCACACTGCCATAGTCTAAACGAGACCCAACCAAAGCAGTGTAGAGCCGTAGTAGGAGTTCTTTGTCGGAACCATAAGATTGATGGGAGAGAACCTTAAGTATATTCATTGTTTTCAGACATTTATGTTTAAGTTCCTTGATGTGTGGAATGAATGTAAGTTTCTGGTCAAACACAACACCTAAGAACTTGTGCTCCTTGTTCACAGGAAGCGACACGCCATTAAGAGTAATGTCTGGGTCCATATGGACCCCGCGCTTCCTGGAGAACACAACGCAAGAGCTTTTTACAGGATTTAATTTAAAACCGTTCTTGTCTGCCCAGCCGGCAAGTTTCTTTACACCAAGCTGGACTTGACGTTCGCAGATTGACATATTGCATGATTTATAGGATATCTGCACGTCATCTACATACATGGAATAAGAGATTGTAGGTGGCAGTGCCTTACCAAGAGAGCTCATTTTTACTATGAAGAGAGTGCAGCTCAACACGCCACCCTGTGGCACGCCATTTTCTTGCACGTAAACGTTTGAGAGTGCACAACCAACTCTTACTCGAAACGTTCTGTCTGACAAGTAACTAACAAGAGTGTTCAACATGTTACCCGAAACACCGAATGACTTGAGGTCACTAAGGATCCCATAACGCCAAGCGGTGTCGTATGCCTTTTCAAGGTCGAAAAAGACAGTTAAACAATACTGCTTATGCGCGAAGGCATCCTTGATATACGAGTCAAGAGCTACAAGTTGATCATTCGTCGATCGCCCCATCCTAAAGCCTGCCTGGCAGCTCTCGAGAAGACCGTTGTACTCAAGGAAGTACACGAGCCTGCGATTTACTATCTTCTCGAAGAGCTTGCACAGGCAGCTCGTCAGGGCTATAGGACGGTAGCTTGAGGGGGACGACGGGTCCTTTCCCTCTTTCAGGAAAGCTACAACTATAGCCTCCTTCCAGGAGTTTGGAATGTGCCCCGAAAGCCATATCTTGTTATATAGGTGTAAGAGTGTTAGAAGAGTGTCTGCGTGCAGGTGTTGTATCATTGTGTATGTGATGTTGTCTGGGCCTGGAGCTGAGGGTTTACGCGTGCTCAGAGCAGCCCTCAGCTCATGTAGTGAAAACAGGGAGTTGTACGAAGCCTGTGATTTGTTGTCGTGTAGGGACTTCTTTTCACAAGAGGCTTTATGTTTCAGGAAAGTGTTCGTGTAATGTGCTGAACTGGACACGTGTTGGAAGTGTTGTGCGAGTGTGTCAGCCTGGTCTTCCAGAGTGTCCCCTGTTGTACTGACCAGGTGTAGGCTGTGTGTCTGTTGTCCTTTGAGTTTGCGTATACGTGTCCATACTTTCCGTGTGTCTGTGTAGGAGTTTATTGATGTTATGAATGTACGCCAACTCTCTCGTTTTGCCTCACGGCGCACACGTTTTCCCATCGCCTTAGCCCTTTTGAACAAGAGGAGGTTTCCCGACGTGGGGTACCGACGAAGGATACCCCACGCCTTGTTCTGGGCCTCTCGCGCCCGCCTACAGTCCTCATTCCACCACGGCCTCCGCTGGTTGCGCGGTGCACCAGAGACGTGGGGAATGGACTTTTCGGCGGCGTCGAGGATGTGCGCCGTAAGGAGTTGGGTAGCTTCGTCAACGTGTAGGTGTCCTATGGATGTGTGGTGTAGTTTGGATGTCTCTGTAAATGTATTCCAGTTAGCTCGTGCTTCATTGAACCTATTATGGGAAGAGGAACTGCTTGGGCCTTTACCTATATATGTAAGTGAGGTGGGGAAGTGGTCACTGCCATATGGGTCAGTTCCCACACCCCACTCGAGATGAGGAAAGAGAACTGCGGAGCCAATCGCCAAGTCAAGACATGAGTATGTGTTGTGTCCTATGTTATGGTATGTAGGCTGTTTACTGTTGAAAAGGCATGCTCCTGAAGATGTAAGGAATTTCTCTATGAGGCGACCTCGGGCATCCGTGCGAGAAGAGCCCCAAAGAGTGTTGTGAGCATTAAGGTCGCCTGTCAGGATGTATGGTTCGGGCAGCTGGTCAACCAGCGCCTCGAAGTCAGAGCTCGTAAGTGAAACATCAGGAGGGATGTATATGGAGCATACCGTTATCAACCTGTTAAATATTATTAAGCGTATTGCTACAGCCTCAAGGATAGTGTTCAAGGTGACAGGGTGGCATGCTAACGATTTCCGGACGATTATGGCCACACCGCCAGAAGAGTGTGTGCAGCCATCCCTGTCTTTCCTGTATACCAGGTAACTATTCAAGAAATTTGTGTGTTTAGAATTCAAATGTGTTTCCTGAACACACATAACACTTGGCTGATTGGTATGCAGAATCTCATACACGTCGTCAAGATTATTCAGAAGGCCTCTGCAGTTCTATTGTACTATGTTCTCTCTTCCCATTATGAAGTGTTCGGAGCTACTGGACTGTGTTGTTTATGTGTCGTCTTTCGGGGCTGTGACTCTCGTCTTTTTTGGCTTGTCGGGAGGCTTTGGCGTCGGGACGCGTTCCTTGCGGTGCACCGCAGACAAGAACGGACCGACGTCCATTTCATCCTCGGATGTCCTCGGAGCGCCTGAGGGATCAGGCTCCTTGGACCGCGAACCCTTTGGGGCGCGCTTTTCCTTGCCCGCAACCACCGAGGGGTTCAGGAACGCCTCGGATGGCACAGGCGGTGCGGTGGGGGTGGGAGCTGCCGCTGGCTCCCCCAAGTCCATCTCCTCTGCACCCTCGCCTGTGGCTTGGGACGCTGGAGTGGAAGTGGAGGATGCAGCATCGCTTCCACCAGACGTGGTTGCCCCCACAGCCGCTGCTGGCTCAGCGAGCGGTGCGGAGGCGGGTTGGGGTGCCCGAGGCAACCCAGGGGGGGGCGGGGCAGGGACCAGGTCAGACTCGCTGAACTGGGTCCCTGTGGACACCAGACGCCGCTCCGCCCCCCGGCGAGCCGCGTCGGCGTACCTCCCCAGAGGGAAAGAGGCGAACCTCTTTCGCGCCTCTGGAAAGGTGATGTTCTCAGTGACCTTTACATTTATGATTTGTTTTTCTTGCTTAAATTTCTCACAAGTGCGAGACCAAGCTGCGTGGGGCCCCTGGCAGTTGGCACAGGTGAAACTCTGGGTGTTGCAGTTTTCGGACGGGTGGTCATGTTGGCCGCATTTCGCACAGGTAAGGCGGCCGCGGCAGGAGTTGGTGCCATGCCCAAACCGTTGGCACTTAAAACAGCGCCGCGGGTTAGGGATGTAAGGCCGGACCGGACATCGAACAAAACCTGCATTGATGTATTCTGGAAGGCTCGACCTGTCGAAAGTTAAGATAAGATGCTTTGTAGGTATTTGTTTGTCCTCTCTACGTATGTTTATGCGCCTGACTGCTGTTACGCCCTGACCTCGAAGGCCCTCCAGCAGGTCGGCTTCAGTTTCATTTAGTAGATCGGGATCGGAGATCACGCCCTGGGAGCTGTTTAAGCTGCGGTGGGGCGTGACCCTGATGTCAAGATCACCGATTCGGGTCTGGCTCAAGAGTTTTTCTGCCTGCTGCTGCTTGGTCACTTCGACCAGCAATTGCCCAGTTCTTTGTTTCTTGGCTTTGTACGCCTCACCAATTATACTCGTCAGGAACTTCGATAACAAGAAGACAGACAATGAAGCGACAGATCTTTCTGTGTCAGTTGACTCAACTACAAGAAAACGGGAATAGTTGTTTACAGTTGTTGGCAAGACAGTTGTCGAAAGAGGTGGAAATGGAACTTCGGTGCGGCCCCTTTTCGGGGGCCGATCACGTCTGGGGGGGGGTTTTGAAAATGCCATATGACACATTGAAAAGCAGGGAGACGGGGGTACTTTCTTCTTTGACCTTACCCTGGTAGTCAAAGAGGTCCCGGAGCTCCCTGCCTGGTAGACAGGCAGGGAGCCCATCGGCCGGAGCTCGACCAAGGCTCCGACGGCCACCGTTCACGGCTTCTAACCCTTCACCTATAAACACATTGCCACGGTTGGATCCAGCGTATGTTTGGGGGCTCGGGGTCCGCGGTATCGCCAATACCGTCACCAAGATTACTCAAGGTGCCCCGTGCGGGGACAGTGCCCAGAGCAGCCGGCCGGCCAGGACGGTGAGGCACGGCCTACCCAGTGTTGCGCGGAGGCGCAGTAGATGGCGCTGCGCTCGCTCGCAAACTTGACTGCGCGGAGCCACGGCCGGGCTGGAGGAGCGGCGGGCGCGCACTTTCATACGGCATACGCTTCGGGTATAGTTCCCACCTTCCGTATGAAAGTGCGCGCTCGCCGCTGCTCCAGTCCGGCCGTGGCGGAGCCTATAGGGTGTATTCACAGGCACTCGGCCGCGCGGCGGCGCTACCTGCGTGGCGGCGCCGACTCCATTTGTGCGGTTGAGTTTTGCGACGGCGCACGTACGGCAGGGCGACTAGCGTGGTTTGCTTCACGCGGACTCGCTGGATTTGTTTATTTCTTGTGTTTCTTCGAACTGCCGCGGCTGACGTTACATCCACGCGTGTCTCAAGTGTGATGCGATGGTGTGTGAGACCACCGTGCTTGTGGATTGTGCGAATGTGTGCCCCGCGTCGAGCTGAACGCGTTACCGTTCTTTCAACAGTTGCCTTCCGCTATGAAGCTGAGTGATTAGGCGAAGGGTCTGTCGTGTCGTGGGTTTGCTAACGCCTTGGCCTAAGTAGTTAGCAGTTCCCGCCTCGAACTGGTGAACTGTGCGGTTTACGGCTGCAGCAACCGGACGCGCAACGGACCGGACGACGAGAATTTCAAGCGCATCGGTTTTTCTGGCATACCTAAGCCAAGGCTGGGGTAGTGCTCAAAAACGGCAGACGTTTTGTCCAGAAGAAGAGCGCTCAGGCTGCAACAAATTCGCCGGGAAGACATCGATGATGAAGCGACTCATTACCGAGTCTGTGGCGCGCACTTCGTTACAGGTGAGGATGATGCGGAATCAATTCTTTCATCTCTCGCTTCGCCGTTTGCGCAATAGTACTTGAAATCTTCTCTGTTTAGGTCGGCCAGCGTACTTCACGGACGAGATGAAGTCCGAATGGGCGCCCAGCCTCAACCTCAGCTACATGTCGACCATGATCGACAAAAACGAAGCTGGGGACAGGTACGAAAGTGCTTTGTTTTCTGCCGCTGTAACAGTAACGATCTAATGAAACCTAAACGGCTGGGATAATATCTGTCCAGATACAAGCGTTGCCAGAACAGGGCTCGTGCGAGGTCCGAAGCAGAAGTTTCACGTCAACAGGGGTGAGACAGCTGAATCAGATTTGGGAGCAGTTTTTGGAGCAGCGAAATCTCAATTTCCGAGCAGAGGAACCTTGATTTTGAGCAGAAGAACGACATTTATTATGTCACCTTAGGAGCTTAAAAAATCAAATTTTTGGCAACTCACAGGGGAAAAGTGCACTTTTTAATCGGCTTTGAACGTACATAACACTGAAACAGACTTTCAATAAAGCTGTTTCTACCAGAGTATCACAAGGTACGAACTGCACTACTTTTTTTAAAAACCATTTTTAATTCTTAAGCTCTATGAATAGATAGCGTAGAGTTCGGTTGAAAATATCGAATTGAGAAATTAAGCAATCGTGTTACCATGTGAATGCCGAAATTGTTATTTTAGATGCAAAGCATCTCTTGCTCGGGACTATGTCCGTTGTCCTTCCGGCGTCCGTCCGCACCTCAGCTCCTCTCCATGCCAGCTGTGATAACGTCACTGTCTCCCCTCCTCCCCTCCACACCACCTGTGTGCGCTGCTCCTCCTCTCCAATCCAGCTGTGATAGCGTCACTCTCCTCTCCCCAACAGCTGTGCGCGCTTCTTCTCTTCTCCCCTCCTCCTCGCCACTTCAGATAAACCAGGTTCGCGCCGCCGCTCCCTTCAGTTGCTGCTTCGGTCTGCGCCGTCCGATGAGCTGAAAATAGACGCCAACGCTTCTGGCAGTGACCCGCCGCGGTGGCTCAGTGGCTAAGGCGTTCCGCTGCTGAGCACGACGAGGTCGCGGGTTCGTTTCCAGGCCGCGTTTCTGATGGAGGCGAAAAGCAAAAAAAATTACTCCATCCTCCCACGTGGGAACCCTGAGGAGATACAAAGCATCTCGAGTTTGCACGAGTTTACACGGCTTTGCATCTCGTCAGGGTTCCCACGTGGGAAGATGGTGTAATTTTTTTTGGTAATCCCATACTCGGCTTTACGGCACATGTTGCGCAAAGCGAGGTGACAGTCGTCGCACCCCACCAGCCCTCCCACTTCAATCTCCAAGGTGCATGTTCCCTACGATCGTAATTTGAGTAACGTTGGTATGTTTAGCCGCCTCCCTCTGGGCATTGCATTTCACTTCAGATAAACGAACCATTATTAGTAGTGTGAAATAATAGCCCGTCCTGATATCGGACACTGCTTGAACATTTTGCGGCGATGTAGCCTGCGCTGCCCCCTCTGCAGTGTCGACCATCCCAATCCCGCCGCTCGCAAGCTCGCTGCCAAAAGCAGCAATAACTTAGCATTTTATAACACCGCAATGACTCCGAAATAAGTCCAAGCACGTACCGCACCTCACGCTCAAGGCCGAAACACGGTGAATTGGAGGGCGCCATGTTTTTGACGAACTCCCGTCTTCGGAGTCCCGCAACAGATCAAACGACTAAATGTAAACCCGGCCATCGCGGTAACTAAAACCAAGGTAGAAATAGGCAAAAAGCACTCTGCCTGAACCATAAGCAACTGCTTCGCCCGACGGCCACGTTTTCACATCTTCACCACACCAAGATTGCGGCGCCCAGTAATGTCGTTCCGGAGATACGGCGTTCCAAAAATTGCCGTTTTTTTAATCAACTTGCACAAGTAGTTTGACGCCTCAATACACATAAGTATTTTTTCTACAGGACTTTGGAATGCTTTTTGATGGGGAAACTTTAAAAACGCACAGAATATAACATCTGCAACCCGACATTGTGGCTTTCGATAAAATTCTCTCGGGGACACTTTTGTGCAGGTTTCTTAATGAATTATATTATCAATCAATTAAACTTCTACAAACAGCATCACCTTGGGGGTGCTGGAAAATTATGCCGTCAGTAAGCCTTTTTCTCCGCCGAAACTGACGGGAGGGTTATAATCCTTGGCTCTCGGACTCTTTTGGAGCAGTCTGGCGCAATTTTTGCACTTTTCAAGCTTTTGGAGCAGTCTGGCGCAGAAAAACAAATTCGTATCAAATATGCGCAATATGCGCAGCTGTCTCACCCCTGCGTCAATGTCACGATGATGATGATGATGGTTGGATGTTAATGGCGCAAGGCCAACTAGGGCAAAGAGCGCCAAAACAGTGGTTAAATATGAGAGGTGAGAACTTAGACACTGAAATCAATAAGCAAGAACAAAAGTAAAATCAATAAAAGACAGTGAGGATGGCTGGTGTAAAGGGCCAGATTTCATGATGCGTGATAGGAAATGAGGTTTAAAAACTTGACTTCTGACAGATACTCAAACACACGTTTGACGGAAACAATGGCATCGTCACCTAGGAAAAAAGATGGATGTAGGGGAATATGTTGTCTGTAGAGTTCTCTGAAGTGTTTGTGTCGTGTTGTGTGAAGTGCCTTGCATGTGATTAGTATGTGCACTACGGATAGGGCCTCTCCGCACCTGCCGCACTGGGGTCTAGGAGATCCCGTCAGCAGATACGAGTGGGTTGCATGGGTGTGCCCTATCCGCAGCCTACCCAAGGCGACTTCCGTGTGTCTGTTGTGCGAGTCAGATGTGTACCATCCCAAGTGTGGCTTTATTACATGTAGTTTGTTGTCTGTCTGTTCATTCCAGTGTGTTTGCCATGTTCTGCGCAAGTGTTGTCTTATGTGTGGCTTGAGGTCTCTGTAGGGTACCGTTGTAATGTCCACAGTGTTCCTGAGTGCAGCAGCACCGGCCCTCTCGTCTGCCAACTCGTTCCCAGTGATCCCTGCATGTCCTGGGACCCAGCAGAGGACCAGCTCATGCTTCTTTGCATACACAGACATGATAGTGTTAAATACAAGATTAATTATGTGGTTTTTGGCGGGTGTATGCGATGACAGTGCGCGAACGACACTCAAGGAATCTGTGTAGATGATAGACTTTGGAATATGATTTTCAAGTATGTGTCGTACAATCAGTAAAATTCCATACGCTTCTGCAGAAAAAATTGATGTGTGCACGTTCATGGTTCTGGCTGCATTGAAATTAGGACCATGAGCAGCGCACGACACCATACTGGAGGTTTTAGAAGCGTCACTATAATATTCGGCACATGTGTATTTAAACTGCCCCGCACGGGGCACCTTGAGTAATCTTGGTGACGGTGAGCAGCGACACCGCGGACCCCGAGCTCCCAACATAAGTCGTGTCCAACCGTGGCGAGGTGTTTAAAGGTGAAGGGTAGAAGCCGTAAACGGTGGCCGTCGGAGCCTTGGTCAAGCTCCGGCCGATGGGCTCCCTGCCTGTCTACCAGGCAGGGAGCTCCGGGACCTCTTTGACTACCAGGGTAAGGTCAAAGGAGAAAGTACCCCAGTCTCCCTGCTTTTATACTATGCTTTATGGTATTGTCTAAAACCCCCCCCAACCGTGATCGGCCCCCTAAAAGGGGCCGCACCGAAGTACCGTTTCCTCCATTGCCATCTTTGACATTTCCTGAACCAGAACATTACTCTCGATTTCTTGTCATGGAGTCCCTGAATCCAACCCACCCTCTTGCATCTCAGTCAGTCTTCTTGATCGCCAAGTATCTTGAAGCAATAATAGGAAAATCGTATAAATGCAAAAAACAAAGGTCTGGTGAACTCCTAATCGAAATAAATGACAAGCAGCAGTCTGCAAAGCTTCTATCTCAGACTAGACTGGCTGATCTCGACATCAGGGTCACACCCCATCGGAGCCTCAACAGCTCGCAGGGTGTGATATCAGAGTCAGATCTCTTGAATGAAACGGATGCGGATCTCCTTGCCGGCTTGAAGGATCAGGGCGTCACTGCCGTGAGACGCATCACTATCCGCAGAGACGACAAGGAGATTCCCACCAAACACATTATCTTGACTTTCGACCGCGCAGTACTCCCACAACACATAAATGCAGGTTTTATCCGTTGCTCCATCCGTCCGTACATCCCGAACCCGCGGCGCTGTTTTAAGTGCCAGCGGTTCGGGCACGGTACGAACTCTTGCCGTGGCCGAACGACGTGTGCGAAATGCGCGGCGCACGATCATCCGAGCGAGAACTGCGCATCCGAAACCCTCACTTGTGTAAACTGCGGGGGGCCGCATGCAGCGTACTCCCGCAAGTGCGAAAAATTCCAACTAGAGAAAAAAAGATTATAAACATTAAGGTCACTGAGAACATCACCTTTCCAGAGGCGAGAAAGAGGTTCGCCTCTTTCCCTCTGGGGAGGTACGCCGACGCAGCTCGCCGGGGGGCGGAGCGGCGTCTGGTTTCCACAGGGACCCAGTTCAGCGAGTCTGACCTGGTCCCTCCCCCGCCCCCCCCTGGGTTGCCTCGGGCAGTCCAACCTGCCACCACGCCGCCTGCTGAGGCAGCAGCGGTTGTGGTGGCCACGTCTTCCGTCGGGACCGGTGCCGCTCCCGCCTCTGTCTCCCCGTCCTCCAGTGCGTTGGAGGGTACCGAGGTGATGGACACCACGGGCCCCGCACCGGCTCCCACCGCCACCGCACCGCCCGTGCCACTTTTGGCGTTCCCGACGCCTGCGGCGGTGGCGGCTCAAGCGAAGGGCTCCCGAAGGGGGGCCAAGTCCGGGGGGCCCGGTCCGTCGGGTACCCCTCGGACATCCGACGACGAGATGGATGTCGGGCCGTTCCTGCCTGCAACGCAGCGCAAGGAGCGGCCACCGACTTCCAAGCCTACAGAAAGGCCCAAAAAGCCCAATCCAAGAGTAACAGCCCCGAAAGACGACACATGAACACACACGAACACACACATTCCAGTCATTCTTAAATTTAAATAATGGGAACAGAAAATATTATCCAATGGAACTGCAGAGGCCTCCTTAAAAATCTTGACGATGTGTATGAGATTCTGCATGCCAGTCAGCCAAGTATTATGTGTCTCCAGGAAACCCACCTCAACTCTAAACAAACAAATTTCTTAAATAGGTACATGGTATTCAGAAAGGACAGGGTTGGCTGCACCCACTCTTCAGGAGGTGTGGCCATTATCGCCCGGAAATCATTAGCATGCCACCCTGTCACTTTAAACACTGTCCTCGAGGCTGTAGCGATCCGTACCATAATATTTAATAGGTTGATAACGGTATGCTCTATTTACATCTCTCCTGATTTTGCACTTCTGAGCTCTGATTTCGAGGCACTGGTTGACCAGCTGCCCGAACCATACATACTAACAGGCGACCTTAATGCGCACAACTCTCTTTGGGGCTCCACCAGAACGGATGCCCGAGGTCGCCTGATAGAGAAGTTCCTTACATCCTCCGGAGCATGCCTTTTCAACAAAAAACAGCCTACATACCATAACTTAGGACACAATACATACTCGCATCTTGACTTGGCTATTGGTTCCGCAGTTCTCTTTCCATGTCTTGATTGGGGTGTGGGCACAGACCCATATGGTAGTGACCATTTCCCCACTTCATTAACGTATATAGGTATAGGCCCGAGCAGTCCATCTTCCCATAAAAGGTTTAATGAATCACAAGCAAACTGGAGCACATTCACACAAACATCTCAACTACACCACACATCCATAAAACACCTACACGTGGAGGAAGCCGCCCAACTCGTCACGGCGCACATCCTCGACGCCGCCGAAAAGTCCATTCCCCAGGCCTCCAGTGGGTCCCGCTGCCCAAGGAGGCCCTGGTGGAACGAGGACTGCAGGCGGGCGCGAGAGGCCCAGAACAAGGCGTGGGGTGTCCTTCGCCGGTACCCCACGTCAGACAACCTCATTTCTTTTAAACGGGCAAAAGCTTTTGGGAAGCGAGTGCGTCGTGAGGCGAAAAGGGAGAGTTGGCGCACCTTCCTCACTTCCATCAATTCATACACTGATACACACAAAGTCTGGACACGAATACGAAAACTAAAAGGACAACAGACACACAGCCTGCCCCTGGTTAGTACAACAGGGGACACACTGGAAGACCAGGCTAACACACTTGCACAACACTTCGAACACGTGTCCAGTTCAGCACACTACACAAACACTTTCATGAAACACAAAACATCTGTAGAAAAGAAGTCCCTGCGTGATAACAACAAGTCGCACACTTCTTACAATTCTTGTTTTTCAATTCATGAGCTGAAGGTTGCTCTGAGCACATGTAAGACGTCAGCTCCAGGTGCAGACAAAATCACATACACCATGATACAACACCTACACCCAGACACTCTTGAAACACTCTTACACCTATACAATAAAATATGGCTTTCGGGGCACATTCCTCGCTCTTGGAGGGAGGCCATAGTAGTGGCTGTCCTAAAGGAAGGGAAGGACCCTTCCTCTCCTGCCAGTTATCGCCCCATTGCCCTGACAAGCTGCCTGTGTAAGCTCTTCGAGAAGATGATAAACAGGAGACTTGTGTACTTCTTAGAGTACAATGGTCTTCTCGAGAGTTGCCAGGCAGGCTTCAGGGCGGGGCGATCTACCAACGATCAACTCGTTGCATTAGAGGCGTATATAAAAGATGCTTTCCTCCATAAGCAGTACTGTATGACAGTATTCTTTGATCTAGAAAAGGCGTATGATACTGCTTGGAGATATGGTATCCTCATCGACCTAAAGTCCTTTGGCATAAGGGGTAACATGATGAACACGCTTTCTAGTTACATGTCCGAAAGGACGTTTCGCGTGCGACTTGGAACTGCACTTTCTGGGGTTCATGTGCAGGAAAACGGCGTGCCCCAGGGTGGAGTTTTAAGTTGCACCCTTTTTATTGTAAAAATGAATTCCCTCAGGAAGGCGTTGCCACCATCGATTTCCTGCTCCGTTTATGTAGACGACGTACAATTATCCTTTAAGTCTTGTAACCTCTCTGTCTGCGAGCGCCAAGTCCAGCTTGGTGTTAACAAGCTAGCTGGTTGGGCAGACAGCAACGGTTTTAAATTTAATCCAGGGAAGTGCACTTGTGTCTTATTTTCCAAGAGGCGTGGCATCCGACCGGATCCAGACATTCATCTCAATGGTGTCTCGATTCCTGTCAAGAAAGAACACAAGTTTTTAGGTATAATCTTTGACGAAAAGCTCACGTTTATCCCACATATAAAACAACTAAAACATAAATGCTTAAAAACAATGAATATCCTGAAGGTTCTGTCGCACATTTCTTTTGGTGCTGACAAACAACTTCTTTTACGTGTTTTTACCAGCTTGATAGGCTCACGACTGGACTATGGTAGCGTTGTCTATGGGTCAGCCATTAAAACATCCCTCAGAATGCTGGACCCCGTGCTTCATCTAGGGCTCCGCTTGTCATGTGGTGCCTTTCGGACTAGTCCAGTCGAAAGTCTGTATGTAGAGTGCAACAAATGGAGCCTAGAACGTCAGCGAGCCTACACAGACCTGCTTTATGCTTTTAAAATCTCATCAATGCCTCACCATCCTTTTACGTCAGTTTTTTATGATACATCAATATCTCAACTTCTTACTAATCGCCCATCAGTCTCTGCTCCCTTCGCTTTCAGAGTAAGAGAAGAAGCGTCACAACTTGATGTCATGTTCTCAGACACCATCAAAACCTCCTCTACTGAACTTCTAGTACCGTGGCAGCTTCGCCCGATATCATGTGATGTATCTTTTAAAAGTGTCGAGATAAACAGAGTGCCTAGAAGCGCGATCGTGCAACATTTCTTGTCCCTGCAGCACAAATACAAGTGTGCTGAATTTTACACAGATGCTTCTAAAACTGCCACAACTGTTTCCTGTGCTGCGCATGGTGGTGGTACCTTTAATGTCTGTAGAACTATGAATAGAAATACAAGTATCTTTACGGCAGAGGCCTATGGCATACTTCTTGTAGTTAAACATATTGTTCTAAGTCGAATTCCGAAATCTGTAATTTATACTGATTCTTTAAGTGTTGTGCGTACATTATCCTCACAGAAGTCTAAAAACCATGTGGTCAATACTCTCATTAGTACTATTATGACTGTGTATGCGTTAAACCTTGAGGTGACCGTGTGCTGGGTGCCAGGGCACTCTGGAATTCCAGGTAATGAGACCGCAGACCGAATGGCGGGCGCTGCTGCCCTTACAACAACAGTTGACATAACAACAATACCCTACACCGACCTCAAATCACACATCAGACAACACCTTCGCACAACATGGCAAGCGCACTGGAATCAACAGACTGACAACAAACTACACATTATAAAGCCACTCTTGGGAGCATACACCACGGATACTCACAACAGACACAACGAAGTTACCCTGGCTCGATTACGGATAGGCCACACGCATGCAACACATTCCCACCTGCTCAAGGGATCTCCAAGACCCCTGTGTAGCAGGTGCGGGGAGGGCCTATCCGTAGTCCACATACTAATAACATGCAAGGCACTTCACACAACACGACACAAACACTTCAGAGAACTCTACAGACAACATATCCCACTACACCCATCGCTGTTTCTAGGTGACGATGCCAGTGTTTCTATGAAACGTGTGTTTGATTATTTGTCAGATGTTAAGTTTTTAAACCTTATCTCATATCACGCATAATCAAATCTGGCCCTATACACCAGCCATTACCATTACCTTTAATTGATTTTACAATGTCCGATTTACATGTTTTTATACCTACCTTTTTATGGTAATCACTTCGCTTCATTATATAACTTCTTTTCTGGCGCTCTTTGCCCTCGCTGGCCTTGCGCCATGAAACACCAACCATCATCATCATCATCTGTATTTAAACTGCAAAGCCAGAAAGTGCTGCAGTATTGCAGCTCGTGGTACACGATTTTTGTCAAGTCTCATAAAAGAAAGGTCGCACGACACAGGGCGAGCTTGCCAAGGCGGTAAAATGTTTGAAAAGGATGACCTGTACACATCTAAAAACAAAGCACTGAGATCCGAGGCTCGCTCTCTCACTCTAAGTGAAAAGGGCAGAGGAACGGATGGGCGATTTACAAAGAGCAGGGATGTTGATGTATCGTTAAAGACAGGATAAAAAGGATGATTATTCAGCGATGAAATCTTAAAAGCATAAAGCAAGTCCATGTATGTTCGTTGGTTCTCAAGGCTCCACTTATTACACTCGACATAAAGACTCTCAGCAGGGCTAGTGCGAAAAGCACCCGACGCAAGCCGCAGCCCCAAGTGTAGCACTGGGTCAAGCATACGCAACGCTGTTTTAGTCGCCGACCCATATACCACACTGCCATACTCTAACCGAGACCCAACCAACGCAGTATAGAGCCGTAGTAGGAGTTCTTTGTCGGAACCATACGATTGATGAGAGAGAACCTTAAGTATATTCATTGTTTTCAGACATTTATGTTTAAGTTTCTTGATGTGTGGAATGAATGTGAGTTTATGGTCAAACACAACACCTAAGAACTTGTGCTCCTTGTTCACAGGAAGCGACACACCATTCAGAGTAATGTCTGGGTCCGGATGGACCCCGCGCTTCCTGGAGAACACAACGCAGGAGCTTTTTGCAGGATTCAATTTAAACCCATTCTTGTCTGCCCAGCCGGCAAGCTTCTTGACACCAAGCTGGACTTGACGTTCGCATATTGACATATTACATGATTTAAAAGATATTTGCACGTCGTCTACATACATAGAATAAGAGATTGTTGGTGGAAGTGCCTTTCCCAGAGAGTTCATCTTTACGATAAAGAGAGTGCAACTCAACACGCCACCTTGCGGCACACCATTTTCTTGGACGTGAACCTTTGAAAGTGCACAACCAACTCTTACTCTGAACGCTCTCTCCGACAAATAACTAACAAGGGTGTTGAACATATTACCCGAAACACCGAATGACCTGAGGTCACTAAGGATCCCATAACGCCAAGCGGTGTCGTAGGCCTTCTCGAGGTCGAAAAAGACAGTTAAGCAGTACTGCTTATGTACGAAGGCATCCTTGATGTATGAGTCAAGTGCAACCAGTTGATCGTTCGTCGATCGCCCCACCCTAAAGCCTGCCTGGCAGCTCTCGAGAAGACCATTGTACTCGAGGAAGTACACGAGCCTGCGATTGATCATCTTCTCGAAGAGCTTGCACAGGCAGCTCGTCAGGGCTATTGGACGGTAACTTGAGGGGGACGACGGGTCCTTTCCCTCCTTCAAGAAAGCTACTACAATGGCCTCCCTCCAAGAGTGTGGAATGTGCCCCGAAAGCCATATTTTATTATATAGATGTAGAAGTGCTTCAAGTGTGTCTGCGTGTAGGTGTTGTATCATTGTGTATGTAATGTTGTCTGGGCCTGGAGCTGAGGGTTTACACGTGCTCAGAGCAGCCCTCAGCTCATGTAGTGAAAACAGGGAGTTGTAAGAAGTCTGTGATTTGATGTTATCGTGTAGGGACTTCTTTTCACAAGAGGCTTTGTACTTCAAGAAAGTGTTCGTGTAGTGTGCTGAACTGGACACGTGTTGGAAGTGTTGTGCGAGTGTGTCAGCCTGGTCTTCCAGTGTGTCCCCTGTTGTACTGACCAGGGGCAGGCTGTGTGTATGTTGTCCTTTGAGTTTGCGTATACGTGTCCATACCTTCCGTGTGTCTGTGTACGAGTTTATAGATGTTATGAATGAGCGCCAACTCTCTCGTTTTGCCTCACGGCGCACACGTTTTCCTAACGCCTTGGCCCGTTTGAACAAAATGAGGTTACCCGACGTGGGGTACCGACGAAGGACACCCCACGCCTTGTTCTGGGCCTCTCGCGCCCGCCTACAGTCCTCATTCCACCACGGCCTCCGCTGGTTGCGCGGGGCACCAGAGGCGTGGGGAATGGACTTTTCGGCGGCGTCGAGGATGTGCGCCGTGAGCAGTTGGGTAGCTTCTTCAACGTGTAGGTGTCCTATGGATGTGTGGTGTAGTTGAGATGTCTCTGTAAATGTATTCCATGTAGCTCTTGCTTCATTAAACCTTTTATGGGAAGATGGACTGCTTGGGCCTGTACCTATGTACGTTAATGAAGTAGGGAAATGGTCACTACCATATAGGTCCGTGGCCACACCCCACTCAAGACATGGAAAGAGAATTGCTGAACCAATAGCCAAGTCAAGACATGAGTATGTGTTGTGTCCTATGTTATGATATGTAGGCTGTTTATTGTTGAAAAGGCATGCTCCAGAGGATGTAAGAAACCTCTCTATCAGGCGACCCCGGGCATCCGTACGAGAAGAGCCCCAAAGAGAATTGTGAGCATTAAGGTCGCCTGTTAGAATGTACGGTTCGGGCAGCTGGTCAACCAGCGCCTCGAAGTCAGAGCTTAAAAGTGTAACATCAGGAGGAATGTAGATGGAGCATACCGTTATCAACCTATTAAATATTATTAAGCGTATTGCTACAGCCTCAAGGACGGTATTCAAGGTGACAGGGTGGCATGCTAAGGATTTTCGGGCGATTATGGCCACACCGCCAGAAGAGTGTGTGCAGCCATCCCTGTCTTTCCTGTATACCAGGTAACTATTCAAGAAATTTGTGTGTTTGGAATTCAGATGTGTTTCCTGGACACACATTAAACTTGGCTGGTTGGCATGCAGAATCTCATGCACGTCGTCAAGATTATTCAGAAGGCCTCTGCAGTTCCATTGAACTATGTTTTCTCTTCCCATTATGATGTGATAGAGCTACTGGAGAGTGATTATGTAGGGTCTTTCGGGGCTTGCACTCTTGGGAGGGGCTTTCTGGCCTTCTCTACTGACCTGGACGTCGCAGTCCGTTCCTTCCGCTGCGATGAAAGCCGGAAGGGCTCGACGTCCATGTCGTCATCTGATGGCAAGGGGGTGCCCAGCGGACTGGGCCCCCTTGACGTGGTACCCTTTCGGGTGTTCTTTGCCTGCGCTGCCTGTGCCGAAGGCGTGGGGAGCACCCCAGATGGCACAGGCAGTAAGGAAGGGGAGCGGGTCGCTGCGACCGCCTCCGTCTCCATCTCGTCCGGGCCCTTGCGTGTGCTTCGGGCCGGTGGAGAGGGGGAAACGGTGGGTGCAGCAGCATCCGCACCGGACGTGGATGCCACCACAGCCGCTTCTGGCTGAGCGAGCGGTGCGGAGGCGGGTTGGGCTGCAAGAGGCAACCCAGGGGGGGGGCGGGGGCGGGACCAAGTCCGACTCTCGGTACTGGGTCCCCGCCGAAACAAGACGCCGCTCCGCCCCCCGGCGAGCTGCGTCGGCGTACCTCCCCAGGGGAAAAGAGGCGAACCTCTTCCGCGCCTCTGGGAAGGTAATGTTTTCAGTGATTTTGAGATTTATTATTTTCTTTTCCATCTGGAACCTTTCACACGTGCGGGAGTACGCAGCATGAGGTCCATGACAATTGCTGCACATTAATTGTTGAGCCTGGCAGTTATCTGTATCATGATCTTGGGATGAACATTTTGCACACGTTGTTTTGCCGCGACAGGAGGTGGTGCCATGCCCGAACCGTTGGCACTTGAAACAGCGCCGCGGGTTCGGGATGTAAGGCCGGACAGAACAGTGAATGAAACCTGCTTTGATGGATTCGGGGAGTGTGGAACGGTCAAATGTCAAGATTATATGCTTTGTCATGATTTGCTTATCATCTCGCCGCATGGTGATGCGCCTCACTGCCGTCACGCCCTCGCCTTTCAGACCTTCAAGCAGATCGGCTTCCGTCTCATTTATCAGATCTGGCTCAGAAATCACACCCTGAGAGCTATTGAGGCTACGGTGGGGTGTGACTCTGATGTCCAGATCTGCCATGCGATTCTGGGTAAGGAGGCTTGTGGCTTGCTGGTGAGTGTTCACCTCGACCAGAACTTCGCCGGTTCTCAGTTTCTTGGCTTGGAAAGACTTGCCAAGGATGCCTTCAAGGAATTTGGTGATAAGGAACACTGACTGGGAGGAGATGGGATTTGACTTGTCAAGAGATTCAACAATCAAGAAGCGCGGATAGTTATCTGGCTTTTGGGATGCAATTGTTGGCAAGGGTGGGAATGAAGCTTCGGTGCGGCCCCTTTTCGGGGGCCGATCACGTTTGGGGGGGGGTTTGGAAAATGCCATATGATACATTGGGAAGCAGGGAGACGGGGGTACTTTCTTCTTTGACCTTACCCTGGTAGCCAAAGAGGTCCCGGAGCTCCCTGCCTGGTGAACAGACAGGGAGCCCATCCGCCGGAGCTTGACCTGGGCTCCGACGGCCACCGTTCATGGTTTCTAACCCTTCACCTATAAACACATTGCCACGGTTGGATCCAGCGTATGTTTGGGGGCTCGGGGTCCGCGGTATCGCCAGTACCGTCACCAAGATTGCTCAAGGTGCCCCGTGCGGGGTGCGTCAATGTCACGTACTGGGTCCCCAAGACACGAACGTGATGCCAGTCGCCAGTGGAAGTTCTTTAGGTATGACCGTAGCCTAGTGAGCACCTTGGATCAATCACTTTACTACTTTTTTTAGGCACTAACGGCCTGATGATGATGATGGTTGGAGTTTTTTGGCGCAAGGCCAGCTGGGGCAAAGAGCGCCAAACAAAAGTATTTAGAAGAAAATAGTGGCTACTAAAGCCAGAATAACACTAAAATGAATTAACGACAATGGTGATGGCTGGTGTATACGGCCAGTTTTGATTACCCATGATAGGAAATGAGGTTTAAAAAGTTTACATCAGACAAATATTTAAAAACGCGTTGCACAGAGACCATGGCATTATCCCCCAAAAACAACGAAGGGTGTAGTGGAATGTGTTGTCTGCATAGTTCCTTGAAGTGTCTGTGTCTTGTTGTGTCGAGTGCCTTGCATGTGATTAGGATGTGGATTACGGATAGGCCCTCCCCACACCTGCTACACCCAGGTCTTGGAGAGCTAGTGAGCAGGTGTGAGTGTGTTACGTGAGTGTGGCCTATCCGCAACCTAGCTAAGGTAACTTCAATGTGTCTGTTATGTGAGTCAGTAGCGTATGGTCCCAAGTGAGGTTTTATTACATGTAACTTGTTATCTGTCTGTTCACTCCAGTGTGTTTGCCACGTGTTGTGAAGTTGGTGTCTGATGTGTGGCTTCATATCTGTGTACGGAAGTGTTGCTATGCCCACTGAATTCAAGAGTGTAGCAGCAGTGGCCATTTCATCTGCAGTTTCATTCCCGGCTATTCCACAATGGCCAGGAACCCAACATATTGTTATTTCGAGACTTGATGCGTATGCCACCATAAGGCCCTTAAAAACAAGATTGATTACATAATTTTTTGAGCGTTTTCTAGACAAAAGTGCACGTACAACACTAAGAGAATCTGTAAAAACTATGGACTTTGGAATTTGATGCTGGACAATGTGGTTTAAAATAAGTAAAATGCCGTGTGCTTCAGCTGTGAAAATGCTGTTGTGGGAGTTCATTCTTTTTGCCATGTTAAAGTTCGGTCCATGCGCAGCACAAGACACAGCATCAGCTGTCTTTGATGCGTCGGAGTAAAACTCTGCACACTGGTACTTATCCTGTAGGAAGAGGAAATGCTGCATAAGAACTGCCCTTGGTGCCCTGTTTTTGTCGAACTGCACAAAGGACAGGTCACAAGAAACATCCCTGGCTTGCCATGGTGCAGTAAAATCAATGATCGCTGTCTTGTGGATATATGAAAATGACACTGCTAGCTCAGAAGCTTCTGCTCTCACTCTGAGAGGGAACGGCATGGGAATAGATGGGCGGTTTAAAAAGAGCTGCTGTGAGGATGCATCATGAATGGTCGAGTTAACAGGATGATTTGTGAGAGACATGATATTAGAGGCATACAAGTCAGTGTATATCCTCTGGTGATACAGGGACCATTTGTGGCACTCTGCATAGAGGCTTTCCACAGGGCTGGTGCGAAAGGCGCCACAAGCAAGGCGAAGCCCCAGATGCAGAACTGGGTCAAGTATTTTAAGTGCCGTTTTCGTTGCAGACCCATATACGACGCTGCCGTAGTCCAAGCGAGATCCAACCAGTGCAGTATACAGACGCAGGAGTAGCTGCTTGTCTGCACCGTACGATTGGTGCGAAACAACTTTAAGGATATTCATAGTTTTTAGGCATTTTTGCTTAAGCATTTTCAGATGAGGAAGAAATGTTAATTTGTTGTCGAATATTATGCCTAAAAACTTGTGCTCCTTTTTTTACAGGAATCGACACGGCGTTTAGAGTAATGTCAGGGTCCACATGGATCCCGCGAACACGGGTGAACACAACGCAAGTACTTTTTACGGGGTTCAGCTTAAAGCCGTTTGTGTCCGCCCAGCCAGCAAGTTTGTTCACGCCGAGCTGGACTTGCCGTTCACAGATTGACATATTACATGATTTAAAAAATATTTGCACATCATCTACATAAACTGAGCAAGAAATGGTTGGTGGCAATGCCTTACGGAGTGAGTTCATCTTCACTATGAAGAGTGTGCAGCTCAAAACACCTCCTTGAGGCACGCCATTTTCCTGAACATGTACATTAGAAAGTGCACTACCAATTCTTACACGGAAAGTTCGTTCAGACATGTAGCTAGAAAGAGTGCTAAGCATGTTGCCCGAAACACCGAAAGACTTCAAGTCACTCAAGATGCCGTATCGCCATGCCGTGTCGTAGGCCTTTTCCATATCAAAGAAGACTGTAATGCAGAACTGTTTGTGAATGAGGGCATCTTTTAGGTAAGATTCCAAGGCAACAAGCTGATCATTGGTGGAGCGCCCCGCCCTGAAGCCTGCCTGGCAGCCCTCGAGAAGACCGTTGTACTCGAGGAAGTACACGAGCCTGCGATTGATCATCCTCTCGAAGAGCTTGCACAGGCAGCTCGTCAGGGCTATTGGGCGGTAACTTGAGGGGGACGACGGGTCCTTTCCCTCCTTCAAGAAAGCCACTACAACGGCCTCCCTCCAAGAGTGTGGAATGTGCCCCGAAAGCCATATTTTATTATATAGATGTAGAAGTGCTTCAAGTGTGTCTGCGTGTAGGTGTTGTATCATTGTGTATGTAATGTTGTCTGGGCCTGGAGCTGAGGGTTTACACGTGCTTAGAGCAGCCCTCAGCTCATGTAGTGAAAACAGGGAGTTGTAAGAAGTCTGTGATTGGTTGTTGTCGCGTAGGGACTTCTTTTCACAACAGGCTTTATGTTTCAGGAAAGTGTTCGTGTAGTGTGCTGAACTGGACACATGTTGGAAGTGTTGTGCGAGTGTGTCAGCCTGGTCTTCGAGTGTGTCCCCTGTAGTGCTGACCAGAGGCAGGCTGTGTGTTTGTTGTCCCTTGAGTTTGCGTATTCGTGTCCATACTTTCCTTGTGTCTGTGTAGGAGTTTATTGATGTTATGAATGTACGCCAACTCTCTCGTTTTGCCTCACGGCGCACACGTTTCCCTAACGCCTTGGCCCGTTTGAACAAAAGGAGGTTTCCCGACGTGGGGTACCGACGGAGGATACCCCACGCCTTGTTCTGGGCCTCTCGCGCCCGCCTACAGTCCTCATTCCACCACGGCCTCCGCTGGTTGCGCGGGGCACCAGAGGCGTGGGGAATGGACCTTTCGGCGGCGTCGAGGATGTGCGCCGTGAGGAGTTGGGTAGATTCTTCAACGTGTAGGTGTCCTATGGATGTGTGGTGTAGTTTGGATGTCTCTGTAAATGTATTCCAGTTAGCTCGTGTTTCATTGAACCTATTATGGGAAGATGGACTGCATGGACCTTTACCTATGTATGTAAGTGAGGTGGGGAAGTGGTCACTGCCATATGGGTCAGTTCCCACACCCCACTCGAGAAGAGGAAAGAGAACTGCGGAGCCAATAGCCAAGTCAAGACATGAGTATGTGTTGTGTCCTATGTTATGATATGTAGGCTGTTTGTTGTTGAAAAGGCATGCTCCAGAGGATGTAAGAAACCTTTCTATCAGGCGACCCCGGGCATCCGTACGAGAAGAGCCCCAAAGAGAATTGTGAGCATTAAGGTCGCCTGTTAGAATGTACGGTTCGGGCAGCTGGTCAACCAGTGCCTCGAAGTCAGAGCTCAAAAGTGTAACATCAGGAGGAATGTATATGGAGCATACCGTTATCAACCTATTAAAAATTATTGTGCGCATTGCTACAGCCTCAAGGACGGTGTTGAGAGCGACAGGGTGGCATGCTAGGGATTTCCGGGCTATTATGGCTACACCGCCCGAAGAGTGTGTGCAGCCATCCCTGTCCTTTCTGAAGACCATGTACCTATTTAAGAAATTTGTGTGCTTGGAATTCAACTGCGTCTCCTGAAGACACATCACACTTGGCTGATTAGCATGCAGTATTTCGTATACATCGTCAAGATTTTTAAGAAGGCCTCTACAGTTCCATTGAATTATGTTTTCTCTTCCCATTATTTAGTGTGAGAGCTACTGGAGTGTGTGTGTTTGTTTATGTGTCGTCTTTCGGGGCTGTGACTCTCGCCTTTTTTGGCTTGTCGGGAGGCTTTGGCGTCGGGACGCGTTCCTTGCGCTGCGTTGCAGGCAGGAACGGCCCGACATCCATCTCGTCGTCGGATGGCCGAGGGGTGCCCGACGGACCGGGCCCCCTGGACCTGGCCCCTCCTCGGGAGCCCTTCGCTTGAGCCGCCACCGCCGAGGGCGTCCGGGGCGCCAGAGGTGGCACAGGCGGTGCGGTGGCGGTGGGAACCAGTGCGGGGCCCGTGGTGTCCATCACCTCTGTACCCTCCAACGCACTGGAGGGCGGGGACACAGAGGCGGGAGCGGCACCGGTCCCGACGGAAGAGGTTGCCACCACAACCGCTGCTGCCGCAGCAAGCGGCGTGGTGGCGGGTTGGGCTGCCAGAGGCAACCCAGGGGGGGGCGGGCGAGGGACCAGGTCAGACTCGCTGAACTGGGTCCCTGTGGAAACGAGACGCCGCTCCGCCCCCCGGCGAGCCGCGTCGGCGTACCTCCCCAGGGGGAAAGAGGCGAACCTCTTTCGCGCCTCTGGGAAGGTGATGTTTTCAGTGACTTTGATGTTGATGATTTTCTTTTCTAGTTGAAATTTTTCGCACTTGCGGGAGTATGCCGCATGCGGCCCCCCGCAGTTTACACAAGTGAGAGTTTCGGCTGAGCAGTTCTCGCTCGGATGATCGTGCGCCGCGCACTTTGCACACGTCGTTCGGCCACGGCAAGAGTTCGTACCATGCCCGAACCGCTGGCACTTAAAACAGCGCCGCGGGTTCGGGATGTACGGACGGATGGAGCAACGGATAAAACCTGCATTTATGTATTGTGGAAGAATCGCGCGGTCGAAAGTCAAGATAATGTGTTTGGTGGGAATCTCCTTGTCGTCTCTGCGGATGGTGATGCGTCTCACGGCAGTGACGCCCTGATCCTTCAAGCCGGCAAGGAGATCCGCATCCGTTTCGTTCAAGAGATCCGTCTCGGATATCACACCCTGCGAGCTGTTGAGGCTCCGATGGGGTGTGACCCGGATGTCTAGATCAGCCAGTCTAGTCTGAGCTAGAAGCTTTGCAGACTGCTGCTTGTCATTTATTTCGATTAGGAGTTCGCCAGACCTTTGTTTTTTGCACTTATATGATTTTCCTATTATGGCTTCAAGATATTTTGCGATCAAGAAGACTGACTGAGATGCAAGAGGGTGGGTTGGATTGAGGGACTCCATGACAAGAAATCGAGAGTAATGATCTGGTTCAGGAAATGTCAAAGATGGCAATGAAGGAAAAGATACTTCGGTGCGGCCCCTTTTCAGGGACCGATCACGTTTGGGGGGGGGTTTTGAAAATGCCATACAGTATGTATAGAAGCAGGGGACGGGGGTACTTTCTTCCACAACCTTACCCTGATAGCTGAGGAGGTCCCGGAGCTCCCTGCCTGATAAACAGACAGGGAGCCCATCCGCCGGAGCTTGACCTGGGCTCCGACGGCCACCGTTCGTGGTTTCTAACCCTCCACCTATAAACACATCGCCACGGTTGGATCCAGCTTATGTTTGGGGGCTCGGGGTCCGCGGTATCGCCAGTACCGTCACCAAGATTGCTCAAGGTGCCCCGGTCGGGGCACTAACGGCCTGTTGTACGAGGAGGAAGAGACTGACCGATACGAAAGTGCGTTTCCTCGTCACCTGTAGTTGAAGTTTTCAGGCTGCTACATTTAACAGTGATGAGCTCACGCGGCAAGTTGTTCATCTTCGGTTTCTTTTTTTTTTAGCTGCTGAGCAGTCTTCATGCCAAAAAGAGCCAGCAGCCCAGCATGAAAGTACGTTGCCTGTTCGAGAGCAGTCTTTCATGCCAAGAAGAGCCAGCAGCCCAGCATGAAGGTATGTTACCCGTTGTTCACATTGACTACTACATTACAGCAGTGGAACAGCATTGAGTTACTATGACAGCATGCCTTTCCACTTACACTTCAGCTGCTAGCAGGCCGTGCTGTGTGGGACCACTGGCAACACAATCTTGGGCCAACACAAGTAAGCCCACAAGTGTTTACCAATTATGACATCTTGCTGCGTAGCACCACATAGCTTGACAATACTTTTTTTTCAGCTGGCAATTCGTCTTTCTGGGAGCTATCAGACAATGAAACAGGGATGGCTGCACCAGATGGTAAGATTTTCACGAGCAGTCTCAGAGTGTCTGTTTATTAAACAATCATTTTGCAAGGTTTGTAGTGCAGTGGAACGTGACATCCATCAAGTTGACCATGCAGGGCTTGAAGGTGAAGAAGATGCATCAAACCAGGCAGCTCGCATCGCATCCCTTGAACAAGAGAACGGCCGCCTACAATCAGAGGTTGACACGCTAAAGAAGCAACTTGCAGAGAAAAACCTGGCCGAGGGCATACTAAAACTCAATGAAGGCATGGTAGCCTTTTATACAGGGCTGCCAAATTATGAGGTTTTAAAGGCAGTATATGACCTCATAGAACCAGATGTGCACCACACTAGCCGGAACTGCCTACCAAAGTTTCAAGAAATGGTGGTTTTCTTGATGTGGTTGAGGCTAAACTTGCATTTAGAAGACATAGCTTACAGGTTCCATTTCTCATATGTGCATGGACCATTTTTTTCTTCTGCTACGCTTCTCTGCCTACTTCCTGCTACCTTCACCACTGGAATGGTTATCATTTAAAGCTTTAGTGTTTATGACTCAGCTGATTTTTAGCTACACTTATCATTTATAGAAATGCGCTTTAAGAAGTGATCATAAAACACTTTGGAGCTTGCATTGCATGTACGCCCAGCAGTTAGCTTCACCTTTTAGCCGTGGCCATCCTTACAATGATATGTAGTGCATCAAGCGTAATGATTTTCATTACTTCTGTTTTCCAGATTCCATGTCTCGCAGGCCACCGTGACGCGTATCATAGACAGGTGGCTTGACGCAGCCTTCACTAGGCTCACAGAGCTTGTTTCGTGGCCCGAAAGGGAGGAGCTTCAGAAAACGATGCCAATGGCCTTCAAAAGCACCTTTGGCAACAAAGTTGCAGTAATTCTCGACTGCTTCGAGATTTTTTTGGACAGGCCGTCTTCAATGGAGCCACATTCACTGACATGGTCCGCGTACAATCACAATACCGTGAAGTACTTGATAGGGATTGCTCCACAAGGAGTAATTACATACATTTCTAGAGGGTGGTGCGGCCGCACAAGCGATAAGCTACTCACTGAGTCGTGTGGCATACTTAAGAACTTGTTGCCTGGGGACTCTGTCCTAGCCGACCGAGGCTTCACGATAGGGGATGCTGTTGGCATGTGTGGAGCAAAGCTGGAGATTCCAGCTTTCACGAAAGGGAAAGCACAGCTGTCTGCGTATTCTGCTGAGGCTACACAAAAGCTGGCAAATGTGAACATTCACGTAGAGCGGGTACCGTAAAAACCCGCGTATAATACGGACCCGCGTATAATACGAGGTGTAATTCGGGGACAGCAAAATCAGAAAAAAAGTTTTCATCCGCATATAATGCGAGGTAAAGAGCACAGAAAACATTTATTTGCACTGCAGTTACCGTTCAGTCATTGTCAGTTTTCGCTGGCACTGTCTCCCGACGTCCGTTCAGTCATCGTCAGTTTTGCTGCCGCTGTCTCCTGAAGTCGCCTTGTCGGAAATGTCATCCCACAGAAAGTGGTCCTCAGTGCCATCAAGAAGGGCGTTCGAGATGCCGCATTTCTTAAAAGAGCTACTGACGAGCTCCTCCGGGATGCTGTCCCACGCATCCGCTATCCAGCCACAAAGCACTGCTGGAGAAACCCGCGTCAGCCATTCGGTAGCTGTCACTTACAGGTCTTCTGATCTCATCCACTCTTGGTAGCAGGACCTGATGCAGTCTTTGAAAGGCTTGTTGATGCAAACGTCTAGCGGTTGCAGCTGGGATGTCATTCCTCCTGGTATGACAATGAGTTCGGTGTGGGGTTCGCGCAACAACATCTTCACGGAATCGGCCAGGTGGCAGCGAAAGGCGTCCAACACGAGCACTGACGGGAATCCCCAACAGTGCTCCAGGCCGACAAACTTTATCCAGTCAAGCACCAGTTGCTTTCTCCACCAACGAATGCTGCCTTCGGTGACGCCGAACTGCCGTCCTGGGGCGCAATTCCTGATGGTCTCGGCACATAAAATAACGTTTCTTTTAATTGCAGCCGAATACTGTTTTCGTGCACCCGACCTCGTGATAGACTTGCGGTGAACGTGCCGAGATCCTTCACGTGGTCAAAGCAATCAAAATGGCGCCAGCTAAGAGAAGCAGCAGCCAGCTAACGCCACCGCAAGATGGCGCACCCTCCGCTGAAACTGAAAGTGCAAATTTTCGGCTGAAAACTTTGGGATTCACATATAATACGAGGCACAAATTTTACATAGTAAAATTTGGAAAAAAATCTCGTATTATACGCGGGTTTTTACGGTAATTGGAGTACTGCGAAACAAGTAATCATTACTTAAAAGCACTGTTCCCCTCGATCTACTGCACGTCAAAGAAGTTCACGGAAAGAAGGTGACTACACTTGATAGAATTGTGTTCGTCAGTGCTGCCCTGACAAATGTGTGCGACTCTGTTGTGCCCTTTGATTAGGAACGAAAAAGAAGTATGGCTGCCTAACTTTGCATATTTGCTTCTGCTAATTGACCAACATTAAACTGTGGCCTAAATTGTATACAAGCACATTCCACAATAAAGTTCATGTTTTGGCCTCATTCGGTCAACTTCACTGCGAGCCTTGTTGCCTACATTCTTTGCTTAACCATTTTCTGGCCTTTGGTGGCCCCTTTAGTCCTACACAAGCAAAGTGGAACCATTTCCTCTCGCATCGCTTGCCGTCACATTGCACCATATCACCATGTTCAGGCTCCCCACAGTAGCAGTACAGCTCCTCTTCAGGGTGTCGCCCTGCATCACTACAGCATCGAGCTGCGCCTGTGCAGCCTGAGAGGTTTTGCTCCAGTAGCCGAAGCGGAGTTCGGGAAGCAGCAAGCACTTTTTGAAAGTAGAGAGTGCACTTCTCCAGCATCATGGAGCAGAAGTTTTCATCCAGGGCGATCCTTTCAACAAACATGTCCTCCACTGTCCACACAACAAAGTCACAGTAGTTGCGCTTGCAAACAAACATCTGCATTTGCACTTGGGTGTAGTAATGATGACTCCTTGAAAGTCTTGCGTCTCCAGCTTCAGGGATGAGACACGATGTGTTCTTTTGTGAAAGCTTCTCGATGCACGAGTCCTTAGCAGAAAACGGGCACTTCACCTCCAGCACGCCACCACCACAGCAAGCACAAACGATGAGCCCATCCGGTGTGGCAGCCAGGAATGTGAACTCGGGGCTTATGTGCAAACCTGACGCACTGCCGCAAAAGTCCACATGCTGGGTTGCTATGGCTGCTACATAGGCCTCTCTAGCTTTTGGCTCATTTTTCCCCCCAGTCTGTAGCTTGCGAGCTAAATCTGCAGTCCTCGGGGTGGCCGATCTTCTTAAGAAGAGACTGTGAGGGTTTCCCAATCGATGTGGCACGCACTGCTCCTGCGTTGAATGCCGTGATGCGCCCAGTCCGAAAGTGGTGCCATTTGGTAGACGCTGTTTGCGCCCTTGTTTGCTTTTCCACCAGCACGCACACCTGTCAGCAAATGCCATCCTTTATCGACTGTTTACAGTAACAGCACATCAAAAGCTGCTTTTAAAAAAAAACATTACGTTGTCCTGACAGTAGAATCCAACTGAAATGCTACTGCAGCTAATCATACTGTGCTTCAACTGTATGGGCAAGTGAAGCAAATTCGAAATGAAAAGTGTCACGAGTAAACCAGGTCAGGTGCTCATTATGGAATCTACTGCATGGTTTGAATGTAATCACAATTCGGTGCCTAGTTTCTGTCATTCTTGACCTGTAGCTAGACAGGGTGGAAAAAAGAATGGCAGGCTTACCTCGGCATCAGCCCCAAGCTGCTCGGACACCTTCAGGCACTCCTCCAAAACCTCCTTCAATGACTCTGGGCAGTCGTCCTGGTACAGGTTCTGCAGTAGTACTTGTGGAAACTTGGTGGCCAAAGGAAGATATGGCTCAGAAATATCTGGGTGCAAGGCTAAGAGCGCAGGGCGACTCTTTGACTTGCTCAAAGCAGAATAAAAAACTGGCATCTCGTCTCGTGTGGGGACAGTAGGTGGGTGTTTGGCACATTTACTTGGCTTGCGTGCCAAGTCGTCGTTGTCCATGCGGCGGAAGCCACTGATGAGGTAATTGTGGGCGTCCAAGGATATCTTGGCCTTCAACTGTTCCCTAGTAATAAAGCTAGTTCCGTGAACCAGGTAGTCTCTGATGTCAGCTTCGTCCACAATGGGAAACCGTTGAAGGTCATCGGTCAAGTCTTCCTCACCCCAAGTCAGTGGGTCGTCGCCGCCGCACCTTCTAATTTTGTAAACGTATCTGTCGCGATCGTCTCCCCCCAGCACCTTTGCATAATCACTCAGCTTCATAGCGGGAGGCAACTGTTGAAAGCACGGTCACGCATTCAGCTCGACGCGGGGCACCCTCTCGCACAATCCACAAGCACGCCGCAAACGTGGGCGATACGGTGGTCCCACACACCAGCGCATCACACTTGAGACACGCGTGGATGTAATGTCAGCCACGGTAGTTCGAAGAAACACAAGAAATAAACAAATACAACGAGTCAGCGCGAAGAAAACCACGTCAGTCGCCCTGCCGTACTGCGCCGTCGCGAAACAACTCAACCGCACAAATGGAGTCGGCGACGCCGCGCAGGTAGCGCCGCCGCGCGGCCGAGTGCCTCTGAATACACCCTATAAATTCAGACGGCAGCCCCTGTGTATAGGTCCTCCAAGTACAGCATATGGCCCGTACAAGTCACCATTAATGAGCTGCCTCCCCGCCTGCGGTGGAAGAATGTACTGATGCCGATGCTTTGGTACGGGAATGAGCACCCTAATATGACTGCTCCTCCAAGCATTTCTGTCACAGATGAGGGAGCTCAACAAGAAAGGCGTCGCCTGGACATTTTGAGATGAGCAGATATGCTCAAAGGTAAAATTTTTGATGCCTACAATGTAAATCTTATAGTGCTCAGTTCAAAGGTGTATAAATGTTTTGTAACCCCTATTTTTTCAGGTGTTCTGCATTTGCTGCTGTGCAGATGCCCCAGCAAAAGCATCAATGCAGAACATGATGCAGTATAACGGTTACTTCGGCTGCAGCTGGTCTACCATCCTGGAAAAAAACGTTGATGGTAAGTCTCTGCCATTAACAAGTGCTCATGGAACGTTTGCAGCTGTAAGGTTCACTTGTCTTTTTGTTACGGGATGACAGTTTTTGTAAAATAGTGCATTTTACGTTTCATTAGCAATAAATATCGGAACACCTTGTGAACTGGATGCAATGTGCACGTAGTATATATCCATGATCTTGGTACACTCATCCGTATATAATTCTGCATTGCAGTCCATTTAAGCCAGCACATTCCTGGCATGGCTCTGAATAGTACACCTGATTGTATCTCAAGTTTGTGGCCTGTGTAATGCTGTAAAAATATGTAGACAGTAGTGTATCCACTTTATTTATCCAGATATATCCCCCAGTGCTTTATAAACTTCTCTTTGCTTTTGCCACTTTTAGTTTAGTTACTGTGAAGTACAGTTTGGGGAAACCGTATGCTGACCGAACGGATGCAGAAGTTGTGGCCGACATGAGAGCCGCTTGTGTGGAAGGAGGCACTGTCCGTGGTGTTAAAGGAGCCTCCCCATTGATCAACCTGCCAGGTTTCAGCCCTGCATGGGCATGGTCTCCGGATTACATGCACTGTATTCTCCTCGGCGTTAGTAGGCAGATGACTGACCTATGGCTAGGGGCTAGCGGCGACTACTACTGTGACCAAGAATGTGTACCAGTAGCAGTCATCTCCCAAAGGCTGTGCTCCATAAAAATGTCAGAATGCGTAAACCGCCAACCAAGGGCTCTCGAAACGATAAAAAACTGGAAAGCCTCAGAATGCCAAGGCTGGTTACTCCGCTACAGCATACCATGCGTCAGCGGTATCCTAGATAGCGCATACGTGCAGCACTGGAGCCTTCTTGTGGCAGGAATATCTCTCCTTTTGAAAGACTCTGAGTGAACAAGCAGCCCAATGCCTTATCCACTGAGCGACCGCGGCGGGTGTGAGCACTGACGACTGCAAGCAGTGGTGGTTGGCAAGAACCATGCCTAGCTGTTTGGACAAATTATAAATGAAAACGCTGCTTAACATACTTCTGCTTGCAAACTCAGTTGACTGTTTTGCAAAATAATTTGGGGTTTTACGGGCGGGAGCTACACACTTGGGATAAAAGGTACATCATATCGGCATTTCAGAAAGGTGCTGAGCTGCAAAAATAAGAAGCTCGTGTCCAACCTGGCCAGCTAGACGTGACCAGTCAACTCATGCACATGGAAAGGCACTCGTAAAAACTTATGCAGAATCGAAGACCACTAAATGTATTTAGTGTCAACACTAACAGCCTCGGCACCAGCCATCATTGCAATTTTTCCGCTTAGGGTAATTTGTTTTTGTTCTCTCGCACCCTCGCCATTTCAAAGATTAGGTGCCACCGTGACCTCTTCAATCAGACAAGATAACAGGCAATGCCCTGGCACAAGCTTCTTACCATACTTCTGCTTGCAAACTCACTTGACTGTTTTGCAAAAGAATTTGGGGTTTTACGGGCGGAAGCTACACACTTGGGCTAAAAGGCACATCATATTGGAGGCCCATGAACATTGACCACCTAGGGATCTTTACCATGTACAGCACAATATAAACATACTGCTTTTTTCATGTTGCACAATCGTACGTGTGTCTTTGAGCTCAGCAGCGTGCCTTGGCCACTGTGCTGTGTCTTTTCTCTTTTAACAGTGGAGCTGTTTAGGCCGAGCCTTATCTGTCGGTTGCACCAGAAAACCTTGAAGTAAGGGAAAGTGGCAAGGCAAAGAGCCCACGAGGTGCTTGTAGTGCATGCCTCAAGAAAAAATGTGGTTAGGGAGGTTCTAGAAACCGAACCCGGGACCTTTATGCTACGAAATCGCAACATAACCAGTGGCCCACCCCAAACAAAGGACTGAGAGGTATGGGGTTAGCAGCAGTGAGGAGGAGGATGATGATGATAGTTTGTGTTTAATGGCGCAAGGCCGACGAGGGCAAAGAGCGCCAGAGAAGTTATTTAATGAAAAGAAGTGATTACCACAAAAGGTATGTATAAAACGTGTAAACTGGACATAGTAAGATCAATAAAGATGATGGTGATGACTGGTGTATAGGGCCAGATTTGATTATGCGTGATAGGAGATGAGGTTTAAAAACTTAACATCTGACAAATACTCAAACACGCGTTTCACAGAAACACTGGCATCGTCACCTAGAAACAATGATGGATGTAGTGGGATATGTTGTCTGTAGAGTTCTCTAAAGTGTTTGTGTCATGTTGTGTGAAGTGCCTTGCATGTGATTAGAATGTGCACTACGGATAGGGCTTCTCCACACCTGCTGCACTGGGGTCTAGAAGATCCCGTCAGCAGATACGAGTGCGTCGCATGGGTGTGCCCTATCCGCAGCCTACCCAAGGCGACTTCCGTGTGTCTGTTGTGTGAGTCAGCTGTGTACCGTCCCAAGTGTGGCTTTATTACATGTAGTTTGTTGTCTGTCTGTTCGTCCCAGTGTGTTTGCCATGTTCTGCGCAGGTGTTGTCTTATGTGTGGCTTGAGGTCTGTGTAGGGTATCGCTTTAATGTCTACAGTGTTCCTGAGTGCAGCAGCAGCGGCCCTCTCGTCTGCCAACTCATTCCCAGCGATCCCTGCATGTCCTGGGACCCAGCAGAGGACCAGCTTATGCTTTTGTGCATACACGGACATGATAGTGTTAAATACAAGATTAACTATGTGGTTTTTGGGGGGTGTATGTGATGACAGTGCGCGAACAACACTCAAAGAATCTGTATAGGTGATGGAATTGGGAATTTGATTTTCAAGAATGTGTCGTACAATCAGTAAAATTCCATACGCTTCTCCTGAAAAAACTGTTGTGTGCACGTTCATGGTTCTGGCTGCATTAAAATTTGGACCATGAGCAGCGCACGACACCATAGTGGAGGTTTTAGAAGCGTCACTATAAAATTCCGCACATGTGTATTTAAACTGCAAAGACAGAAAGTGCTGCAGTATTGCAGCTCGTGGTACACGATTTTTATCAAGTCTCATAAAAGAAAGGTCGCACGACACAGGGCGAACTTGCCAAGGCGGTAAACTGTTAGAAAAGGATGACCTGTACACGTCTAAAAACGAAGCACTGAGATCTGAGGCTCGCTCTCTCACTCTAAGTGAAAAGGGCAGAGGAACGGATGGGCGATTTACAAAGAGCAGAGATGTTGATGTATCATTAAAGACAGGATAGAAAGGATGATTATTCAGCGATGAAATTGTAAAAGCATAAAGCAAGTCCCTGTATGTTCGTTGGTTCTCAAGGCTCCACTTATTACATTCGACAAAAAGACTCTCAGCAGGGCTAGTGCGAAAAGCACCCGACGAAAGACGAAGGCCCAAGTGTAGCACTGGGTCAAGAATTCGCAAGGCTGTCTTAGTTGCCGACCCATATACCACACTGCCATAGTCCAAACGAGACCCAACCAAAGCAGTATACAAGCGAAGCAAGAGTTCTTTGTCGGAACCATAGGATTGGTGTGAGAGAACCTTAAGTATATTCATTGTTTTGATACATTTATTTTTAAGTTCCTTTATGTGGGGAATGAATGTGAGTTTGTGATCAAACACCACACCCAAGAACTTGTGCTCCTTGTTCACAGGAAGCGACACGCCATTAAGAGTAATGTCTGGGTCCGGATGGACCCCACGCTTCCTGGTGACACAACGCAGGAGCTTTTTGCAGGATTCAATTTAAACCCACTGTTGTCTGCCCAGCCGGCAAGTTTCTTGACACCAAGCTGGACTTGACGTTCGCAGATTGACATATTACATGATTTATAGGATATCTGGACGTCATCTACATACATGGAATAAGAGATTGTGGGTGGCAGTGCCTTACCAAGAGAGTTCATTTTTACTATGAAGAGAGTGCAGCTCAACACGCCACCCTGTGGCACGCCATTTTCTTGCACGTGAACCCTTGAGAGTGCACCACCGACTCTCACTCGAAACGTTCTTTCTGACAGGTAACTGACAAGAGTGTTTAACATGTTACCCGAGACACCGAATGACTTCAGGTCACTGAGGATCCCGTAGCGCCAAGCGGTGTCGTAGGCCTTCTCGAGGTCGAAAAAGACAGTTAAACAGTACTGCTTATGCGCGAAGGCATCCTTGATGTACGAATCAAGAGCAACCAGTTGATCGTTCGTCGATCGCCCCACCCTAAAGCCTGCCTGGCAGCCCTCGAGAAGACCGTTGTACTCGAGGAAGTACACGAGCCTGCGATTTACCATCTTCTCGAAGAGCTTGCACAGGCAGCTCGTCAGGGCTATAGGACGGTAGCTTGAGGGGGACGACGGGTCCTTTCCCTCTTTCAGAAAAGCAACAACTATAGCCTTCTTCCAAGAGTTTGGAATGTGCCCCGAAAGCCATATCTTGTTATATTGGTGTAAGAGTGTTAGAAGAGTGTCTGCGTGCAGGTGTTGTATCATTGTGTATGTGATGTTGTCTGGGCCTGGAGCTGAGGGTTTACACGTGCTCAAAGCAGCCCTCAGCTCATGCAGTGAAAACTCTGAGTTATAAGAAGATGTTGACCTATTGTTATCTAGTATAGGTTTCTTTTCGGCTGTTTGTTTGTGTTTCATGAAAGTGTTTGTGTAGTGTGCTGAACTGGACACGTGTTGGAAGTGTTGTGCGAGGGTGTCAGCCTGGTCTTCGAGTGTGTCCCCTGTTGTGCTGACCAGAGGCAGGCTGTGTGTTTGTTGTCCTTTGAGTTTCCGTATTCTTGTCCATACTTTCCGTGTGTCTGTGTAGGAGTTTATTGATGTTATGAAGGAACGCCAACTCTCTCGTTTTGCCTCACGGCGCACACGTTTTCCTAACGCCTTGGCCCGTTTGAACAAAATGAGGTTACCCGACGTGGGGTACCGACGAAGGACACCCCACGCCTTGTTCTGGGCCTCTCGCGCCCGCCTACAGTCCTCATTCCAACACGGCCTCCGCTGGTTGCGCGGGGCACCAGAGGCGTGGGGAATGGACTTTTCGGCGGCGTCGAGGATGTGCGCCGTGAGCAGTTGGGTAGCTTCTTGGACGTGTAGGTGTCCTATGGATGTGTGGTGTAGTTTGGATGTCTGTGTAAATGTATTCCAGTTAGCTCGTGCTTCATTGAACCTATTATGGGAAGATGGACTGCATGGGCCTTTACCTATCTATGTAAGTGAGGTGGGGAAGTGGTCACTACCGTATGGGTGAGTGCCCACACCCCACTCGAGGAGAGGAAAGAGAACTGCTGATCCAATCGCCAAGTCAAGACATGAGTATGTGTTGTGTCCTATGTTAAGGTATGTAGGCCGTTTACTGTTGAAAAGGCATGCTCCAGAAGATGTAAGGAATTTCTCTATCAGGCGACCTCGGGCATCCGTTCTGGAAGAGCCCCAAAGAGAGTTGTGAGCATTAAGGTCGCCTGTAAGGATGTATGGTTCGGGCAGCTGGTCTACCAGCGCCTCGAAGTCAGAGCTTAAAAGTGCAACATCAGGAGGAATGTATATGGAGCATACAGTTATCAACCTATTAAATATTATTAAGCGTATTGCTACAGCCTCAAGGATGGTGTTCAAAGTGACAGGGTGGCATGCTAAAGATTTCCGGGCGATTATGGCCACACCCCCAGAAGAGTGTGTGCAGCCATCCCTGTCCTTTCTGTATACCAGGTAACTATTCAAGAAATTTGTGTGTTTAGAATTCAAATGTGTTTCCTGAACACACATTACACTTGGCTGATTAGCATGCAGTATTTCATTTAGATCGTCAAGATTTTTAAACAGGCCTCTGCAGTTCCATTGTACTATGTTCTCTCTTCCCATTATGAAGTGTTCGGAGCTACTGGACTGTGTTGTTTATGTGTCGTCTTTCGGGGCTGTGATTATCGTCTTTTTTGGCTTGTCGGGAGGTTTTGGCGTCGGGACGCGTTCCTTGCGGTGCACCGCAGACAAGAACGGACCGACGTCCATTTCATCCTCGGATGTCCTCGGAGCGCCTGACAGATCAGGCTCCTTGGACCGCGAACCCTTTGGGGTGCGCTTTTCCTTGCCCGCAACCACCGAGGGATTGAGGAACGCCTCGGTTGGCGCAGGCGGTGCGGTGGTGGTGGGAGCTGCTGCTGGCTCCCCCAAGTCCATCTCCTCTGCGCCCTCGCCTGTGGTTTGGGACGCTGGAGTGAAAGTGGAGGATGCAGCATCGCTTCCACCAGACGTGGTTGCGACCACAGCCGCTGCTGGCTCAGCGAGCGGTGCGGAGGCGGGTTGGGCTGCCTGAGGCAACCCAGGGGGGGGGCGGAGGCGGGACCAAGTCCGACTCGCGGTACTGGGTCCCCGCCGAAACAAGACGCCGCTCCGCCCCCCGGCGAGCTGCGTCGGCGTACCTCCCCAGGGGGAAAGAGGCGAACCTCTTCCTCGCCTCTTGGAAGGTGATGTTCTCTGTTACCTTGACATTAATTATCTGTTTCTCCTGCTTAAACTTTTCACATTTTCGCGAGTACGCTGCATGGGATCCCTGGCAGTTGGCACAGTTGAAGGTTTCGGATTCACAATTTTCTGAGGGATGGTCATGCTGACCGCACTTAGCGCAGGTAAGTCGGCCACGGCAAGAGTTTGTGCCATGCCCGAACCGTTGGCACTTGAAACAGCGCCGTGGGTTCGGGATGTACGGGCGGACATTGCAATGTATATACCCTGCATTTATAGATTCTGGAAGGATGGATCTATCGAAGGTCAGGATAATGTGTTTAGTGGCTATTTGTTTGTCATCGCGGCGTATGAATATGCGCTTTACAGCCGTGACGCCCTGATCCCTTAAGCCTTCCAAAAGGTCGGCATCGGTTTCAGAAATGAGATCTGCCTCAGAGATCACACCCTGAGAGCTGTTGAGGCTGCGGTGGGGTGTGACCTTGATCTCCAGATCTGCCATGCGGGTTTGTTTCAGGAGGATTGCGGACTGCTGCTGAGTTTTTACTTCAACTAGTACTTCGCCTGTTCGTAGTTTTTTGCCTCGAAAGATTTGCCAATGATTCCTTCAAGGAACTTGGAGACAAGGAATACAGACTGGGAGGAGACGGGTTTCGATTTATCTACTGATTCAAGGACCAAAAACCGAGGATAGTTGTCAGGTTTGGGAGTGTTGATGATGATGATGGTTGGTGTTTAATGGCGCAAGGCCGACGAGGGCAAAGAGCGCCAGAGAAGTTATTTAATGAAAACAAGTGATTACCACAAAAGGTAGGTATAAAAAGAGTAAACCGGACATAGTAAGATAAAAAAAGATAATGGTGATGGCTGGTGTATAGGGCCAGATGTGATTACGCATGATAGGAAATGAGATTTAAAAACTTAACATCTGACAAGTATTTAAAAACGCGTTTTACAGAAACCATGGCATCGTCACCTAGAAACAGAGACGGGTGTAGGGGAATATGTTGTCTGTAGAGTTCTCTGAAGTGTTTGTGTCGTGTTGTGTCAAGTTCCTTGCATTGTATGAGTAGGTGGACTACGGATAGGCCCTCCCCACACCTGCTACACAGGGGTCTTGGAGATCCCGTGAGCAGGTGCGAGTGCGTCACATGTGTATGGCCTATCCGTAATCTAGCTAAGGTAACTTCAATGTGCCTGTTGTGTGAGTCAGTAGTGTATTGTCCCAAGTGTGGTTTTATTACGTGTAGTTTGTTGTCTGTCTGTTTGCTCCAGTCTGCTTGTCACGTTTTACGGAGTTGCTGTCTTATGTGTGGCTTGAGGTCTGTGTAAGGAAGTGTTGTTATGTTTACTGTGATTCGGAGTGCAGCATTGGCGGCCATTTCATCCGCCAGTTCATTTCCGCCGATGCCAGAGTGGCCTGGCACCCAACACACAGTCACCTCAAGGTTTGAACAATACGCCAGCATAATTGATTTCAAGAGAAGGTTAACTACATGGTGTTTCGATGACTTTCCGGATATTAATGCACGGACTACGCTCAGCGAATCTGTATAGATGATGGATTTAGGAATATTATGTTCAACTATGTGATTAACAGCCAGAAAGATGCCATATGCTTCTGCCGAAAAAATACTTGTCTTTGCATTCATGGCTCTACCTCCTTCAAAATTGGGTCCATGAGCAGCACAAGACACCGCAGTGAACGTTTTGGAAGCATCAGTGAAAAACTCTGCAGCCCTGTATTTATCCTGCAGATACATGAAATGCTGCTGAATCGCAATTCTTGGTGCCCTGTTCTTATCAAGATGCGTAAAAGACAGGTCACAGAGCACAGGGCGCAGATTCCATGGTGGTATAAAATCAGTGATGGGTGTCTTGTGAATGTCTAAAAAGGGTACCTCATGCTCAGAGGCTTCCTCTCTTACCCTAAGTGAAAAGGGCAGAGAGATGGATGGACGATTTAAGAACAGTTGTTGTGAGGATGTGTTATTAATGGTGGAATTAAAAGGGTGGTTAGTCAGGGCCATGATTTTCGAGGCATACAACAAATCCATGTAAATCCTCTGGTGATATAGGGACCATTTATCACACTCGGCGTAGAGGCTCTCGACTGGGCTAGTGCGAAAAGCACCACATGCAAGGCGAAGACCCAGATGCAGCACTGGGTCGAGCATTTTCAGTGCCGTTTTTGTTGCAGACCCATAAATGACGCTTCCATAGTCCAATCGGGACCCCACTAGGCTGGTGAAAATACGCAAGAGGAGTTGCTTGTCCGTTCCATAAGACTGGTGGGACAAGATTTTAAGAATGTTGAGAGCCTTTAGACATTTATGTTTCAATTGCTTAATGTGAGGTATGAATGTAAGTTTTTCATCCAACACCACTCCTAAAAACTTGTGTTCCTTCCTCACAGGAAGCGAAACGCCATTAAGTGTAATGTCTGGGTCCGGATGGATCCCACGCTTCCTGGAGAAGACAACACAGGTGCTTTTTTCTGGATTAAGTTGAAACCCATTCTTGTCTGCCCAGCTGGCAAGTTTTTTGACAGCGAGCTGGACTTGACGCTCACAGATGGACATATTGCATGATTTAAAAGATACCTGGACGTCGTCTACATACATGGAATAAGAAATTGTAGGTGGCAATGCCTTCCCAAGGGAGTTCATTTTAACTATGAAAAGAGTGCAGCTTAAAACTCCACCTTGCGGAACGCCGTTTTCTTGTACATGAACCCTTGAGAGTGCGCTACCAACTCTCACACGAAAAGTTCTTTCGGACAAATAACTAGCAAGAATGTTCATCATGTTCCCTGAGACACCAAATGACTTCAGGTCACTGAGGATCCCGTAACGCCAGGCGGTGTCATATGCCTTCTCAAGGTCAAAAAACACCGTTGTGCAAAACTGTTTGTGAATGAAAGCGTCCTTTATGTATGACTCAAGAGCGACAAGTTGGTCATTTGTAGATCGCCCCGCCCTGAAGCCTGCCTGGCAGCTCTCGAGAAGACCATTGTACTCTAAGAAGTACACGAGTCTCCTGTTTATCATCTTCTCAAAGAGCTTACACAGGCAGCTTGTCAGGGCAATGGGACGATAACTGGCGGGAGAGGAAGGGTCCTTTCCTTCCTTCAAGAAAGCCACCACTATGGCCTCCCTCCATGAGCGAGGAATGTGCACCGAAAGCCATATGTTGTTGTATAGATGTAGGAGTGTTTCAAGAGTGTCTGGGTGTAGGTGTTGTATCATGGTGTATGTGATTTTGTCGGCACCTGGAGCTGAAGGCTTACATGTGCTGAGAGCAACCTTCAGCTCATGAATTGAAAAAGGACAATTGTAAGAAGTGTGCGACTTGTTGTGATCACGCAATGACTTCTTTTCTACAGATGTTTTGTGTTTCATGAAAGTGTTTGTGTAGTGTGCTGAACTGGACACGTGTTCGAAGTGTTGTGCAAGTGTGTTAGCCTGGGCTTCCAGTGTGTCCCCTGTTCTACTACCCAGGGGAAGGCTGTGTGTCTGTTGTCCTTTTAGTTTTCGTATTCGTGTCCAGACTTTGTGTGGGTCTGTGTAAGAGTTTATGGATGTCAAGAAGGTGTGCCAACTCTCTCGTTTTGCCTCACGGCGCACACGTTTTGCTAACGCCTTGGCCCGTTTGAACAAAATGAGGTTACCCGACGTGGGGTACCGACGAAGGACACCCCACGCCTTGTTCTGGGCCTCTCGCGCCCGCCTGCAGTCCTCATTCCACCACGGCCTCCGCTGGTTGCGCGGGGCACCAGAGGCGTGGGGAATGGACTTTTCGGCGGCGTCGAGGATGTGCGCCGTGAGCAGTTGGGTAGCTTCTTCAACGTGTAGGTGTCCTATGGATGTGTGGTGTAGTTTGGATGTCTCTGTAAATGTATTCCAGTTAGCTCGTGCTTCATTGAACCTATTATGGGAAGATGGACTGCATGGGCCTTTACCTATGTATGTTAGTGAGGTGGGGAAGTGGTCACTGCCATATGGGTCAGTGCCCACACCCCACTCGAGAAGAGGAAAGAGAACTGCAGAGCCAATCGCCAAGTCAAGATATGAGTATGTGTTGTGTCCTATGTTATGGTATGTAGGCTGTTTACTGTTGAAAAGGCATGCTCCTGAAGATGTAAGAAATTTCTCAATCAGGCGACCTCGGGCATCCGTGCGAGAAGAGCCCCAAAGAGAGTTGTGAGCATTAAGGTCGCCTGTAAGAATGTATGGTTCGGGCAGCTGGTCAACCAACGCCTCGAAGTCAGAGCTCGAAAGTGCATGATCAGGAGGAATGTAGATGGAGCATACCGTTATCAACCTATTATATAATATCGTTCGAATTGCTACAGCCTCAAGGACAGTGTTCAGAGTGACAGGGTGGCAGGCTAAGGATTTCCGGGCAATTATGGCCACACCGCCAGAAGAGTGTGTGCAGCCATCCCTGTCCTTTCTGAAGACCATGTAACTATTCAAGAAATTTGTGTGCTTGGAATTCAAATGTGTTTCCTGAACACACATTACACTTGGCTGATTAGCATGCAGTAGTTCGTATACATCGTCAAGATTTTTAAGAAGGCCTCTACAGTTCCATTGAATTATGTTTTCTCTTCCCATTATTTAGTGTGAGAGCTACTGGAGTGTGTGTGTTTGTTTATGTGTCGTCTTTCGGGGCTGTGACTCTCGCCTTTTTTGGCTTGTCGGGAGGCTTTGGCGTCGGGACGCGTTCCTTGCGCTGCGTTGCAGGCAGGAACGGCCCGACATCCATGTCGTCGTCGGATGTCCGAGGGGTGCCCGATGGACCGGGCCCCCCGGACTTGGCCCCCCCTCGGGAGCCCTTCGTTTGAGCCGCCACCGCCGAGGGCGTCCGGGGCGCCAGAGGTGGCACGGGCGGTGCGGTGGCGGTGGGAACCGGTGCGGGGCCCGTGGTGTCCATCACGATGATGGTTGGATGTTAATGGCGCAAGGCCAACTAGGGCAAAGAGCGCCAAAACAGTGGTTAAATATGAGAGGTGAGAACTTAGACACTGAAATCAGTAAGCAAGAACAAAAGTAAAATCAATAAAAGACAGTGAGGATGGCTGGTGTATAGGGCCAGATATGATTATGCGTGATAGGAAATGAGGTTTAAAAACTTGACTTCTGACAAAAACTCAAACACACGTTTCACGGTAACAATGGCATCGTCACCTAGAAAAAACGACAGATGTAGGGGAATATGTTGTCTGTAGAGTTCTCTGAAGTGTTTGTGTCGTGTTGCGTGAAGTGCCTTGCATGTGATTAGTATGTGCACTACGGATAGGGCCTCTCCGCACCTACTGCACTGGGGTCTAGATGATCCCGTCAGCAGATACGAGTGCGTCGCATGGGTGTGCCCTATCCGCAGCCTACCCAAGGCGACTTCAGTGTGTCTGTTGTGTGAGTCAGTTGTGTACCGTCCCAAGTGTGGCTTTATTACATGTAGTTTGTTGTCTGTCTGTTCGTCCCAGTGTGTTTGCCATGTTCTGCGCAGGTGTTGTCTTATGTGTGGCTTGAGGTCTGTGTAGGGTACCGTTGTAATGTCCACAGTGTTCCTGAGTGCAGCAGCACCGGCCCTCTCGTCTGCCAACTCGTTCCCAGCGATCCCTGCGTGTCCTGGGACCCAGCAGAGGACCAGCTCATGCTTTTGTGCATACACGGACATGATAGTGCTGAATACAAGATTAACTATGTGGTTTTTGGGGGGCTTGTGCGATGACAGTGCGCGAACAACACTCAAAGAATCTGTATAGATGATGGATTTGGGAATTTGAGTTTCAAGAATGTGTCGTACAATCAGTAAAATCCCATACGCTTCTGCTGAAAAAATTGATGTGTGCACGCTCATGGTTCTGGCTGCATTGAAATTAGGACCATGAGCAGCGCACGACACCATACTGGAGGATTTCGAAGCGTCACTATAAAATTCTGCACATGTGTATTTAAACTGCAAAGACAGAAAGTGCTGCAGTATTGCAGCTCGTGGTACACGATTTTTTTCAAGTCTCATAAAAGTAAGGTCGCACGACACCGGGCGAACTTGCCAAGGCGGTAAACTGTTAGAAAAGGATGACCTGTACACATCTAAAAACGAAGCTCTTAGATCCGAGGCTCGCTCTCTCACTCTAAGTGAAAAGGGCAGAGGAACGGATGGGCGATTTGCAAAGAGCAGAGATGTTGATGTATCGTTAAAAACAGGATAAAAAGGATGATTATTCAGTGATGAAATTTTAAAAGCATATAGCAAGTCCATGTACGTTCGTTGGTTCTCAAGGCTCCACTTATCACACTCGACATACAGACTCTCGACAGGGCTAGTGCGAAAAGCACCCGAGGCGAGACGAAGCCCCAAGTGTAGCACTGGGTCAAGCATTCGCAACGCTGTTTTAGTAGCCGACCCATATACCACACTGCCATAGTCTAAACGAGACCCAACCAATGCAGTATACAAGCGAAGCAGGAGTTCTTTGTCGGAACCGTAGGATTGGTGGGAGAGAACCTTAAGTATATTCATTGTTTTGAGACATTTATTTTTAAGTTCCTTGATGTGGGGAATGAATGTGAGTTTGTGATCAAACACAACACCTAAGAACTTGTGCTCCTTGTTCACAGGAAGCGACACGCCATTAAGATGAATGTCTGGGTCCGGATGGACACCGCGCTTCCTGGAGAACACAACGCAGGAGCTTTTTACCGGATTCAATTTAAAACCATTCTTGTCTGCCCAGCCGGCAAGTTTCTTTACACCAAGCTGGACTTGACGTTCGCAGATTGACATATTGCATGATTTATAGGATATCTGGACATCATCTACATACATGGAATAAGAGATTGTAGGTGGCAGTGCCTTACCAAGAGAGTTCATTTTTACTATGAAGAGAGTGCAGCTCAACACGCCACCCTGTGGCACGCCATTTTCTTGCACGTGAACCTTTGAGAGTGCACCACCAACTCTTACTCAGAACGTCCTGTCCGACAAGTAACTGACAAGAGCGTTCAACATGTTTCCCGAAACACCGAATGACTTGAGGTCCCTAAGGATCCCATAACGCCAAGCGGTGTCGTATGCCTTCTCAAGGTCGAAAAACACAGTTAAACAATACTGCTTGTGCGCGAAGGCATCCTTGATGTACGAGTCAAGAGCTAACAGTTGATCGTTCGTCGATCGCCCTACCCTGAAGCCTGCCTGGCAGCTCTCGAGAAGACCGTTGTACTCAAGGAAGTACACGAGCCTGCGATTTATCATCTTCTCGAAGAGCTTGCACAGGCAGCTCGTCAGGGCAATAGGACGGTAACTTGAGGGGGATGACGGGTCCTTTCCCTCCTTCAGGAAAGCTACAACTATAGCCTCCTTCCAAGAGTTTGGAATGTGCCCCGAAAGCCATATCTTGTTATATAGGTGTAAGAGTGTTAGAAGCGTGTCTGCGTGCAGGTGTTGTATCATTGTATATGTAATGTTGTCTGGGCCTGGAGCTGAGGGTTTACACGTGCTCAGGGCAGCCCTCAGCTCATGTAGTGAAAACAGGGAGTTGTAAGAAGTCTGTGATTTGTTGTTGTCGTGTAGTGACTTCTTTTCACTAGAGTCTTTATACCTCAGGAAAGTGTTCGTGTAGTGTGCTGAACTGGACACGTGTTGGAAGTGTTGTGCGAGTGTGTCAGCCTGGTCTTCGAGTGTGTCCCCTGTAGTGCTGACCAGAGGCAGGCTGTGAGTTTGTTGTCCTTTGAGTTTGCGTATTCTCGTCCATACTTTCCGTGTGTCTGTATAGGAGTTGATGGATGTTATGAAGGAACGCCAACTCTCTCGTTTTGACTCACGGCGCACACGTTTTCCTAACGCCTTGGCCCGTTTGAACAAAATGAGGTTACCCGACGTGGGGTACCGACGAAGGACACCCCACGCCTTGTTCTGGGCCTCTCGCGCCCGCCTGCAGTCCTCATTCCACCACGGCCTCCGCTGGTTGCGCGGGGCACCAGAGGCGTGGGGAATGGACTTTTCGGCGGCGTCGAGGATGTGCGCCGTGAGCAGTTGGGTAGCTTCTTCAACGTGTAGGTGTCCTATGGATGTGTGGTGTAGTTGGGATGTGTCTGTAAATGTATTCCAGTTAGCTCTTGCTTCATTAAACCTTTTATGGGAAGATGGACTGCTCGGGCCTGTACCTATGTACGTTAATGAAGTGGGGAAATGGTCACTACCATATGGGTCCGTGCCCACACCCCACTCAAGACATGGAAAGAGAACTGCGGATCCAATAGCCAAGTCAAGATGCGAGTATGTGTTGTGACCTGTGTTATGGTATGTAGGCTGTTTATTGTTGAAAAGGCATGCTCCTGAAGATGTAAGGAATTTCTCTATCAGGCGACCTCGGGCATTCGTGCGAGAAGAGCCCCAAAGAGAATTGTGTGCATTGAAGTCGCCTGTTAAGATGTACGGTTCAGGAAGCTGGTCGACCAGCGCCTCAAAGTCAGAGCTCAGAAGTGCAAGATCAGGAGGAATGTAAATGGAGCATACCGTTATCAACCTATTAAAAATTATTGTGCGGACGGCTACAGCCTCAAGGACGGTGTTCAAGGTGACAGGGTGGCATGCTAAGGATTTGCGGGCGATTATGGCCACACCGCCAGAAGAGTGTGTGCAGCCATCCCTGTCTTTCCTGTATACCATGTAACTATTCAAGAAATTTGTGTGTTTGGCATTCAGATGTGTTTCCTGGACGCACATTAAACTTGGCTGGTTGGCATGCAGAATCTCATGCACGTCATCAAGATTATTCAGAAGGCCTCTGCAGTTCCATTGAACTATGTTTTCTCTTCCCATTAGGATGTGTTAAAGCTACTGGTGTGTGATTATTTATGTAGGGTCTTTCGGGGCTTGAACTCTTGGGAGGGGCTTTCTGGCCTTCTCTACTGACCTGGACGTCGCAGCCCGTTCCTTCCGTTGCGATGAAAGCCGGAAGGGCTCGACGTCCATGTCGTCATCTGATGGCAAGGGGGTGCCCAGCGGACTGGGCCCCCTTGACGTGGTACCCTTTCGGGTGTTCTTTGCCTGCGGTGCCAGTGCCGAAGGCGTGGGGAGCACCACAGGTGGCACAGGCAGCGAGGCGGAGGAGGAGGTCGCTGCGACTGCCTCCGTCTCCATCTCGTCCGGGCCCTCGCGTGTGCTTCGGGCTGGTGGAGAGGGGGAAACGGTGGGTGCAGCAGCATCCCCACCGGACGTGGATGCCACCACAGCCGCTGCTGGCTCAGCGAGCGGTGCGGAGGCGGGTTGGGCTGCAAGAAGCAACCCAGGGGGGGGCGGGGGCGGGACCAAGTCCGACTCTCGGTACTGGGTCCCCGCCGAAACAAGACGCCGCTCCGCCCCCCGGCGAGCTGCGTCGGCGTACCTGCCCAGGGGGAAAGAGGCGAACCTCTTCCGCGCCTGTGGGAAGGTGATGTTTTCAGTGATTTTGAGATTTATTATTTTCTTTTCCATCTGGAACCTTTCACACATGCGGGAGTACGCAGCATGAGGTCCACGACAGTTGCTGCACATTAATTGTTGAGCCTGGCAGTTATCTGTATCATGATCTTGGGATGAACATTTTGCACACGTTGTTTTGCCGCGACAGGAGGTGGTGCCATGCCCGAACCGTTGGCACTTGAAACAGCGCCGCGGGTTCGGGATGTAAGGCCGGACAGAACAATGAATGAAACCTGCTTTGATGGATTCGGGGAGTGTGGAACGGTCAAATGTCAAGATTATATGTTTTGTCATGATTTGCTTATCATCTCGCCGGATGGTGATGCGCCTCACTGCCGTCACGCCCTCGCCTTTCAGACCTTCGAGCAGATCGGCTTCCATTTCATTTATCAGATCTGGCTCAGAAATCACACCCTGAGAGCTATTGAGGCTACGGTGGGGTGTGACTCTGATGTCCAGATCTGCCATGCGATTCTGGGTAAGGAGGCTTGTGGCTTGCTGGTGAGTGTTCACCTCGACCAGAACTTCGCCCGTTCTCAGTTTCTTGGCTTGGAAAGACTTGCCAAGGATGCCTTCAAGGAATTTGGTGATAAGGAACACTGACTGGGAGGAGATAGGATTTGACTTGTCAAGAGATTCAACAATTAAGAAGCGCGGATAGTTATCTGGCTTTTGGGATGCAATTGTTGGCAAGGGTGGGAATGAAGCTTCGGTGCGGCCCCTTTTCGGGGGCCGATCACGTTTGGGGGGGGGTTTGGAAAATGCCATATGATACATTGGAAAGCAGGGAGACGGGGGTACTTTCTTCTTTGACCTTACCCTGGTAGCCAAAGAGGTCCCGGAGCTCCCTGCCTGGTGAACAGACAGGGAGCCCATCCGCCGGAGCTTGACCTGGGCTCCGACGGCCACCGTTCGTGGTTTCTAACCCTCCACCTATAAACACATCGCCACGGTTGGATCCAGCTTATGTTTGGGGGCTCGGGGTCCGCGGTATCGCCAGTACCGTCACCGAGATTGCTCAAGGTGCCCCGTGCGGGGGTGGTGTCCATCACCTCGGTACCCTCCAACGCACGGGAGGACGGGGAGACAGAGGCGGGAGCAGCACCGGTCCCGACAGAAGTGGTTTGCGCCACAACCGCTGCTGCCTCAGCAAGCGGCGTGGTGCCGGGTTGGGCTGCGTGAGGCAACCCAGCGGGGGGCGGGGGCGGGACCATGTCAGACTCGCTGAACTGGGTCCCTGTGGACACCAGACGCCGCTCCGCCCCCCGGCGAGCTGCGTCGGCATACCTCCCCAGAGGGAAAGAGGCGAACCTTTTTCTCGCCTCTGGAAAGGTGATGTTCTCGGTTACCTTAATGTTTATGATCTTTTTTTCGAGTTGGAACTTTTCACACTTGCGGGAGTACGCTGCATGCGGCCCGCCGCAGTTCACACAAGACAGGGTATTGGATGGACAATTATCGCTTGGATGATCATTCGCCGCGCATTTCGCACACGTCGTTCGGCCACGGCATGAGTTCGTACCGTGCCCGAACCGCTGGCACTTAAAACAGCGCCGCGGGTTCGGGATGTAGGGACGTATTGAGCACCGGATGAAACCTGCATTTATGTGTTGTGGGAGAACTGCGCGGTCATAGGTCAAGATAATGTGCTTGGTGGGAATCTCCTTGTCGTCTCTGCGGATTGTGATGCGTCTCACGGCAGTGACGCCCTGATCCTTCAAGCCGGCAAGGAGATCCGCATTCCTTTCGTTCAGGAGGTCTGTCTCGGATATGACACCCTGCGAGCTGTTGAGGCTCCGATGGTGTGTGACCCGGATGTCTAGATCAGCCAGTCTAGTCTGAGCTAGAAGCTTTGTGGACTGCTGCTTGTCATGTACCTCGATGAGGAGTTCACCAGTTCTTTGTTTTTTGGCCTGATATGATTTTCCTATTATGGCTTCAAGATACTTGGCGATCAAGAAGACTGACTGAGATGCAAGAGGGTGGGTTGGATTCAGGGACTCCATGACAAGAAATCTAGAGTAATGATCTGGTTCAGGAAATGTCAAAGATGGCAATGGGGGAAACGATACTTCGGTGCGGCCCCTTTTAGGGGGCCGATCACGGTTGGGGGGGGGTTTAGACAATACCATAAAGCATAGTATAAAAGCAGGGAGACGTGGGTACTTTCTCCTTTGACCTTACCCTGGTAGCCAAAGAGGTCCCGGAGCTCCCTGCCTGGTGAACAGACAGGGAGCCCATCCGCCGGAGCTTGACCTGGGCTCCGACGGCCACCGTTCGTGGTTTCTAACCCTCCACCTATAAACACATTGCCACGGTTGGATCCAGCGTATGTTTGGGGGCTCGGGATCCGCGGTATCGCCAGTACCGTCACCAAGATTGCTCAAGGTGCCCCGTGCGGGGGGAGTGTTGATGGTTGGTAGGGATGGAAAAGAAACTTCGGTGCGGCCCCTTTTCGGGGGCCGATCACGTTTGGGGGGGGGTTTTGAATTATCCATATGGCATAGAAAAAAGCAGGGAGACGGGGGTACTTTCTCCTTTGACCTTACCCTGGTAGTCAAAGAGGTCCCGGAGCTCCCTGCCTGGTAAACAGACAGGGAGCCCATCGGCCGGAGCTTGACCAAGGCTCCGACGGCCACCGTTTACGGCTTCTACCCTTCACCTTTAAACACGTCGCCACGGTTGGACACGGCTTATGTTGGGAGCTCGGGGTCCGCGGTGTCGCTGCTCACCGTCATCATGAATACTCAAGGTGCCCCGTGCGGGGAGCAGTGAGGAGGAATAACATGTGGAGCCAATTGAAAAAAAAACCGCTTCCGTTGGTTGGAAGACCTGGTCTGTTGGTTATAAAACCGGCGTCTATACACAATTGAGCTACCATTGCATTCAAGTTGCACAGCATTTCCTTTGGGTTCGTAGCACAGGCATTGGCTTTGGACTTGGCCATGGCTCCTAGCATGTGCTAAAGTGGTTCACTTTGAGGGAGACGTGAAAGGTTGCGGACAAAACAATCGGGGTCTGGCAGCTATGGAGAACTTTGAGGGGCAAGTTGGAAAATAAATGTGAGGTGCAACAGAAGGGTCTCTGACAAAGTCAGAGGGGCCGCCAGCTGTGCTCTTTTTCCAGCCTTTCACCACTGCTGTAAGCTGCGCCAATTTTTTTGTTATTGCTGCTTATAGCATAAACACTGTTTTTCACATCTGTTTGAGCTGAATGGATGAATCTCACCTTGAACAAGAATATTTAAAATTTCTGCCTTGCTTCTTAGTCTGAGAATAATGTCAAAGGTATCTAGACCACATCTGAAAAGGGAGTGCATAATTATAAATTCCCTTAAAAAACTGGTGCTAATTGCATTGATCAAAATGAACAACCACTGAACACTGGACATGTGCAGGGGCAGGAAAATTGCAGGAGGTACCAGGATGACGGTATTACTGCAGGGGCATAGCACTGGCTTCAATTTAAAGGTGTGGTTGTATGAGTGCGTTGTGGTGCGATCTTCAGCTGTTTTCTATCCTTGAGTTGATGATGATGGTTGGATGTTAATGGCGCAAGGCCAACTAGGGCACAGAGCGCCAAAACAGTGGTTAAATATGAGAGGTGAGAACTTATACACTGAAATCAGTAAGCAAGAATAAAAGTAAAATCAATAAAAGACAGTGAGGATGGCTGGTGTAAAGGGCCAGATTTCATGATGCGTGATAGGAAATGAGGTTTAAAAACTTGACTTCTGACAAAAACTCAAACACACGTTTGACGGAAACAATGGCATCGTCACCTAGGAAAAACGACGGATGTAGGGGAATATGTTGTCTGTAGAGTTCTCTGAAGTGTTTGTGTCGTGTTGCGTGAAGTGCCTTGCATGTGATTAGTATGTGCACTACGGATAGGGCCTCTCCGCACCTGCCGCACTGGGGTCTAGGAGATCCCGTCAGCAGATACGAGTGCGTCGCATGGGTGTGCCCTATCCGCAGCCTACCCAAGGCGACTTCCGTGTGATGATGATGATGGTTGGTGTTTCATGGCGCAAGGCCAGCGAGGGCAAAGAGCGCCAGAAAAGAAGTTATGTAATGAAGCGAAGTGATTACCATAAAAAGGTAGGTATAAAAACATGTAAATCGGACATTGTAAAATCAATTAAAGGTAATGGTGATGGCTGGTGTATAGGGCCAGATTTGATTATGCGTGATATGAGATAAGGTTTAAAAACTTAACATCTGACAAATAATCAAACACACGTTTCATAGAAACACTGGCATCATCGCCTAGAAACAGCGATGGGTGTAGTGGGATATGTTGTCTGTAGAGTTCTCTGAAGTGTTTGTGTCGTGTTGTGTGAAGTGCCTTGCATGTTATTAGTATGTGGACTACGGATAGGCCCTCCCCGCACCTGCTACACAGGGGTCTTGGAGATCCCGTGAGCAGGTGGGAGTGTGTTGCATGCGTGTGGCCTATCCGTAATCGAGCCAGGGTAACTTCGTTGTGTCTGTTGTGAGTATCAGTGGTGTATGCTCCCAAGAGTGGCTTTATAATGTGTAGTTTGTTGTCAGTCTGTTGATTCCAGTGCGCTTGCCATGTTGTGCGAAGGTGTTGTCTGATGTGTGATTTGAGGTCGGTGTAGGGTATTGTTGTTATGTCAACTGTTGTTGTAAGGGCAGCAGCGGCCGCCATTCCGTCTGCGGTCTCATTACCTGGAATTCCAGAGTGCCCTGGCACCCAGCACACGGTCACCTCAAGGTTTAACGCATGCACAGACATAATAGTACTAATGAGAGCACTGACCACATGGTTTTTAGACTTCTGTGAGGATAATGCACGCACAACACTTAAAGAATCAGTATAAATTACAGATTTCGGAATTCGACTTAGAACAATATGTTGAACTACAAGAAGTATGCCATAGGCCTCTGCCGTAAAGATACTTGTATTTCTATTCATAGTTCTACAGACATTAAAGGTACCACCACCATGCGCAGCACAGGAAACAGTTGTGGCAGTTTTAGAAGCATCTGTGTAAAATTCAGCACACTTGTATTTGTGCTGAAGGGACAAGAAATGTTGCACGATCGCGCTTCTAGGCACTCTGTTTTTCTCGACACTTGTAAAAGATACATCACATGATATCGGGCGAAGCTGCCACGGTACTAGAAGTTCAGTAGCGGAGGTTTTGATGGTGTCTGAGAACATGACATCAAGTTGTGACGCTTCTTCTCTTACTCTGAAAGCGAAGGGAGCAGAGACTGATGGGCGATTTGCAAGAAGTTGAGATATTGATGTATCATAAAAAACTGACGTAAAAGGATGGTGAGGCATTGATGAGATTTTAAAAGCATAAAGCAGGTCTGTGTAGGCTCGCTGACGTTCTAGGCTCCATTTGTTGCACTCTACATACAGACTTTCGACTGGACTAGTCCGAAAGGCACCACACGACAAGCGGAGCCCTAGATGAAGCACAGGGTCCAGCATTCTGAGGGATGTTTTAGTGGCTGACCCATAGACAACGCTACCATAGTCCAGTCGTGAGCCTATCAAGCTGGTAAAAACACGTAAAAGAAGTTGTTTGTCAGCACCAAAAGAAATGTGCGACAGAACCTTCAGGATATTCATTGTTTTTAAGCATTTATGTTTTAGTTGTTTTATATGTGGGATAAACGTGAGCTTTTCGTCAAAGATTATACCTAAAAACTTGTGTTCTTTCTTGACAGGAATCGAGACACCATTGAGATGAATGTCTGGATCCGGCCGGATGCCACGCCTCTTGGAAAACAAGACACAAGTGCACTTCCCTGGATTAAATTTAAAACCGTTGCTGTCTGCCCAACCAGCTAGCTTGTTAACACCAAGCTGGATTTGGCGCTCGCAGACAGACAGGTTACAAGACTTAAAGGATAATTGTACGTCGTCTACATAAACGGAGCAGGAAATCGACGGTGGCAACGCCTTCCTGAGGGAATTCATTTTTACAATAAAAAGGGTGCAACTTAGAACTCCACCTTGCGGCACGCCGTTTTCCTGCACATGAACCCTAGAAAGTGCCGTTCCAACTCGCACGCGAAATGTTCTTTCAGACAGGTAACTTGCAAGCGTGTTCATCATGTTACCCGACATGCCAAAGGACTTTAGGTCGCTAAGGATACCGTACCGCCAAGCAGTGTCGTACGCCTTTTCAAGATCAAAGAAGACCGTCATGCAGTACTGCTTGTGGAGGTAAGCATCTTTGATATATGACTCTAACGCAACGAGTTGATCGTTCGTAGATCGCCCCGCCCTGAAGCCCGCCTGGCAGCTCTCGAGAAGACCGTTGTACTCTAAGAAGTACACAAGTCTCCTGTTTATCATCTTCTCGAGGAGCTTGCACAGGCAGCTTGTCAGGGCAATGGGGCGATAACTGGCAGGAGAGGAAGGGTCCTTCCCTTCCTTCAGGACAGCCACTACTATGGCCTCCCTCCAAGAGCGAGGAATGTGCCCCGAAAGCCATATTTTATTGTATAGGTGTAAGAGTGTTTCAAGAGTGTCTGGGTGTAGGTGTTGTATCATGGTGTATGTGATTTTGTCTGCACCTGGAGCTGACGTCTTACATGTGCTCAGAGCAACCTTCAGCTCATGAATTGAAAAACAAGAATTGTAAGAAGTGTGCGACTTGTTGTTATCACGCAGGGACTTCTTTTCTACAGATGTTTTGTGTTTCATGAAAGTGTTTGTGTAGTGTGCTGAACTGGACACGTGTTCGAAGTGTTGCGCAAGTGTGTTAGCCTGGTCTTCCAGTGTGTCCCCTGTTGTACTAACCAGGGGCAGGCTGTGTGTCTGTTGTCCTTTTAGTTTTCGTATTCGTGTCCAGACTTTATGTGTGTCAGTGTACGAGTTGATGGAAGTGAGGAAGGTGCGCCAACTCTCCCTTTTCGCCTCACGACGCACTCGCTTTCCAAAAGCCTTTGCCCGTTTAAAAGAAATGATGTTATCTGACGTGGGGTACCGGCGAAGGACACCCCACGCCTTGTTCTGGGCCTCTCGCGCCCGCCTGCAGTCCTCGTTCCACCAGGGCCTCCTTGGGCTGCGGGACCCACTGGAGGCCTGGGGAATGGACTTTTCGGCGGCCTCGAGGATGTGCGCTGTGACGAGTTGGGCGGCTTCCTCCACGTGTAGGTGTTTTATGGATGTGTGGTGTAGTTGAGATGTTTGTGTGAATGTGCTCCAGTTTGCTTGTGATTCATTAAACCTTTTAAGGGAAGATGGACTGCTCGGGCCTATACCTATATACGTTAATGAAGTGGGGAAATGATCACTACCATATGGGTCTGTGCCCACACCCCAATCAAGACATGGAAAGAGAACTGCGGAACCAATAGCCAAGTCAAGATGCGAGTATGTATTGTGTCCTAAGTTATGGTATGTAGGCTGTTTTTTGTTGAAAAGGCATGCTCCGGAGGATGTGAGGAACTTCTCTATCAGGCGACCTCGGGCATCCGTTCTGGTGGAGCCCCAAAGAGAGTTGTGCGCATTAAGGTCGCCTAATAGTATGTATGGTTCGGGCAGCTGGTCAACCAGTGCCTCGAAATCAGAGCTCAGAAGTGCAAAATCAGGAGAGATGTAAATGGAGCATACCGTTATCAACCTATTAAATATTATGGTACGAATCGCTACAGCCTCGAGGACAGTGTTTAAAGTGACAGGGTGGCATGCTAATGATTTCCGGGCGATAATGGCCACACCTCCTGAAGAGTGGGTGCAGCCAACCCTGTCCTTTCTGAATACCATGTACCTATTTAAGAAATTTGTTTGTTTAGAGTTGAGGTGGGTTTCCTGGAGACACATAATACTTGGCTGACTGGCATGCAGAATCTCATACACATCGTCAAGATTTTTAAGGAGGCCTCTGCAGTTCCATTGGATGATATTTTCTGTTCCCATTATTTAAATTTAAGAATGACTGGAATGTGTGTGTTCGTGTGTGTTCATGTGTCGTCTTTCGGGGCTGTTACTCTTGGATTGGGCTTTTTGGGCCTTTCTGCAGGCTTGGAAGTCGGTGGCCGCTCCTTGCGCTGCGTTGCAGGCAGGAACGGCCCCACATCCATCTCGTCGTCGGATGTCCGAGGGGTGCCCGACGGACCGGGCCCCCCGGACTTGGCCCCCCTTCGGGAGCCCTTCGTTTGAGCCGCCACCGTCGGGGGCGCCAGAGGTGGCACGGGCGGTGCGGTGGCGGTGGGAGCCGGTGCGGGGCCCGTAGTGTCCATCACCTCGGTACCCTCCAACGCACTGGAGGACGGGGAGACAGAGGCGGGAGCGGCACCGGTCCCGACAGGAGTGGTTTGCACCACAACCGCTGCTGCCTCAGCAAGCGGCGTGGTGCCGGGTTGGGCTGCGTGAGGCAACCCAGCGGGGGGCGGGGGCGGGACCAGGTCAGACTCGCTGAACTGGGTCCCTGTGGACACCAGACGCCGCTCCGCCCCCCGGCGAGCCGCGTCAGCGTACCTCCCCAGAGGGAAAGAGGCGAACCTCTTTCTCGCCTCCGGGAAGGTGATGTTCTCGGTTACCTTGATGTTAATTATCTTTTTCTCGAGTTGGAACTTTTCGCACTTGCGGGAGTACGCTGCATGCGGTCCCCCGCAGTTTACACAAGTGAGGGTATCGGATTGGCAGTTGTCACTAGGATGGTCGTGCGCCGCGCATTTCGCACACGTCGTTCGGCCACGGCAAGAGTTCGTACCGTGCCCGAACCGCTGGCACTTAAAACAGCGCCGCGGGTTCGGGATGTACGGACGTATTGAGCACCGGATAAAACCTGCATATATATGTTGTGGGAGAACTGCGCGGTCAAAGGTCAAGATGATGTGCTTGGTGGGAATCTCCTTGTCGTCTCTACGGATGGTGATGCGTCTCACGGCAGTGACGCCCTGATCCTTCAAGCCGGCAAGGAGATCCGCATCGGTTTCGTTCAGGAGGTCTGTCTCGGATATCACACCCTGCGAGCTGTTGAGGCTCCGATGGGGTGTGACCCGGATGTCAAGATCAGCCAGTCTAGTCTGAGCTAGAAGCTTTGCAGACTGCTGCTTGTCATTTATTTCAATGAGGAGTTCACCAGACCTTTGTTTTTTGCATTTATACGATTTTCCTACTATGGCTTCAAGATACTTGGCGATCAAGAAGACTGACTGAGATGCAAGAGGGTGGGTTGAATTGAGGGATTCCATCACAAGAAATCGAGAAAAATGGTTCGGTTCAGGAAAGGTTAACGACGGCAACGGAGGAAAGGAAACTTCGGTGCGGCCCCTTTTCGGGGGCCGATCACGTTTGGGGGGGGGTTTGGAAAATGCCATATGACACATTGGAAAGCAGGGAGACGGGGGTACTTTCTCCTTTGACCTTACCCTGGTAGCCAAAGAGGTCCCGGAGCTCCCTGCCTGGTGAACAGACAGGGAGCCCATCCGCCGGAGCTTGACCTGGGCTCCGACGGCCACCGTTCATGGTTTCTAACCCTTCACCTATAAACACATTGCCACGGTTGGATCCAGCGTATGTTTGGGGGCTCGGGGTCCGCGGTATCGCCAGTACCGTCACCAAGATTGCTCAAGTTGCCCCGTGCGGGGGCGACTTCCGTGTGTCTGTTGTGTGAGTCAGATGTGTAACGTCCCAAGTGTGGCTTTATTACATGTAGTTTGTTGTCTGTCTGTTCGTCCCAGTGTGTTTGCCATGTTCTGCGCAGGTGTTGTCTTATGTGTGGCTTGAGGTCTGTGTAGGGTACCGTTGTAATGTCCACAGTGTTCCTGAGTGCAGCTGCCGCGGCCCTCTCGTCTTCCAACTCATTCCCAGCGATCCCTGCGTGTCCTGGGACCCAGCAGAGGACCAGCTCATGCTTTTGTGCATACACGGACATGATAGTGCTGAATACAAGATTAACTATGTGATTTTTGGGGGGCTTGTTCTATCCTTGAGTTACTGAGCGGTTCGAGACATTGCTATTGTAATACTGCTGATAGCCTTGTGAATAGATTTCACCAAAACTTTGCTATGGTTCTCAAATGTCGCAAGCGAAACTTGAAATGTACTTGGGCAGTTTTTATTCAGAAGCAGTGTGCCTAGGTGGTCCCAGTGTGTCTTCGAGCTAGCTTCCTTATGCTGTTGAGCTGCTGCCCATACTCTCCATATTTGTGTTCAAAACTCGCTCTGTTTGTGCTCAATAACTTGTACCATTTCATTTTGGATTGTGCCAACATCTGTAGGCATGTAGACTGAATGTCTGGACTCGAGCTCATTTTTTTTCGTGTTTAAGGAGTAATTGATCACCAACTGATTGTATTGTAGTTGTTTGTATGTGTCGCACAGTCATCAATTTCAGGGTGATCGCGGGAGCATTGGTCAGCGGCCCTTTCAAGCGGCACAGCAGCTATTTTCAGAACTTCCGAAATATAGTGTTGCCTTCTTCCCCTCACAGTCTCTTGTATCGTACAACCATGATACACCCCTTAACGTGGTGCTGCTGTGTGTTTCTTCGCCACTCACTTTCAAGTTGATCGTGGTGTACATTGGAACTTCTGTTCTAGCTAGCAGTAAATCTTCAATTATGTGTATTTCTTTGGTTTCTTGGCTGGCATAGATTCTTAAACTAGTACATCTTTTCACCTTTTCAGATTGGAACATGAGATTCCTCGAGTTTTTTTTTCTCATTACATTTTTGGTGCCACGCTGTTGATATACCCACTAATTAACCTGTCTTGTTTAATGCCTTGAATCGTGTGCGTGTATATATCCCCCTTTGCAATTTGTTTTGAATGGATCCATGAATACCTTTCTATTTGTATTTGTTCATGTGAGAGCTACGCAATAAACAGTTTCAAAGTGTTTATGACCTTCAATTGCATACAACTGTGTGTTTTGTTAAACACTTAAATGATCTAAATTCAGGCAAATAAGTTCTGCCGCATGGATTTGCTAAAAACATTTTTTGTCAAGCCCAATTAATTTTGCACACAAATGGCTGTATTCTGTGTATAATTTCAAGATTGCCAAATTAAATTTACTGCAAATCACAAAGCTGGAAGTTAGCCTTGATCCCCGTCTTTGTTGTTTCAAGTTTGTCTTTCCCAAAATGTCATCTGTTTCTATTTGCATTCCAGCAAAGGGGAAATAACTGTCAAGCTGGAAACTGCAATTTCCAGCAGAAGTGCACCTAGGCTGGGAATGTTGGACATTCTAGGTGGAAATGCCAATTTCCCGCTGGAAAGCAATCACAGTCTAGATTGGGATTTTTTCCACCTGGGAATTGCCCTTCCCAGCTCGAAACAGCACTTTCCAGCTGGACTGTAGCTAGGCTGGAATTGCTTTTCAGCTGGAAATTTTGATTCCCAGCTTGACTGGGATTGCTTTCCAGCTGGAAACTCGCATTTCCAACGAATATTACACATTCCAGCTAGAAATCTACCTAGAAATCTTCATTTCCAGCTGGAATGAGCTTGCCCATTTTCATGTGGGTGGCTTTCTCGTGGCCGGGTAGGGCAGAAAGCAGAAATGTTGAGGGGAGCATATAAAGCACCCTGTTTAATCCATACCGTTGTTTCAGAGCCAAGAGAAAAAAATTCTTTGAATCCTACAGCCCAAGAGAGCCACAGTTAGGTATATTTTTCACAGCTTCTAGTAACATAATCCATGTATGCACATCTGTTCATGGGACGCATTTTTGTCTTTAGCAAAGAACGTATGCTTTGTTTTGCCTGTCCTGTTTTTATTTGATGAATATATTGTTTCTGGAACACGTGTAATCACTCTCATAGATTTACTAGAGGACACAATCTACGCTCTCATTCTGGTTTAGAACACTCTCTTCTGGTTTAGCAATTTCGAGTCAGGAGCAGTTTCCTATTTTGATATGTTTTCCTACACTGTGTACCCCATACGTGTATATTCAACAAAACTGGTGTTAATTGTCATGTAATATGTCCTGTGCTTTTTTAAATAAATGAATGATTTATGGATCCTGTGCTACAACCAGCCTCCCTTTGTCATTGAAGCATGGCATAATCCATCTCAAACGATCAGGGCCCGAACAAAAGAAATGCTTAAGAGGCCTTGCCGTTTTTTACGCAATGACGGGACGTGTATTATATTTTTATTATTGCGTAATTTTTGGCAACTTTAAATTCACGATGTAAACACGCCTTGTGCGGTGCATGAACGCGTCTGCTTGAGAGCGTTCGCGTTACTTGCTGCCGAATTCTACTTTGTGGGGTCTATGAAAGAACCGAAAAACAAACACGGGATGAAGCTTCTTTCATTACGTGGTTCATCTTTCCCGGCCTAATGAAAATGATGATGATGGTTGTATGTTTATGGCGCAAGGCCAACTAGGGCAAAGAGCGCCAAAACAATAGTCATATATGAGGGGTGAAACCTTAGACACTACGAACAGTCAGCAAAAACAAAAGTAAAATCACAAAACGACAATGAGCATGGCTGGTGTATAGGGCCAGGGAGTGATCACGCGTGGTATGAAATGAGGTCTAAAAATTGAACTTCTTCTAAATATTTAAAAACGCACTTGATAGAAAACATGGGATCATCAGAGAGGAAAAACGCTGGGTGTGGTGGGACGTGTAGTCTGTATAGCTGTGGGAAGTGTTTGCGTCGTGTTGTGTGAAGTGCCTTGCATGTGATTAGTATGTGCACCACGGATAGGGCATCTCCGCACCTGCTGCACTGGGGTCTAGAAGATCCCGTCAGCAGATACGAGTGCGTCGCATGGGTGTGCCCTATCCGCAGCCTACCCAAGGCGACTTCCGTGTGTCTATTGCGTGAGTCAGCTGTGTACCGTCCCAAGTGTGGCTTTATTACGTGTAGTTTGTTGTCTGTCTGTTCGTCCCAGTGTGTTTGCCATGTTCTCCGCAGGTGTTGTCTGATGTGTGGCTTGAGGTCTGTGTAGGGTACGGTTGTTATGTCTACAGTGTTCCTGAGTGCAGCAGCAGCAGCCCTCTCGTCTGCCAACTCATTCCCAGCGATCCCAGCGTGTCCTGGAACCCAGCAGAGGAGTAGCTGATGCTTCTTTGCATACACAGACATGATAGTGTTAAATACAAGATTAACTATGTGGTTTTTGGGGGGTGTATGCGATGACAGAGCGCGAACAACACTCAAGGAATCTGTGTAGATGATAGACTTTGGAATTTGATTATCAAGTATGTGCCGTACAATCAGCAAAATCCCATACGCCTCTGCTGAAAAAATTGTCGTGTGGACGCTCATGGTTCTGGCTGCACAGAAATTCGGACCATGAGCAGCGCAGGAGACCATAGTGGAGGTTTTAGACGCGTCACTGTAAAATTCTGCAAGTGGGTATTTAAACTGCAGAGACAGAAAGTGCTGCAGTATTGCATCCTGCGGTACCCGATTTTTGTCAAGTTTCATAAAAGAAAGGTCGCACGACACAGGACGAACTTGCCAAGGCGGTAAACTGTTTGAAAGGGATGACCTGTACACATCCAAAAACAAAGCACTGAGATCCGAGGCTCGCTCTTTCACTCTAAGTGAAAAGGGCAGAGGAACGGATGGGCGATTTACAAAGAGCAGAGATGTGGATGTGTCGTTAAAGACAGGATAAAAAGGATGATTATTCAGCGATGAAATTTTAAAAGCATAAAGCAAGTCCACGTATGTTCGTTGGTTCTCAAGGCTCCACTTATTACACTCAACATAAAGACTCTCAGCAGGGCTAGTGCGAAAAGCACCCGACGAAAGACGAAGGCCCAGGTGTAGAACTGGGTCAAGAATTCGCAAGGCTGTCTTAGTCGCCGACCCGTACACCACACTGCCATAGTCCAAACGAGACCCAACCAAAGCAGTATACAAGCGAAGCAAGAGTTCTTTGTCGGAACCATAGGATTGGTGGGAGAGAACCTTAAGTATATTCATTGTTTTGAGACATTTATTTTTAAGTTCCTTGATGTGGGGAATGAATGTGAGTTTGTGATCAAACACCACACCTAAGAACTTGTGCTCCTTGTTCACAGGAAGCGACATGCCATTAAGAGTAATGTCTGGGTCCGGATGGACCCCGCGCTTCCTGGAGAACACAACGCAGGAGCTTTTTGCAGGATTCAATTTAAACCCATTCTTGTCTGCCCAGCCGGCAAGCTTCTTGACGCCGAGCTGGACTTGACGTTCGCAGATGGACATATTACATGATTTAAAAGATATCTGTACGTCATCTACATACATGGAGTAAGAAATTGTAGGCGGCAGTGCCTTCCCAAGGGAGTTCATTTTTACTATGAAGAGAGTGCAGCTTAGAACTCCGCCTTGCGGCACGCCATTTTCTTGCACGTGTACCTTTGACAGTGCAGAGCCAACTCTGACGCGAAAGGTTCTCTCAGACAAATAGCTAGCAAGGGTGTTAAACATATTACCAGAAACACCGAATGACTTCAGGTCAGTAAGGATCCCATAACGCCACGCGGTGTCATAGGCCTTTTCTAGGTCGAAAAACACAGTTAAACAGAACTGTTTATGCACGAAGGCATCCTTAATATACGACTCTAGTGCCACAAGTTGATCATTCGTGGATCGCCCCGCCCTGAAGCCTGCCTGGCAGCTCTCGAGAAGGCCGTTATACTCCAAAAAGTACACGAGCCTCCGGTTTATCATCTTCTCGAGAAGCTTGCACAGGCAGCTGGTCAGGGCAATGGGTCGATAGCTAGCGGGAGAAGAAGGGTCCTTCCCTTCTTTCAAGAATGCTACAACTATGGCATCCCTCCAAGACTTTGGAATGTGCCCCGAAAGCCATATCTTGTTGAAAAGGTGAAGAAGTGTTACAAGAGTGTCTGTGTGTAAGTTCTGTATCATTGTATATGTAATGTTGTCTGGGCCTGGAGCTGAGGGTTTACACGTGCTCAGAGCACCCCTCAGCTCATGAAGCGTGAACTCGGAGTTATAAGAGGTGGCTGACCTGTCATTGTCATGTAAAGGTTTCTTTTCGGCCACGAGTTTGTGTTTCATGAATGTGTTTGTGTAGTGTGCTGCACTAGAAACGTGTTGGAAGTGTTGTGCGAGTGTGTCAGCCTGGTGTTCGAGTGTGTCCCCTGTTGTACTGACCAGAGGCAGGCTGTGTGTTTGATGTCCCTTGAGTTTGCGTATTCGTGTCCATACTTTCCGTGTGTCTGTGTAGGAGTTAATTGATGTTATGAATGTACGCCAACTCTCTCGTTTTGCCTCACGGCGCACACGTTTTCCTAACGCCTTGTCCCGTTTGAACAAGAGGAGGTTACTCGACGTGGGGTACCGGCGAAGGATACCCCACGCCTTGTTCTGGGCCTCTCGCGCCCGCCTACAGTCCTCATTCCACCACGGCCTCCGCTGGTTGCGCGGGGCAACAGAGGCGTGGGGAATGGACTTTTCGGCGGCGTCGAGGATGTGCGCCGTGAGGAGTTGGGTAGCTTCTTCAACGTGTAGGTGTCCTATGGATGTGTGGTGTAGTTTGGATGTCTCTGTAAATGTGTTCCAGTTAGCTCGTGCTTCATTGAACCTATTATGGGAAGATGGACTGCTCGGCCCTTTACCTATATACGTTAATGAAGTGGGGAAATGGTCACTGCCATATGGGTCCGTGCCCACACCCCACTCGAGAAGAGGAAAGAAAACTGCGGAGCCAATAGCCAAGTCAAGACATGAGTATGTGTTGTGACCTATGTTATGGTATGTAGGCTGTTTATTGTTGAAAAGGCATGCTCCAGAGGATGTAAGAAACCTCTCTATCAGGCGACCTCGGGCATCCGTACGAGAAGAGCCCCAAAGAGAATTGTGAGCATTAAGGTCGCCTGTTAGAATGTATTGTTCGGGCAGCTGGTCAACCAGCGCCTCGAAGTCAGAACTCAAAAGTGTAACATCAGGAGGAATGTATATGGAGCATACCGTTATCAACCTATTAAATATTATTAAGCGTATTGCTACAGCCTCAAGGATAGTGTTCAAGGTGACAGGGTGGCATGCTAAGGATTTCCGGACGATTATGGCCACACCGCCAGAAGAGTGTGTGCAGCCATCCCTGTCTTTCCTGTATACCAGGTAACTATTCAAGAAATTTGATTGTTTAGAATTCAAATGTGTTTCCTGAACACACATTACACTTGGCTGATTGGTATGCAAAATCTCATACACGTCGTCAAGATTATTCAGAAGGCCTCTGCAGTTCCATTGTACAATATTTTCTCTTCCCATTATTTAGTGTGAGAGCTACTGGAGTGTGTATGTTTATGTGTCGTCTTTCGGGGCTGTGACTCTTGGATTGGGCTTTTTGGGCGGCCTATCTGTAGGCTTGGACGTCGGAGGCCGCTCCTTGCGCTGCGTTGCAGGCAAGAACGGCACGACGTCCATCTCGTCGTCCGATGTCCTGGGTGTGCCCGTGGAACCGGGCCCCCCGGACTTGGCCCCCCTTCGGGGGCCCTTCGTTTGACCCGCCACCGCCGGTGGTGTCGGCGGCACCAGAAGTGGCACGGGCGGTGCGGTGGCGGTGGGAGCCGGTGCGGGGCTCGTGGTGTCCATGGCACACTCCAACGCACTGGACGATGGGGAGGCACGGACGGGAGCGGCACCGGCCCCGACAGAAGAGGTTGCCACCACAACCGCTGCTTCCTGAGCAAGCGGCGTGGTGGCGGGTTGGGCTACCAGAGGCAACCCAGGGGGGGGCGGAGGCGGGACCAAGTCCGACTCTCGGTACTGGGTCCCCGCCGAAACAAGACGCCGCTCCGCCCCCCGGCGAGCTGCGTCGGCGTACCTCCCCAGAGGGAAAGAGGCGAACCTCTTCCGCGCCTCTGGGAAGGTTATGTTTTCGTTGACTTTCAAGGCAATTATCTGTTTTTCCTGTTTGAACTTTTCACAGCTCCTAGAATAGGCAGCGTGTGGTCCCTGACAGTTCGCACAGGTGAAGTTCTCGGATTTACAATTGTCTGTTAGATGATCATGTGCTGAACATTTTGCGCACGTCAATTTACCACGACAAGAGGTTGTGCCGTGCCCAAACCGCTGACACTTGAAACAGCGGCGTGGGTTCGGCACGTAGGGTCGGATTGGACATCTCAAGAAACCTGCGTTGACCGACTCAGGAAGGTTAGAGCGGTCAAGTGTCAAGATTATGTGCTTTGTTGGAATTATTTCATCATTTCGACGTATGGTGATTCGCCTCACCGCTGTCACGCCCTGATCTCGGAGGCCCTCGAGCAGATCTGCTTCAGTCTCATTCATTAGATCCCGATCAGAGATCACGCCCTGGCAGCTATTGAGGCTGCGATGGGGCGTGATCTTGATGTCAACATCTACCATGCGTGTTTGCTTGAGGAGGTTGGAGGATTGTTGTTTGTTCTCTACTTCTATCAAAACTTCTCCCGTTGTGAGTTTCTTAGCCTTGTACGACTTTCCGATAAGGCTTTCAAGAAACTTGGATATTAGAAACACTGACTGGGAAGTGATGGGCTTTGCCTTGTCAACAGATTCCATGATCAAAAACCGCGAGAAATTATCAGGCTTTGGGGAAGAGATCGCTTGCAAAGGAGGAAAAGAAACTTCGGTGCGGCCCCTTTTCGGGGGCCGATCACGTTTTGGGGGGGGTTTGGAAAATGCCATGTGATACATTGGAAAGCAGGGAGACGGGGGTACTTTCTCCTTTGACCTTACCCTGGTAGTCAAAGAGGTCCCGGAGCTCCCTGCCTGGTAGACAGGCAGGGAGCCCATCGGCCGGAGCTTGACCAAGGCTCCGACGGCCACCGTTAAAGGTTTCTACCCTTCACCTTAAAAACACATCACCACGGTAGGGCACAGCTTATGTTGGGGGGCTCGGGGTCCGCGGTATCGCCAGTACCGTCACCAAGATTACTCAAGGTGCCCCGTGCGGGGGGCCTAATGAAAAAAAAACACTGCGCGCGCGGAAGGCTTTCAAACGTGCAGTTGCGCGTAACCTTTGCCTTTTTCATTCGGCTTTTTCATAAATAGTTAGTAATGAAAATATTATTTATTTTTTTATTTATCTATTCATTTATTTGTTTGTTTGTTTGTACAGCAAGCCTCTACTTAGGCCCAGCACAGGAGGGTGAACAGAACAACTTCGACAACAACAAAAAGACTGATCAACACGTACGAGACTAGCATCGTCCCGGACAAAGGAAGCACATCAAATACACAGCTTACAAAAGTTGATAATTTGCGTAAGAAGTTCTGAAGCAGGCGCTAAAACGATGGGATGCACAGACAAGGGCGCCGATTGTATCAAGTGACCATCGCAATGAAACCCCATGCTAGCGCCGATTTAGCTTAGTCACAACCAGCGCATTTCGAAATACGACACGAATCGTGAGATCAGCTGTTCATCGCTGGGCTGAGAAAATATGCCAAATGCCTAGATCTCCGCGTTCGAATCTTCTTTTCTTTGTTTTTTTTGTATGTTTTTGATGATGGTGGTTGGGTTTGTTATGGCGCAAGGCCGACTAAGGGCAAAGAGCGCCAGTGGAAAGTTTATTTAATGAAGTGAAGTGGTTACCACAAAAAGGTAGAAAAAAAAACATGTCAACCGAACATAGTAAAATCAGTTACAGATAATGATGATGGCTGGTGTATAGAGCCAGATTTCATTATGCGTGATAAGAAATGAGGTTTAAACACTTAACGTCTGACAAATACTCAAACACACGTTTAACAGAAACAATGGCTTCGTCACCTAGAAACAGCGATGGATGTAGTGGGATATCTTGTCTGTAGAGTTCTCTAAAGTGTTTGTGTCGTGTTGTGTGAAGTGCCTTGCATGTGATTAGTATGTGCACTACGTATAGGGCCTCTCCGCACCTGCTGCACAGAGCTGATGATGATGATGGTTGGAGTTTTTTGGCGCAAGGCCAGCTGGGGCAAAGAGCGCCAAACAAAAGTATTTAGAAGAAAATAGTGGCTACTAAAGCCAGAATAACACTAAAATCAATTAACGACAATGGTGATGGCTGGTGTA